>NC_058044.1:6231831-6552248 GCF_020085105.1 Siniperca chuatsi | reverse complement strand
AAAGGGAGACACAATAGCTGCATTTCCACCGCAGGAACTTTCCCCAAGGACTAGGAACCTTTGGAGGAACTCAGCACGTTTCCACCGCAGGAACTTTCCCCAAGGACTAGGAACCTTTGGAGGAATTTAGCACGTTTCCACCGCAGGAACTCTCCCCAGGGACGAGGAACCTTTGGAGGAACTCAGTGTGTTTCCACCGCAGGGACCAAGGTCTAAATTAAGATCCAGGGACATTATTTTACCCCCCAAAAGGTTCCTGCTCGGTGGGTATGTCTGATTGGTCGAGGTCCGACTGGCGGAGCAGAAAGTTGTTTGACCAGGCCAGCCTTCTCTGGCGCAGCGGCTCAGCTCCTTGCCGTGGTGGAAGACACGGAGACGGATGACCAGTCGGTTGAAGGTATGATGCTTGTTAAATGCTATAACATTAATTGTTGTCATGCTATTGCTACCTTAGCCAAAAGCTAACTTAAGCTACATGCTAAAGCCAACCGCTTATGCTAACCGCTCATGGTGTAGAATCGTGGTGTTCGTTAAGGCAGGGCTTGTCTAAATCGATCATACATACACATACATATATGAACTGCAGGCTGCGGAGACTAGTGTGTTAACTTCTGCGACCAACAGCAGCCTTCGTCCCATGTCTCCTGCTGAAGCACACAAATACTGTGTTTTGCACATTTATATTTCTGCAGATAAATAAATAGTTGTGGAAACAAATGCGTGTATAGTGGCTCTATATATGTAAAAAGACATGTAATACTGATGTTACCATATGCTAATATTTACAAGGCTCTGAGGAAGCAGTGGCTCTCAATTTCATCATAATACACCTGTAAGCTCAGTATTTAAAACAGGTGAGAGCGCAAAGGTTCAAAAGCAAAGGTAATTATGCTGAA
Organism: Siniperca chuatsi; assembly: GCF_020085105.1. Classification (NCBI taxonomy): domain Eukaryota; kingdom Metazoa; phylum Chordata; class Actinopteri; order Centrarchiformes; family Sinipercidae; genus Siniperca; species Siniperca chuatsi. The sequence continues at coordinate 6,551,352 of NC_058044.1, read as the reverse complement.
TTGCTGTGTGATGGGTGAAACCTAATATTTTTGACTAGTCTTGGCGGGTCAACAATGGGCTGAAGGAAGTTAGAGTTCCTTGAACAAATAGCTTCTTGGAATAAAGGTTCCGGGAACTTTGGATGGAAACGCGACTCCCTCCCTCCTCTCCAAGTCTCTCTCTCTCTCTCTCTCTCTCTCTCTCTCTCTCTCTCTTTCTAATTGCCGTCTTTCAGTTTATTTCCGAGGACAGCAGAACAGTTGCATGATGCGTGGAAGTTATGGTTAGTTAATAACATACTCATACTTGAATAATCAACTTCATCGCGCAAAGCTTCAGGGGGAAACAGGAGGGAAGCGTCGCGGCAGTCATGGGGGATCCAGAGACTGGCTCAGGTGGAAACGGGCTGAAAAGGTAAGGGAATAATAATAAAGAGTTTCCCCTCGGGGATCAATATATATATAAGTATTTCTGGATTCATTTAACTCCCTTCAAACTAAATCAGACATTTAGTCCAGTGCAGACCATCAGCGTGAAGATTGAATGAAGTTCACGTTTTTGGCTTGGTTTGATGAACATGACGCACAGATTACACCGACTCTATCGGTTTTAACTATTTTAGGTGGATTAGAAATATTGTAGAAACGTCACATATTGGTATTAGTATCCCACAGTTACCACTTAACATAAGACAAATTAACTTTACCTTGATGAAATTAAATGAATATTGCGACTGCTTATCAGCTGACTGGACTGTCTGAATTTCCAAGTAGAATTGAAATGTAGAAACAAAGAGAAACACAAGCTTTTTTTTCAGAAGTAACCGCAAAGAAAAAAAAAATTCTAGTCCAAACAACCATGGGAGTTATTTTAAAAATCAGTTGCATCAGGTGCGTATTTTACACACAAGCGCATCACTCGGCTACCTGCTCGCCTTTGCAGAGCTGAGGACACAATTATTTTCAAACGTGCTATATTTGATTTTAAGCGATGTTCAACATGTAGGACACACCCAGCCAAAAAGTTAATTTTTCTGTAGCCACAAACACAACTCACATTTCCTCCCGTCTCTCTCTGCCTGTGGCGAGGTGTGCCACTGTCAGCTCCGAGCCCTCAAACTTTAGCTGTTGTTTGATATAATGTGGCTTTATTTTGATAATTCCTGGTTCTCCCAGAGTCTCTGACAGCACTGGAGGTTGTTACTTGTCCTTCCCATAAACGGTGCATTTTACAGTATAGTCATACTGTAAAAGTCTCCAAGTAAAAACTAAATTAGGGGTAACTGTACATAATTTGTGTTCTTTGATGTTGTGAAATAATACTCAACGATATTTATACTATTAATAAAGATAATGATAGAAATTATTAGGTTATTAAAATGTCCCAAGAGCTATGTGTCAAACGCCTCTGGACTGGGATTGTGTTGTAGTTATGTTCAGTTTGTTAAATCTATATCTGACACATAGCCTATGTATACAGTATTGCCTTGCTTTCCTTTTAGTTTGCTGTTGACTCTGGTGGTAATGTAAGTGGTGTCTTGGGCACCTTTGGGTGTCCGACACTAAAACAAAAATATTCATCACTATAATTATTATTATAACAATAAGTACTTACAGTGCATCTGGAAAGTATTCACTTTTTCCACATTTTGCTATGTTACAGCCTTATTTTAAAATAGATTAAATTATTTTCCTCAAAATTCTACAAACAATACCCCAAAATGACAACGTGAAAGAAGTTTGTTTGAAATCTTTGCAAATTTATTAAAAATTTAAAAAAAATCACATGTACATACATTGTTGAAGCACCTTTGGCACCAATTACAGCCTCAAGTCTTTTTGAGTATAATGCTACAAACTTGGCACACCTATTTTTGGGCAGTTTCTCCCATTTTTCTTTGCAGGACCTCTCAAGTTCCCTCAGGTTGGATGGGAAGCGTCGGTGCACAGCCATTTTCAGATCTCTCCAGAGATGTTCAGTCAGGTTCAAGTCGGAGGTCTGGCTGGGCCATTCGAGGACATTCACAGAGTTGTCCCGTAGCCACTCCTTTGTTATCTTGGCTGTGTGCTTAGGGTTGTTGTCCTGTTGGAAGATGAACCTTTGCCCCAGTCTGAGGTCCAGAGCGCTCTGGAGCAGGTTTTTTTCATCAAGGATGTCTCTGTACATTGCAGCATTCATCTTTCCCTCGATCCTGACTAGTCTCCCAGCTCCTGCCGCTGAAAAACATCCCCACAGCATGATGCTGCCACCACCATGCTTCACTGTAGGGATGGTATTGTCCAGGTGATGAGCGGTGCATGGTTTCCTCCAGACGTGATGCTTGCTATTCAGGCCAAAGAGTTCAATCTTTGTTTCATCAGACCAGAGAATTTTGTTTCTCATGGTCTGAGATTCCTTCAGGTGCCTTTTGGCAAACTCCAGGCGGGCTGTCATGTGCCGTTTACCGAGGACTGGCTTCCGTCTGGCCCCTCCACCATACAGGCCTGATTGGTGGAGTGCTGCAGAGATGGTTGTTCTTCTGGCAGGTTCTCCTTTCTCTACAGAGAAACCCTGGAGCTCTGTCAGAGTGACCATCAGGTTCTTGGTCACCTCCCTGACTAAGGCCCTTCTCCCCTGATTGCTCAGTTTGGCCGGGCGGCCGGCTCTAGGAAGAGTCCTGGTGGTTCCAAACTTCTTCCGTTTACGGATGATGGAGGCCATTGTGCTGATTGGGACCTTCAATGCTGCAGAAATGTTTCTGTACCCTTCCCCAGATCTGTGCCTCGATACAATCCTGTCTCGGAGGTCTACAGACAATTCCTTGGACTTCATGGCTTGGTTTGTGCTCTGACATGCACTGTTAACTGTGGGACCTCATATAGACCGGTGTGTGGCTTTCCAAATCATGTCCAATCAACTGAGTTTACCACAGGTCTACTCCAGTCAAGTTGTAGAAACAGGATGCACCTGAGCTCACTTTTGAGTGTCATGGCAAAGGCTGTGAATACTTATGTACATGCGATTTTTTCATTTATATTTTTAATAAATTTGCAAAGATTTCAAACAAACTTCTTTCACATTGTCATTATGGGGTATTGATTGTAGAATTTTGAGGAAAATAATGAATTTAATCCATTTTGGAATAAGGCTGTAACATAACAAAATGTGGAAAAAGTGAAGCGCTGTGAATACTTTCCGGATGCACTGTACATTAAGTCTATTAGTTATTAATATTATGACCAAGGCTGAATTACCAACTGGAGTTCAAGTGGGAAGTTTTTGCAGTTTGATTAAATGTTCTATTAAAGTACAATATCATACTTTACATCAAGTACCTGCATTATTAGCTACACATACAAACTAAGACATATTTAGGAGATCTGGTTGACTTACTGGGAACTTGGAGGCGGCAGGGTAAATATTCAGAAGGTGGTATAGGTGGGGGGGGTCAGTGGGGCCTCACAGCAAATTCTGCACAGGTAACAGGTTAATCCAGCCATGATTATGACAAAAGAATATATGGAATTTGCATGGCCAGATTAGAGGCCCAGAAAACAACCAGTGCGTGTTTTGCTGGAATAACAGGTTTTCTGCATGTCCGTTTAGGTTGTCGTAATTTGATTAAACACAACTTTATGTAGAAATATGCACCATATGAACACAATATAAACCAAGATAATGATTTATATAAAGATTTTTTTACGCAGGGCCCCTCTACAAAACAAGGCCACAAAATTAGCGAATAATGCAGGACCTTCCTTAATTGATATTGCACTTATGTGATACAAAATCCCCAACAAATGTGCAATTAATCAACCAAAATCAAATGACATGCAGTGAATTTGGGAATAATGGGGCATCTGTGGGTCTGGGGCAGTTGCTCACTTTGCCTAGTTAGTAATCCAGCCTTGGGAACTTGGGTTATTTTGATGCTTGGCCAAACAAATACTGTAGAAAATACCAGGCACTAAGCTTGTACCTTGTGTTTTGTCTACTGTTTTCTTAATTACTGTCAGGGCCCAAAAATGACACGGAAATGAATAAATTAATACATAAAGGAGCACTATATATAAATAGACAAATCATGAAAGGAATTAATAAATAGGCAACAAAAAAATAATATAAGTTTCTGTATTTTTTTGAAACATGAGGAACCCCCCCCAGTAAAACCAGTTTACCAGAGTCCAGGGTGACCTCTTCAAATGTCTTGTTTAGTCTGACCAAAACCCAAAATATTTACTGTAACGTTAAGAAAAGCAACACATTCTGGTACTTTAGACCTTGCATCAGCTTTTTGGCATTTTTTTGCTTGAAAAACAACATGGATGATTAACCGATTACCAAAATAGTTGCAGATTAATTTTTGACTAATTGGTTAATGGACAGCTATTCTGCTGTCAAACATTTAAAATGCTTTACTCTTGCTTTTTAATGAAGGTTTACTGTGGCCAAAGTATGCACTGTGCAGCTGTATTATATAGGAAAATGAACAAAATCTTAATCAAAGCAAAACAACATGAACAGGACATCAGGACAAGATCTATAACTTTCCAATGAGAAATTCTGTGTTTTTTTTCTTTTTGTTTTTTTTAACTCCAAGCAATGGGCACTTGTGATGGCTTACTTAACTAATTATATAATTACATTAGCCTACATAACTAATTAAAAGCAGCTAAAAGATAAAAGGTGATCTTAAGTGAAAGATAAAAGTAAACATGTAAACTTAAAGTGTTAGTTCACAAACTTGAGCATTCGCTGCAATGCCATGGTGAATGGAATTATGTTTGTGCTGCTCAAAACAAATGTCAGAAAAATTCAACAGTAACATTTCTTTCAAGAATCAGCATTCCTGTTACTCTAGACACAATCGTAGAAAAGGTTTCAGTCGTAGTCATCTGGACACTGTTTTCGGAATCAAGACGTTTCGGCTCACGACGTTCCTTCTTGGTTCTGTTACACTTTTGTCCTGTTTTTTGGCTCTTTTAACTTTGTTGATAGCCCAAGTAGGATAACCACAGGCTGAGAGTGCATTCTGGACATGCCTTTCCAAGAAGGAACGGTGTCTCCATTCCTTATGTATCTGGACTGTCAGAAAAACTACAAAGGATCTTTAGACAACACGATGTTCCTGTTTTCTTTAAACTAGGCAACACTTCAAGACAGAAACTCGTTCACCCTAAGGACAAGTTACCCACACAGAAATAGAACAATGTTGTCTACTCCATTCAGTGCAGTGAGGAAAACTGCAAACAGCAGACCAAACAGCCACTTCACAAAAGACTTTATCAGCACAGACGACACGCTAACTCAGGATTACAGAGCGCCGTGCATTTGCATCTAAAAGCTACAAACCACACATTTGAAGACAGCGAGGTGAAGATTCTAAGTAGAGAGAAGAGTTGGTTTGAACGGGGCGTCAAGGAAGCCATTTTTGTGAAGAAAGAGAACCCCTCTTTGAACAGAAATGGTGGTCTGAGATTTAATCTGCCCAAAGTCTATCAGAGTGTATTATCACCTTGGTCACGCCAATCACATGCTAATCAGGTGAAGTAGATGCAGCCAGAAAACAATAGGCCTGATTACTGATTACTGGGCCATCTTGGAAACTATTAGGTCAGTTTCAGGTGAAACTAGCTATTAACAGATACTCAGGCAGATTCCCTCCTGAGGGCAGGGCTTATGTAACACAGAGTAGCTTAAATTTCTAGTTCCTGTCCAATTTTTTCACAATTGAAAAGGTATGTATTTTAGCACACCTGTGATTAATCAAAGATGCCAGGTGTTAGTCTTTTGGTCAGCTGTCACTTGAGAGCTACTCTTTAAAGTTACTCCCAATCCTCGCTGTAAGTAGGAGTGAGCAGTGAACAACTCCTGGACGAATGAGGGACTACACCGTCATATCTAGACACAATGTCAACTGTTGTCATGGGACTGTTTCTGTAGTTGTAGTAATGTAAAACTGATCCAAAGCAAGAGGGACATTGTTTCTGTAAAGACACTTTGCTGTTAAACATTTAAAAAAAAAATTCAAAGCACTACAAACAAAATAACATTCACCTCATCTCAGAGAGAAATCTCCAGACTTTAGCAGATAAAACTCCTAATTATCTCCATGGCTACCAGGGGCAGATCTAAGATTTTCTGATTTAGGGGGCCACACTTTACACAGGGAGGTTCGGCATGGGGCCAGCTGGGGCCAATGCCCCTGTGGCCCCGCCCATGATGGCTACTGTTTTTGCAAATTTTGTGATTTGGGGCAAACTGACACTTTAAGGATAAAATCTTCACATTCCTTTTGAGGTGAACACATAGTTCCTGAGACATATTTTGAATATCTGTACAAAATAACAGTGGTGACAATTACCAATATATTATCTGCAGCGATATTTACAATTCAGTTGCAGCTGCTGTCTTGTAATCTTAAGGCGCAGTCTTGTTAGGATGTTATGCTGCTCCTTTCACTTTTCTCAGCAGTGAGAGTGAAGTAGGATTTGCATTTGTTTTCCATAATTCTGTTGTTTTTTTGTTGTAGCTCCTCTACTTGTAGCAGACTTTCCTCCTCACTCCATAATGTATTTTAGCACACCTGTGATTAATCAAAGATGCCAGGTGTTAGTCTTTTGGTCAGCTGTCACTTGAGAGCTACTCTTTAAAGTTACTCCCAATCCTCGCTGTAAGTAGGAGTGAGCAGTGAACAAATGTCTTATTTTCCACTTTTAGGGATTTGTTTGAACCCAAAGTTGTTTCTTTAGACCAGAGGTTTTCAAACTGAGGCGGAGGGAGAGAGGTGAGGCAAAGATACAGTTTGAGGTGAAAGAGACAGGTGCATGCTGGTGTTATAAAAAACAAAGGGCATAGTCGGAGTCATATATCAGTCAAATCTGAACACACAGACCTGATGCACATATTTTTAGATTCAGTGTGACTTACACTTTCTGTTTGTGAATAATTGCCCATAAATCCGCTAGAAGTTTTTTTTTTTAAATAAAGATGTTGCTTATAACTCCAGAATTTGCTTGAGAATCATCATGTTTTTAAGTTTCTTCAGTATCAAAGTAATCCAGTGATAGTTAGAAATAGAGGCAAAAAAAGCTGACTCCATTACAACATTCTACTTCCTGTTTACATTACCCAATACATTGACACCAGTTTTAACTTTGCCTTTCTTGTCATTTTAGACAACTTGTCGAGAGCCTGGTTCATCAGAAGAAGCCTCTGTTTCACTCCTGGTTCCAGTACCTGCTCCTGCTTTGTCTAGGGATCTTCGTAATTTTTGTGTACGTTATGTCCGACAGCTCTCTGACATGGTGGAAGAGCTTTCCACTCCATGAGCACTACCAGATGTTTTTCAATCTGACCAATCAGGTTAATCTACCTCCTCCTTATCGTATCCATCCAAAACACAGAGTTAAACTTCATGAAACCACAGAACACCCTACTGTACCACCTACAGGTACTAAGTACCACCAAGCCTACCCACGCAACTACCACTTTGTTATGGATAACACAGAGGTGTGCAAGACCAAGACCCCTTTCCTGGTCCTGATGGTTCCAGTGGCACCAAAAAACGTGGCAGCTCGGGACGCCATCCGGCAGACATGGGCCAATGACACATTGGTTCAGGGCGAGGTGGTGCTTACTCTGTTCATGTTAGGCTTCTCTGAAGGAGCTGATTTTGAGCAGCTGCAGGAGAAGCTCAAACAGGAGAATCTGCAGCACCACGACCTGATCCAGAGTGACTTTATGGACTCTTACCTCAATCTGACCATCAAAACCATGGTGATCATGGACTGGCTGGCCACGCGCTGCAATACAGCAGCATACGCCATGAAGATTGACTCTGACATGTTCCTTAACATTGACAATTTAGTGATCATGCTACAGAAGCCAGACATCCCCAAGCTGAACTACCTGACAGGGATGCTCATGTGGAACAGGCAAGTTGTACGTTCAAAGAACTCAAAGTGGTATGTCCCTGAGGAGATGTACCCAGGACCCATATACCCGACCTACACTCTGGGCATGGGATATGTCTTCTCCAACGATCTTCCAGGAAAATTTGTGGAGGCCTCAAAATCAATCAAACCCTTTAATATAGAGGATGCTTATATTGGAATGTGCATGAAAAAACTAGGACTTGCGCCCACATCACCGCCAAATCCCTCCCTGTTCAAGGCCTATAACACAAGATACGATCGCTGTGAATACTCAAAGGTCATCACCTACATTCTTGGGTCTTCACAAGAGTTGGTGAAATACTGGACAGACTTGAAGAAGCCTGGACCACCATGTGGACAATGACAACTACAAATGCAGAGAGAAATCAATTGGGTGGAAGGGAATGAGAGGTTAACTTATTTATAGATTTGTACTGTTCTGGTATAGAATTCTCATACATCCTCATTTCAGAGATGATAATTGGGATTGCCATTTTGGAAAGGTTACAGAGAATAACTGCATTATACAGTGTAAATGGTCAAGCCCATTTTTTGACTTTTGTGTATTTGTGTATTTAAAACTCCTTAGGGTTGCCAACAAAAGAAATTATGAAATTAAAGGTACCCTGAGGTTTCTGACCACTAATGTCGCTGTGTAGCTATCTTTCGATGAGCAGTTCATGTGTTATTTGTATCTTGGTTGTACCTGTAAGTTTACAAAGGCAGACATGCAGGGTGCAGTAATGCTGCATGAAGGTAGAAATTAGTCAATTTTTTTTAAAAGAGGAAAGGAAAAACCACTTGAACCACATACTGTAGAGGTATTTTCATTCACACCAACAGGGAATTCTTAAGAGAAGCTGCATCTTGTAATAACCCATTCACGTACATATGGCCCAAAGGACAATGGTATGAGGAAGTTTAATTTTAGCTTCAGCCATCACCGGTGCAATGCTAAAAACTGGACTGGTTGCAGAACAGAAGATCACAGAATTTCAAAGACACTGCAATGCTTTATGATGACTTTTCTCAGGGATTCAGTGTATTGTAGCTATACAGTAAGTTGGAATGTGTTTGAAGAATTTTGAGAATGGCATGTCACTGTTTGCTGGAGGCACAACTTTCTGTTTATACTTCTAAAAGCCCTTTAGGTTGTCATTGTCAACTGCTGAAGAAGAAAATTCTCAGTCAGCAACAATGATATAGTGCATTTATTTAATCTGTGCCAGAGAGCAGGCAATGACTACTTGTTAGAATATAATCACTTACAGCCATTATATCTGACCAGACTTTGTCACAGACAGCTTGTGACGCACCACTTAATCTAAAGGCACATGATATGCAGATCACTGTGTCAGGAACATGTGAGAATAAAGGTTTTGCCCTCCTGATATATTGCACATTCAGAGAGAAAAACATTCTTTTACACAACAAAACGCCTGAGAAATATCAGATGGGAGAATTAATTGATATTTTCCTCATTCCCTCTGATACAACAAAACACAACCCCCCAAAAAAAAAAAAAAAAACAAACAATCTATGTTGTCAATTAACTCATTATTTAACATATAACATGTCATCTTTACTATTTTTGCACTGCATTTATGAAATGATAATGACATTATTTCAGAATTTACAAAGAGTTTTTTGTTGAATTGTTTATTTTATCCTTTTAAAACAGTACATGTGAAATCAAATGCAGGATTACACAAGTCAAATTTCCTTCTATAGTAAAAGGAAATATACTTTGTAAGATATATGTTGGTTATATAGAGGGAGAAGTCACAACTTTTGAATACACTACTGGTATTATATTACACTGTAAACACTGTTTGTGACAAGTTGCTTGCAAATATGGTTTATATGGCAATAAAATCTAACTTTAAAAATCTATATTGAATTTTTAAGTTTGTTTTTACTTTTATGTAATGCATATACAGTCATGTGAAAAAAGATAGAACACACCATGAAAACCTGACTAAACAAATGACACTGAAAAAACAAAACAACTGTAAAATGTAATTAATAGAAATGCAATTTTCTTGTGAGGTTAAATATTAGAACACCCCCACATTTATTACTACGCAAAATGCCTAAAACTAGAATCAAGTGCCTCACATCAGTTGCAAATTATTAGAATATCGTTAGAAAGGATTTTGGAGCTGTGGTGTCACCATGGCGAGATCAAAAGAGCTCTTTGAGGCCTTCGGAAAGAAGGTTGTAGATGTGTATGAGTGTGGGAAGGGATATAAAAATATTTCCAAACAATTAGAAATCAGCCATTCCACTGTCCAGAAAATAATTTTCAAGTGGAGAACATTTAAAACAACTGCCAACAACAACAACTTAAAGAAGTCTCCAACAATCCTAAAATGTCATCACGGGACCTGCAGGTTGCTCTTGCAATCTTTATTTAGCACAGCTAATACTGTATGTTTCATCATTACTTTTTCATCAGGTTTATATATTCATCAGGGTGTGCTATTTCACCTCTGTTTGCACATGACATTCATGGACAGCATATCAAGTTACATTCAAGGTCTGAAGTGTCCTGTCTGGTAACGCTCGAAAAGCATCACTGCACTTTCCAGATAATATTGTCCTATCTTCATCAAACCGTGATGTTTGAACATCCGGCAGCTGAGTGTGTTTGTGGTTAGGAAAAAAAAAAAAGTTTTTAGTAATAAGGGTAATGTTCAGAACATTGATTTTAAAATAGGGGACTCTGGTCGGTTCTAGTTCAGGCGAACACAACAACAAATTTTTCCCTTGGAAATGTGACCTGCTTTTTAAATAAATATCTACTGAGAAATAAGTTTGGGCACAAAGCAAAGTCCAAATTTGCAGTGGAAAAAGCCTATTAAAGTAAAAGCAAGTCAAATTTTGTCACAGTTAGCCACATCTCTCCTCATATCCTTGTGTACTTTAGTGTTGCTCTCCCCTCCCTGTGTTCCTTGTTAGTCCTCTGTTTGTTTCTTGGTGTGTGTGTCTGTGTGTCTTGGTGTGTGTGTGTGTCTGTGTGTACTGGCCTGGGCGCTCTGGTTTTCCCTCCTGCTGATGATCACCAGTACACCTTTTCTTGTTGTTCCTGTGTGACCTTGTCTGTCTCTGCTGCAGATTTACTTTCCTTCCAGTGATCGCAGCCATCGTGGGTCCCCTGATCTCTGCAGTATCCTGTCCAGCTGCCTTGCCTTTTCTGCCTACCACGCCAACTCAATTCAATTCAATTCAATTTTATTTATATAGCGCTTATTCATAACAGAAGTTATCTCATTGCACTCTTCTTATAGAGCAAGTCTAGACCTTACTCTTTATAATATTTTTTACCATGACCCAACAAATCCCACCATGAGCAAGCATTTGGCGACAGCGGCAAGAAAAAACTTCCTTTAAGAGGCAGAAACCTTGGACAGAACCAGACTTGATGGTGGAATAGTAATTGTAGTGTTAATATTAATAAATTAATAATAATAGGAATGACAGCTATAGGAAAAATAATGTCAGTATTAGTAACAATAACAACAACTGTAGTAGCAGTTGTCGAGCAGGAACACGGGGGAGGCAGGTGGCCCACAACCACAGATCCAGTCTCTGCAGCTCCGGAGGCAGAAATACCTGCTGAAAGCGACAGAAGGACACAGAACTACGGGAGAGAGAAGATGTCGAGTTAGTAACATGCAGTAATGGGATAAAAATGCATACAGAAGGAGAGGGAGAGAAGGAGAGAGGAAAGAGGCGCATCATGGGAAGTCTCCCGGCAGTCTAGGCCTATAGCAGCATAACTAAGGGATGGTTCAGGACTGACCTGACCAGTGAACATGCAAAAATATGAAATTTGACTACAGGAAAGAATGGAATTAAATAAAAACTAAAGTTTCCAATAATAAATGCATAATTAGAATCAACTTTATTGACACACACGCAATTTGACTCTGCTTGTCCATAATGAATGAATATTTACTTTAAATGGAACATTTCTTTCAAGGAAATCCCTCTGAAAGTCAACAGCTAATTATAAACTCCCATAAACTCTTACTAAAATAATTGAGATAACATAACTCTGTCTCTTTCTAGGAAATTTTTAGGAAATTACAGACCTGTAAAATAAAGCGTTACTGATAACTTTATAGAATAAAGGATAAGATTTGTACATCATCAGGCAATATGTTTTGACAGGTTCCTCTGGTGTACATTTACAGCTCAAAAAAAAAAATAGTTGCATAATTACGCTCTGTAGCTCAGGGCCTAAAATGAACTTTGATTGCTTTTGGGAAAAAGACATCTTGGTATTTCAGATACAAAAGTCAATATAATGTGTTTATCATCAATAGCTAAATGCTTTAAGTCAACACAACTAACTAAACTCTAACAACATTTGGAGCAAGAAAATACATCCATGTTTAGGTGGCAGCAATCTAGACATAAAACTCCTATTGCCTAGTTAGCACATAGGAAGGAACTATCGGCAGAAAGAAAATAGTTCCTACATGAAACTGCTCACAACAAATCTGTGGATTATCTTGAGTAACTGGGTCATGATTCTGGAAAGAGACATTGCTGTTGAGTTTTTCCAATGTATTTTTTTTATGCTTGAGCGCCACAAGCCGAGTGCCATATAGTTCCATTATATTCAAAAAATGCAGACATCTCTTTTGGCCGATATCTCCAAAACTCGGCAACTCACACCAAAACAATCTAGATGGATAAATAGCATCTATTGGGGTGAACTGTCCCTTTAAGAAAATCTCTTTGATAGCTTGATATTTTACTTAAAAATTGCAGTTCATATTTACTTGGATTGTTGTTCTATTCAGCTTGTGTGATTTCATTATACCCAGCATTATCTGTAAATGCATAGAGAAATTGCAATTCTAAATCAGAAACTGATGCAGCTAATTACAAAGTGCCTACATATTGCAGTTATCCGCAGAAGATGTATTTCTGATGCTTTGTAAATGATGTAAAGTGGTGAAACCAAATGTAAAACTACCGAAAACAGACCGCTAGATTACAGCCACTCAGACCTACTACCGCCCACTAAGCAGAGGCAGAGCCAACATGGCTCCGGAGCCTCTAACTACAGTATGAGACGGCTCTCTAACCAATCAGAGAGCTTGTTACATCCCAGCTAATTTGCATTGTTTTACCTCGTTTTACCAGCAAGGCCCAAAGTGTCCAAAAGCTAAATGGAGAAGATTAATGACTAAGCAAATCGAATAGCTAGTAGGATAAGTAAAAGGAAATGGAAGTTGCCCTTTTAAATGCCTGATTAAATCTGTATTCTTAATTCAATTTGTGAATCCAATAATTTATTTCTCTTTTTAAACTGCATTTTCAAATAGATTTTGAAATTCCATTATTTATTTATGAATTCATTAATGTTTTAAAATGATGCACTTATTGACTGTTTAAATGTTGTTTTTGTAAATCCTTTTTTAATTTAAACTATTTATTGATGGATTAATATACCACTTGTAAATTATTTATATAATTCCTCTTTTTATTAACCATTAAAATATCAAATAAGGAATTACTTTGTAATTTAGTCTATTTATTTATAGATTAATAAAGGAATTTGTAAATACATTTATTAATGCCTACTTTTATTGTACAATTACTTATTCATTAATGAAATGCTTTATTACCTTACCTTTATTATTCCGTGACACTTGTGATCCTCCATAGTTGGGAAGTTAATGAGAGGAAGTCCAACTACAAACAAACGCAGCCGTGGTCACTGTCCTCCCGGAAGTTTTAATACAGGAGAAGAAGACAATGGAGACAGCAAGCGCTTTTAAATACGGACGCGAACAAGTGAAAGGTAAGTTACGGAAACGGGGAAAAATAGTAACCTTGTTTAAGTGGGTTTTTGTGACACTTTAGACCCATGATGACTTCAGCACTACGCACGTTAACGTTACTCCGTGATTCGGTCAGAAAGCGTCCTCTGCGCTAACTTTAGGGGATTCATAACTTCCGATTCGGCAATTAAGAGGAAAGTTAGGGAAACTACATTTACAGTGCTGAGCGACCGATCCTCGGTTTTTTGCACTTCTTCCGTGCGCTCACACCTAAACCGAGACCAAGTCATGACCAAGACCAGAGTGTATCGAGACCGAAACAAGACCAAGACTTTGAGGGGTTGAGACCAAGACCAAGCAAAAACCTAACATAGGAACAACAATGTCACCACATACCCTGTCCCCTCAATTTCTCACAAAGCATTATGTTACAATATATGTTAACTACATTAGGTGGCAAATAGCTGGCAAGCAACTGAATCTACTGCCCTGAAACATACAGTATATCACTACAAACCGTAAAACTTAAATTAATAGCCCGGGCTTTTATTTGCGTCAATCAACTGAATTCAACCTGCCTATAACGGCTAACGACCCTCTTCAGACTGATGACTCCCCCCTGCCTGTAACCTCTGCTATGTGCCTGACTGCTGACCAGGTGAGAGGACAGCTGATGAAACAGAATCAGAAATACTTCATTGATCCCCGAGAGGAAACTCTTTTGTTACAGCAGCTCACCTTTACGTCAGTGCGCACAGGAATAGAAGTACTAAGCAAAAAAATATAATACACTATAATACAGGTCAGAAAATAAATTAAGTACCAAGTGGGTATAAGTAGAAAATAAAATAAGTGTAAGGTAATAGCTGGGAGTTGAGGATGCCATCATCTTCCTGCTGAACCGCATCCACACCCACCTGGACAAGCCGGCAAGCACGGTGAGGATCGTGTTTTTTGACTTCTCCAGTGCTTTCAACACCATCCGGCCAGCCCTGCTGGGTGAGAAGCTGGCAGCGATGCAGGTGGATGCCCCCCTCGTGTCCTGGATTGTGGACTACCTGACTGGCAGACCAGAGCATGTGCGTCTGCAGCACTGTGTGTCGGACAGCGTGGTCAGCAACACTGGGGCCCCTCAGGGGACTGTCCTCTCTCCCTTCCTCTTCACCATCTACACCACAGACTTCAGCTACCACACAGAGTCTGGCCACCTTCAGAAGTTTTCTGATGACTCTGCTGTGGTAGGAAGTATCAGCGGTGGTGATGAGACTGAGTACAGGGCTGTGGTGGGGAACTTTGTCTCATGGTGTGAGCAGAACCATCTGCAGCTCAATGCGACAAAGTCTAAGGAGCTGGTTGTGGATCTACGGAGGGCCAAGACACCAGTGACCCCGGTTTCCATCCAGGGGGTCAGTGTGGACATTGTAGAGGATTACAAGTACCTGGGAGTACACATGGACAATAAACTGGACTGGACCAAGAACACTCAAGCTCTTTACAGGAAGGGCCAGAGCCGCCTCTATTTTCTGAGGAGGCTGAGGTCCTTCAACATCTGCCGGACAATGCTGAAGATGTTTTATGAGTCTGTGGTGGCCAGTGACATCCTGTATGCTGTTGCATGCTGGGGCAGCAGGTTGAGGGTAGCGGACGCTAACAGGCTCAACAAACTGATCCATAAGGCCAGAGACATTGTGGGGGTGGAGCTGGACTCTCTGTCGGTGGTGTCAGAGAGGAGGATGCTGGCCAAACTACATGCCATCTTGGACAGTGTCTCCCACCCGCTCCATGACGTGCTGGTCAAACAAAGGAGCACCTTCAGCGGAAGACTCATCCTCATCCACAGCTGGGGTATCTGAGAAGTTCAAAGTCATGCTTAAAAGGAATCATCATTAAATTAGGAAATATCATGAAGTATCAAAGCTGATGAAACAATGTTAACAATATTGTTTTATCAGCTGTTAAAGAGGTCTCTAACCAGGACATTAGGATAAAACCTGTCTAAACATATACTCAGGTAACAGGAGGTGAATCAGTGGTGAAGTTACTTTACTTAAATAGCCTACTGTAAGTACAATTTAGAAGTACTGGTAGTTTATGTCAGCACAGTTTTAGTCCGCTTCGGTGAGACATTGTCGGCCTTCCACTGATTTATCTGACAACTGGAGCTTAAAGGTGGGGTACGCGATTCTAATTCAATACAATATGTGTATGCGCTGAAAGAAACTCTGGTGTTTGTACAAAGCCCTGGCTCTGTAAATGAGAAATAAACAAAGTGGGTCAACTTGACGAAGCCTCTTAACCTGCTTATTATTAATAATAATACTTTATTTATAGAGCACTTATCAAAACAAAGTACAAAGTGCTTCACAACAAGAGAAATAAAATACCACAGTGAATGATGAAATATTAAGAAATAAAATACATAAAATACACAAAAGCAATAAAATAAACAGCCAGTTCAGGTAAAATTAGGATATGCTTTCAGATAAAAATGTGTTTTGAGAAGAGACTTAAACGAAGACACTGACTTCACTATTGTACCATATTGACTGTGATTATGAGACCCCCCCCCCCCTTTTTTTTTCCAAGACTCCTTTTTTGAAAAAGATTTTTGAAGATCAAATTTTGTTTCTAAAAATCTGACCAGAATGCACCAGTAACAGTAACACATTGAAAAAAACAAGGTAAGCTAGTATAAATCTTTTAAATTAAATGGTCTTGTTTGAATAGGCCTAAAATGAAATTGTAGGCCTATTTCTAACATAATTTAACCATCTAAAAGTGAAAACCATAGGTTATATTTTTATTTACATTGATCCCCATGATCTTAAAATTGGAATTATTCTCCTCCTCAGTTCTTGGTTTACTTGGCCTACTTTTAACCCTCTGAAAATGATGGTAGATCATCTAACCTTAACATTACTGTCTTTTGAAAGCTGTTGCGGGCTCAGTTTTTAAGATAGGTAAAGTTATCATATGAATCTTGAGATTGCAATTAATCAGTTGGTACCAAACAATTCATGTTAGCTTACTGGGAAAGGGTCTAAATAGCGCTCCAAAGCTGAACTGACTTTGATGCGAGGTCCGCGACACCTCAATGTCAAATGAGTGCTTGTAATAACTTTTAGTAGCCGCTTAATGAGCTCACCTTGTCAAATGTCTTTGATAACAAATGAGAGGGACCAGCCGCTGCTCCACTCTCGGGGGCTATGTCTGAAACTGAGGGTCATGTGTTTCATGATGTTAAAGGGACAGTTCACCCCAAAATCAAAAATACATATTTTTCCTCTTACCTGTAGTGCTATTTATCCATCTAGATTGTTTTGGTGTGAGTTGCCGAGTTTTGGAGATATCGGCCAAAAGAGATGTCTGCATTTTTTCAAACTAATGGGACTATATGGCACATGGCTTTGGTTGCTCAAAGCGTCAAAAAATACACTTGGAATAAATGAATAAATAGCACTACAGGTAAGAGGCAAAATATGTATATTAGATTTCGGGGTGAACTGTCCCTTTAATCATTGCTAGGTAATGTTGATAGATAATGTTACATGACATTATAGCTATGATGCGGATTAATTTAATTTATGTTATACGATGAAAATATGCTTCAAGCTAGATTCCTGGCTGACTGCCTTCAATCTAAACTGCTGATGTTAGCTTCAACTATTCTTACACTGTTAGTGGTGCTCGCTTTTCTTTTGAAAGAAACTTGTCAAAAGCTGTTTTCCCTGTTTGCTTTCTTTCTCTTTCCTTCACTCGGGCTCAATTAGCTGCATTTTAAAGATGAATCCTTGAGCATTTTGCTCCTTTTGTAAGGGGTGAGAGGGGCCTCAGACAGCCTATACTATTTTTTGGGGGGGATACGAAATTTATACCTAAGAGAGTAGGGTGTTTCTGCAGACCTGAGGCTTTGAATGGGTGGGGTAACTGTCAATCATTTTTTTTAAATTTTGCCAATCAGATACTTATAATCCTCTGTCAGTCAAAAACTAATCTCAGCAATAAGCAGTCTGAACCAGATGTCAATCAATTTTTAATTCTGCTAATCATCTTTCTCAGAGGAGAAGGGGGATGTCCGACATGAAGAAGCAAACTTGTTGTTTCTCAATGTCTAGATTAGTTTTCAGCTCTAGTCAACAGACAGCAACGTTTTTAATCAACATTTTAAAGTGGAAGTAGACAACTTTTGATCATAATTGAATATAGTAACTTTCACCACTGCTCATTTTAGAAATCACGCGTAAGTTTATTTGAACAGCATTTGTTGGAAAGCTAGACGCTGGCGGGCTGATGAGCTACCACAGGCTGTTTGCAGTAAACTGCAAGCTAATGATAGCTAGATAGATTCAGGGACTTTTCAGACGCTCTTAGCGACTTTATTGCTAAAGAGCGACTAGCGACAAGCAGCAGCGGGGCCTCTCTCTTCCTCTCCTCTCGCGCTGTGGGCAGGCAGGCAGTGCGGGGCAGCTTCACCCTTTCGTTTGGTCTGCCTCCCAGCCAGAAACAAACATCTGTGATCCACTGTCCGTTTGATAGTCTAAACAAAGAACACGTTTTCTTGCGGTGGCCTTTTTAAAAAAACGAGCCGCGGTGAAAGTTACTAACGTTATATTCTGTTATGATCAAGGAGTTGACAAGCCATAAGCAGACAGCGTTAGCTAGCTAGCGTGCTAGCTAGTTGAAAAGTTGTCAACTTCCACTTTATGCTTTAAACATGCAAACCGATTGCGAACCCAACGCTAACATTTTTTACAATAACGATCTTACGAATACTTCCTGCTGTATCATCACAACATCTTCGGTTGAATCGAGGAAATCCCTGTAGTACAGGTCTAAACATTACTAAACAAATGGATGGAGCGTGAGTTGTTTGTGTACCGCCCCCTTCATAATCCTGTTAAGTGATTCGCTGAATTATAAATTGATTGACAACTGATTCAGGTGGCGTTTTTGACTGGCAGAGGATTGTAAAGCCTTGATTGGCCAAATAAAAAAAGATTGACAGTTACCATGCCCATTCAAAGTAGTTTGCCCGCCCTCTCGGGTCTGCTGAGACACAAACTTGCACTACAACGGCCATATAATCAGGATGTAAATTCCCTTTTTCTCTGTTTACAGCAAAGAGCTTCTTTCGTGGAGTACGGGTGACTTTTGTTTTGTATACATTTACTTCAGGTTTTTGTGTTGCTCCCATGGATCACAGATGTGTGTAGTGTGGAAAATGCACAGTGAGTATAGTGAAAGTTAAACAACAAAACAATGAAAGAGGTTTCCAGCTACAGGACAGAGCTTCTACTTCCTGAAAAGTAGCATTGTGGCAACATTTTACTTTATTCGCTTCAGCCTAAGAAATGTGGATATTTGTTGAAATAGCAGTGTTGCTAAGTGTAATTGAAGTGTAATAATTCTCAGAAGTTAAATTTAAAAATTATATTTAGTTTGGCATTTTTTCCAGTTTAGTGTGGTGTGGTGATGACTGGCATGTGTACCTTGATGTAAGTGAGCTTAGCAAGACACCACTGAAACCTCTTGAGTCTATGTTGTTGCTGTGTATGAATGGCTCAGACCCAGCACACTCAGGCTTATCTCTCATTAATTAGCCATGTGTCACAGCTATAGTGATATACCAAACATGTGAAAATATATACTTTCTTTGACTGACAGAAGACACATTTTATCAGTCTCTAGTCTCTTTGTCAACCATTTGACTGGCCAAGTCCAGAAATAACACTTGGATATGGTTCTAAATAAGGCTGCCATGGGATTTTAGTGAAAAATACTGATAGATTGACAAGATTTTTATTACACTTGAGAGCATGTGCTCCAGTAATTACCTTTTTAAAGCATGTTTTTATTGGATTTTGTTTTAATGGCCCGAGGGAGCTCGGCATTTGGAGAACGTCATCCAGTATTACTCCGTTAGATTTACATGTACAGGATAGGGCTGGGTATCAAACCTCAATACTTTGTTAGTATCGACTGAAATGTGTCCGCAGCACTGAGTGTTGTACTGAAACTTAGCATTTAAGTTCAAAGTTCTCCTACAGCTGTTTGTGTCTAGACAACATTTAAGAAGTTCAGCATCTTCTGTTACATGGAAAAAAGGGTCTTGTAGAAAAAACGCAATGTACTTCTCAAAGTAGCATATTGAAAAAGATATTGTTGGTATCAGTATCCAAACTAAGGTACCACATTGGAACTAGAATCAAAACATTTCAAATGATACCGATAAGCATTACATTGATAATGAGGGACACCATTTTCTTCAGCTTTTGTAATTGCATTTTTAAAGCATTAAATTGGTAGATTGTTGAATTGTGTGCTGCTGTTTTATCTGAATTATATTTGCTAAAAAGACTGCTGCTATCATATGATAATGTGAGTCTCTTTTCTGTTTAGTTTTAATGGAGAACTGGAGGAGACACTTCGCAATACAAATCTTAATCTTCATACTGGGAACAGTGACAATCCTCCTCATCTATATGACCCCCTGGGATACTCCAGGTCAAAGCAGAGCACCACCATTTTTTTCATCATCATCATTATCGACATCATCATCAGCAGCAGCAGAATGGGAGGATCCTGGGCCGTATCATGTGGCCTATCCACGAAATTACAAATTCATCATGGATGACACGCCAACGTGTAAGACCACGACTCCTTTCCTGGTTCTGATGGTTCCGGTTGCACCCAGTGATGTGGCAGCTCGGGATGCCATCCGTAAGACATGGGGAAATGAGAAACTGGTTCTGGGTCAGCTAGTCGAGACTCTCTTCATACTGGGCCTACCTGGAGGAGCTGATACTGAGCAGCAGCAGGAGCAGCTCAAACAGGAGAACCTGCAGCACCATGACCTGATCCAGAGTAACTTCCAGGACAGCTACCGCAATCTGACCATCAAGACTATGATGATGCTGGAGTGGCTGGCTGCGCACTGTGTCAAGGCTTCCTATGTCATGAAGATTGACTCAGATATGTTACTCCACATCCAGAATTTGGTTAAACTGTTGCTGGATCCCAACACGGCCAAACAAAACTACATGACAGGTTTGGTGTGGTGGCACAGCCCGGTTTTAAGAAACCCATTCAACAGGTTCTACATGCCGAGGTACGTGATTGCTGAGCCACAGTACCCCCCATATCCTTTGGGCATGTCCTACGTCATGTCCTTGGACCTGCCTGGGAAGATCCTGGGTGTCTCTCCTCAGATTAAACCTATCTACATTGAAGACGTCTACCTGGGTATGTGCCTAAAACGTCTGGACATTTCTCCAACCGACCCTCCTGAAAATACTATGTTTATTGTTGACCCCAAGCATCCGCTGAGCAGCTGCAGCCTTTCAAAAGTGATCGCAGTGACAACGACAAGCATCCCACAGATGATGCATTACTGGAAGAGGAGCAGAGCGCCAGGAACTAAATGCTAAACTTTATCAGATTGACTGAATTTAGACTTTTTGGTGGTGGGTTGACCCTATCGTTTATATTTGGATCATGGAAGTACTGTGGCAATCTGAGTCTGACAAATATTAAAAATAAATTAAAATGGAGCACATTTATTATGTGTTTACAGACAACATGGAAGAGCCTTGGTTTTTGCTTGGGCAGAAAAATGTCTGTGTAAAACACAAAACAGATTTAAGGATTAACCTTTAAGGACTTTCTGAGCTGTATCAGTTCTCACAGAGATAAGAATATCTGCTGGATCCTAAATGATAATGAAATAAAGACAATTTTAAAACAATTTTATTCTGCATTTACTGCATTTACTTCATTTTGTCATTTTGCCAGCTGTGAGTCTGAAATACATTTCAAACTCACAATCATTGATAAATGTACATTTTTCAACAGGTTTAACTTTTTTTTTAAACCACTTTTATTCCAGCTCAAAATAAAACAATCCAGTGGACTCTTATCTTAACAATTCTAGTAGAATGTTTTGCTTTGACCTGGTATTGCACTACCTTAAGTGACATGAGTGGTAACATGCCACTTAAAGAGATAACATGGTATGACAGTACATTTTGTAGTAAACTCTCCCCAAAACACAGTTTACTTTTACAAAGACACCATGATTGAATCTTTGAGGAAATATGTTTTAAATATTGCGGAATATGGAATTTGGCGTATCAAAATCAGGCTACACCAAACATGTTTTTAACTAAACAAGTCTTTAGCACAAGTCTTGTCTCCATGTTGAGATACATACATCATTACAGGAGCATGATATCATAGAATCGGCTTTTACTTTAGTTTAAGATTACAATAATACCACAGCACTATGCAGAGAATAAGGAAGTCTCATTGAAATAAAGAACTCTTACAAGAGAGACGTGAGAACAAAATACATGTATACAACAACACTTAGTAGTTCCTTATACCCACACTGAACTGGGAAAGACTGATTGCCAGTACTATGCACCTCACAACTGGGACATGCTGCAAAAGAAACTGATGAGACATTCATTCCTCTGAGGGACTTGAAAGTTGTACTTGTTAATAATATTTGTGACCATTTAGTGTATATGTGTGGGTGATGATTGCTTTTTGTGACTGAATTGTCTTGTCATGTTGTATCGATGTGTTTTGTTCTCCCGTCTCTCTTGTAAAATGGTGACAGTACTTGTACTAAAGACTAGTTTAGTTTAAAAACATGTTTGGTGCAGCCTAATTTTGATAAGCCAAAAGTGGCACGTTACCACTCACGTCACTTAAATAGTTGAAGGTGTAATATGATGGGCATTGTTCAAAAATCTGTGATTTGTTATGTATTGGAAATTTAAAGTTACAATATAAAGAAACTGGCCAAGATTGTAAAGAAGTGATTTGTAAAATCAAACTGTTTTGCACTTTGGATGACACAGCACTGGAGTTAAGTTCCTCCTGTGTCCTCTTTACTCAGCTGCCGGATCAAGCCTCTGTACAGTTGTAGTTGTTCCTCGTTCCAGAAGAGGGCAGGCTAACATCAGATTAAATCTACTGGATCAAATCCTCAGGATTTCTCAGGCAAAGTTGCCATTCATGTGTAGGAGTTTCCTCCGAAGATAATATATCCATGTATACCATTCATATATAATTTGTAAATTCATACTGGTTCATACACCTTTACTCTACTTATTCTGCTTTATGAATGGGAATGTTTATTTTTACTATGTTTCAGCTGATGATCTTCCAAAATTGATAGTTGCTTTTGAAAAAGTCCTTCTCATGACTATTTGCTTGATAGGAGCAACTACTATTAAGATTTTCTTCTGTGATCTGTACTCATCTATCTGCATAGTAATTTCAATTTCACATCATAGTCTGATTTAACATAGCTCAGTAGAGGCAATATAGGGAAATAGGGCACAATACAGTGCTGTTGGGACAACAACATCGTGCAGCTTGCAGTGGCAAAGTACCTCCAAACAAAGTATGATTAAACACAAACTAATTTTAAAGAGAGCACACTGTGCTGTGACGTGACCTGGCCATGAACTAGGTATGCTGCTGGCCATGGCGAAAATGAGGAGGGGTGTCAGCAAATGACTGAAGTTGACTGTTCTTAACTTGTCATAAATGTCACTGCAAACGTATGTGTGCACACTGCATGAAATGTGAAAAGGAAAAACATAACCATAGGCGATACTACAGATTTGTTGGTCGTTTCTTGACAAGAGGGTATTTTCAGAAAAGGTTTCTGTTGTACATGTGCGCAGTATTTTGCATCATTACAAAAAGTGTAACATGTATGTTGTATGTCACTAAGGTCGACATAGGCAAATACTTGGCGGTGTCCTTAACGTATGAAACTGATAAGCAGATAGCATAAAATACTCAAATGTGATTTGTGCAAAGGCCTTTTGGGAAGATTGACCTAAGAACAAAAGCACAAATAATAGATTTAGTCACTATAAATCAATGTCTCGTTTAAAATGGAAAAAAATGAAATAACAAAAAAATCAACAACAAACCATGCTCACATATAGTTGGGCTCACCTTTAAGTCTTAGAAAAGAAAAGAGGACAGTGACCTTACCATGGCTAACTGTCTCTTCCTCTCCGGCGTGAACAGTCTTATCCTCTCCCATCTGTTCTCATTCATCTCCAGCTGTCTATGATCTGTTCTCCCTCTGTCAGATAAGGGAGGATCCCTGAAGTCAAAGGCCCTGCTCGCTCTTTTCCTGCTGGCTGCAGCCTGCATAAATCACACAGACGCTGAAAACCCAAACCCTGGATCCACACATTATTCATTGTTTTGCTGCCATCTAACGTTATAGATCCTCCTCAGTGGTTGGCATTACGGCATAAATCGCTGTTGGCACTATCCTCTGTGCAAGAAGTACAATTTTACACCTGGCAAATAAATTTTATTTTTTGTGTGAATCCTATTGATGATGTCATACAGTGTGTATTTCATGCACAGGTTGGAGTTTAGTGCCTTGTTTTAGTGCAATTTTGTTGTTAGGCACTTATGACTGATCCACCATGTCAGCGCAGGATTATACTTTCATTCTTCTTCCTCTTCCTTTTTCAGACATATATTTCCTCTTCTACTTCCTGTCTGTGCCCACCAGACCGTTTGTTTGGGTGTGTGTCTGCATTACTAGACCCATTTATTGTCTCACTATTTCAGGTATAAACACAGAACTCTCACAGAGATAACACAGATGCTCCAATTTGTACACACACACACACACAACTACAGAGGAAATTGCTCATCTTCTTCTCTCCCTTCAGTGCTCTCAGACAGGATTGACTTGATGGATTCCTGTATTATTTATTGTATGTAATATCTCTGTGTGTGTGTGTGTAGCAGGTCAGGGGCAGCTATTATTTAAGTTCCTTTCCTTATCTTAAAACAAAGGCTTTTCTCACTGATTTAGTGCAGGAGGGTGGAAAGTCTGTATTATAGGTCTGAGACAAAATAAGAACCAGTTCGACATACAAAAAGAAAGAAAGATGTGCAAAGACAAGAAATCAGACAGCAAACCTGACATCAGATAGAGGAAAAAAACAATTGCTAGTATTCTCATAAAAAGTCAGATGACTTAAAGACATAGTTTTTAAGATAAGATATTAAGATAAGTTGGACAGTGGCACAGTAAGGCAGGTATATGTTCTTGTATCATTATTATCAAGGCCTAGAATTCATTCATTTACTCTTAACCCTGGCACACAGCTAAATGTTGTTGTAAACAAGAGGTCTAGCCAAATTTACCCAAAAGTCTAACCTAACACTAGTTCTCAACATACAACAAGTATAACACATATACAGAAATTATACCATCCAACCCGCAATATTCTCCAGTTTTACTCGCAGACCAGGTGTTGTTGAAATGTAACCCCCCGCCCCCTGCAGACAGGCTGTCCTCTCTGTCACCCTGAGAAAACAGAGAACACTGCGGGGTCATAAACTTCAGCTGGTCCTGTTTTTGGCTGTAGGAAGACAGACACACACACACACACATCACCACCTCAAACATTTATCGGTATATGTACCCTGAAGACTGGAACAGAGGTCCTCAGCTACACCAATGCCCAAAATAATTCAGGTTTCTTTATAAACTAAACACTAGAACAGTTAATTTTACTGATGAGTACACCTTCATGATTAGGGCAATACATGCAGATTTATTATAAATATACTGTGGCTCCTCTAAAGGCAGAAATAATGTATGTAATGTATGTATAATGTATAATAATGTCGTTGAGTGAAGCAAAAGCGCATTTGTTTGGCTAAGTATCTTTAAAGCTTCAATATCAATAGCCAACAGTTTATATCAAATATTGGTGAAATTACTATGTGTAATGTGGAGTCGCTCGTAGTAGTAAAGCTAACAAGAATTATCACTCGATTCTGCTGTCCCCCAACATGACTCCAAATAAACGCTAATGTTGCTATGTGTCTGCTAGATGTGGAAATAGACAGCTGTTTGCCAAATTATTTCTGCTTTAAATGATTGATTTAAGATAGTTGTTTTAGAGTAATTTAAATCATTAACCGTGCTGACTGGAAATGAAGCTTACTACCTGGTAGAGTACATGTGTGCCCTTTATTGGTCAACCAACAACGGTCTTCACCGAAGACTGATCAATAGACCAAAAGACGGATGGACAGACTACCTTCCAAGATCAAACCAATCACACTGGTCTACTGAAAATGCCAAGTAACTAGCCTGCTGACTGTCTAATAACATTGCCATTAAATACAAAGCATGTTGGATTTTATTTGGCCAATAAAATTATTGTTTTTCAGTAGCAGTTCGGTCTGTGTGTTTGAAATGTTGCCAACATTTGAAATGAGCTCTTGAAGGGTTGTAAAGCAGGATCTGGACCTGGATCACAATGACACAAGGTTGAAATTCACTAAAACTGTTTTCCCACACTTGACATTATTCCAATATTGTACACTGAAGTGTGGCACATCAACCTCAGAACAAAGGGACATTAACAATGAGAGAAAATATATATTAACTTGGAAATGAGTCAGTATGGCATTATAAAAGCATTTTCCGCTATTAATGTCTAGTTTAGTTCACATCTGAAGTCAAAACATCAGACTTAACACATAATGTCTACCAGTTTTGTTCTCTCTCTGTCACACACACACACGCACACACACACACACACACACACACACACACACACACACACACACACACACACACACACACCCATGAGCAGACCATTAATGTGAAAGTAAGCCAGACTTGGTGGTGATTTAGGGGTAGCAGACAGTGGAAGGGTAGAGGCCAAGCTCTGGGTCTCATACTATCTCTCTCCATTCACCAGCCCATAAATAATCACACAGCCTCACAGTGACATGAGGGAAGCTGCAGTTTGAGATGAAGGACGGAGGGAGAAAGAGAGAGAGGAGATGGTGTCATTTGATGAACAGAGAGAGAAAGCAAGAGCGCAGAGAGATGAGAGAAGGAAGACAGGTGTGGGAAAAAAGAGACGTCCTGCTGGTTCCAGTTCTGGGTCAAATACTGTTCCTGTTGGAAACACAGAAGAATGTATTCACTTTTACTTTCAAGTCTTGATAGATAGAAATGTTTGTAACTGATTATAAAGCTGTCGCTAGTGGTGGAAAGTAACTGTACTTAAGTACAAATTTGAGGTACTTGTACTTTACCTGAGTATTTTCTTTTCATGCCACTTTCTACTTCGACTCCACTGCATTTCAGAAGGAAATGTTGTACTTTTTACTCCAGTACAAATATTTGACAGCTTTAGTTACTTTACAAATTACACAAAACATATGAAGAGCTTACAAAATATGATGCTTTGTTATAAATTAAACTACAGAACAATATATACAAATACAGCTGAAACAATTAATCAATTAATCGATTGACAGAAAATTAATTGGCTATTTTGCACTTTTCATGTAAAAACATTTCATGGTTCCAGCTTCTCAAATGAGAAGATTTGCTGCTTTTCATTTTAACGAGTTAAATTTTTTAAATTTATACTTTTGAGTTTTGGACTCTTGGTTAGACGAAACAAACACAACATTGTGAAGATTTCTCTTTGGGCTCTGGGTAACTGTGACGGCATTTCTCACTATTTTTACAAACCAAACAATAATCGATTAATGGAGAAAATAATAATAATCATTAGTTGCAGTCCGATACAAAATAGCTCAAAATTAGCTCCACCTCAACCAGGGCCGGACCCAGCACATTCAGTACCCTAGGCAAGCTTTTCTAGGACAAGGGGAAAATCAATCAATCAATTATTTGGCTCAATTTTGGGGCCTCCCTCTGGGTGGCGCCCTAGACCCTATGTCATGCATTATATTAATGCATGAATAACAAAAATCAGTTACAGTGTACTTTCACTTTTAATACTTCAAGTACATTTTCCTGAGTATACTTACATATTTTTACTTAAGTAACATTTTTAATGCACTTTTACTTGTAGCAGAGTATTTTAGTGTAGAGTGTGGTATTAGTACTTTTACTTAAGTAAAAGATCTGAATACTTTATGCACCACTAGTGACTATGATTATTGACCAATTTGATGCTCTATTGGCAATAAGTCTAACAGGAAGCAGTCAAAAGATGTGTCTATAGGTGTAACAGGTTTGTTGCAGCTTGGATTTTTTTCAACCTTTCTTGATTCAAAAACGCCTAAGCAGCCTCATCAAATGCCTTCCTCTTACTATGTTATGCTGTTGACATCCATGCACACTACTGTTTTTCCTCTTTTTACATTGTCGCATTCCTCTCAATCACAAGGACCCCTGCCACTCAGGTTCTCACGATCCCTGTCAGAGAGTCACTCTGTGGGCTGTGAGAACCACCAGCGGCCCCGGCTGCCGGAGGCTTCATGCTGCGGTCCGCTCCCTCGACGCACCCACACAGACAAAAACAAAAACACACACAAACATGTTGACGTATGTTGTATGTACACTGAATCAAACGAGCGTACATAATAGCACACGTGGCTTTTTCTTCCGGCCTTCTCTCTACTGTCTTCTCTCTGTGTCTCACAACAAACACAGCTGTTGAGGTGCTCTGCTATAGATGCTAAAAAATGCTAAAGTTTCAGGCCTGAATGTGCTTTGTATGACTTATGTAATCAGTTATTTTTGATAATGTGTCATTATCAAGTAGTTGCAGGAGTGGTGATACTCACACTAATAAAAGCTGTTGCAGCACTGCCGATTAGCAGTGGTATAACCAGTAAATGTAGTGGCAGTAATAACTAGCAGCAGTAATGAAAATATTTGTAGTCATCATAGTCATGATACTATAGTCTTTGCAGCAACAGCAGTGTAGTAAAAATAGTGTTAGTAGTAGTGAGAGTAACAGCAGCAGTAACGGTAGTAAAGGTGGCTTTAAGCTTGTGTGTCACAGTGTTGGTGCCAGTGTAGGAACTGATTCATGGTTGATTGTGTTTATATTCTTTTATTCACTTTGTGATAAACAGCAGCCATGTCTATTACCATGCAATCATGAGCAGGGCCTTTGTGGGCAGAGGGTTCGCTGTGGAAATGGTGTCACTGAAAAGGAGAAGATTACTGAGCCTTCTCTGAACTTCCTATGATGTTGTTTTCGCTGTCAACAATCTCCACCTGCTCTCCCCCTGTTCGTGTGGTGTCTCCATGGGTGCTGTGGCCCAAATGTGTAGTTAACATTTTTAAGGGGGTCCTTCTCAGCTTAGCATAGCTACAGCAGCTACAGTATGTGCGAAGGCACTGTTGCTACGCTGAAACCCCTTAACACAAGACCATAAATGTGACTACTTGTGCTACACTTTTATTTCGAACAACCTCTGAAACACTGAAGATTGGTTTCTCACATGCACCAAAACCTGGGCTGTCCAGAAATTGTATTTATTAATGAGCACAGTTTATACTGTAAAGCAAACATGTCACTGCAAGGCTCTTAAAGTTAATGCATCTCACAAGTAATGACAGGAATGACTTTGACTCCTAGCCATTTATTTAATTTAATTTTCATTTTTTGTAACAAGTCTTTGAGTGCTTATTGTTGAAAAACGTATCTATTTTTTTGTATTTGTCTTGGTTTTATAACCTGTAGACAAATAAAAGAAAAAATTGGAATAAAAGAGTGGAGACACATAATACTTCCATACAGAGGGGTCACCGAATGGTTTGGTGAGTATGAAAATGATGTGAATCCTATGTTATAAACTTCACAGTCACCTATGGGAGATCTTGGAGTGACGTGTTATACGGCGCTCTTTACCTCCATCATCTAAACATCAAATGAAGGAATGGATTTGTCTTTAATTTGTCACTCATCTATAATTAGAATGTACTGTACTGTTTGTAATGTACTGTTAATTATATGTTTTTTAAGATAATTGTTAGACAGGTTTAATGGGATTTAACCCCACCTGGTTCCGCTGTCAGCTGTGACTTTTATATGGGTGTGGTAACTATTTGATCTGACAAAGGTCCTGCCTGGATTGAAAGTATTATAATCGTTCAATAAAAATTGTGGTATGGAGCTGGTATGCAGGCTTTATTAATGACATTTGTGGGACTTTTACTCAACAATGTAATTATTATATGTAATATTTAACTAATAATAATATTAAAAAATACATAGATTGATTCATTTTGAGAATCTGTTGATCAGTTATAAAGCGAATCAGTTGAACAACACTCCCTCTACTGGCTCTACAATATTATTTCTGCCCGTTTTTGTAACTTCAGTGTTTCTGCCATTGTAGTTTTGCTCCAGCTTTTGTTACTTTTGCGATGGCGTCCATCCTCACAAAATGTCTCACCACAGCTCATTAGCAGCGCTGATGACTCTGAGTAGAAACTGCTGTGAGAAACGTCATTAACATCTGTTTGTGGTCCACACCCGGAGGTTGAAGGCCATGTGAAAACAAAACAACAACACTGACGAGGCTAACAACTGCAGAGTCTGGAGCATGGACCAAGCTTGGGTTACCATGTCTGTGTCATCCCCTTCCCTCCTCCCTCTCTCACCCCCCTTCCCCCTGTTGTTTTTCTTCCTCTGTTCTTCCCACACAGTATCCATCATTAAATCTCACCTTTTCGTCATCTTTACCCTTTTCCCTTTCACATCTTTCTCTGCCTTCCTCTTCTCTTTCTGTCCTGTTCCCTCTCTCCCTCTGCTTCCGCCATGCCTCCCCATTTCTCTCACCCTCTGTCCTTGTTTCTATCATCTCTTCTCCCTCTCGTCCTCACTCCCTCTGCCTCTTTTCTTTCCTGCTCCTCCTCCCCCCTTTCTTCTCAAAACAGTACCCCTCTCTCTCAGCCAGAAATAAGAAGAGGGATACTGCAGCAGTTGGGTGGCAAGTAACAAGTCTTTCCTTCAATTTGAGGGTCCAGGCCTCTACATCAGCAAGCACCTTATCCACATGTCAAAGTGTCCTTGAGTAAGACACTGATCCTCAGTTGCTCCCAAAGGTCAGGCCAGCACCTTGGTAGCTTCACTGCCATCAGTGTGTGAGTGTGCGTGGGTGAAAGAGAGGCAAATTGTAAAGTGCTTTGAATAAAAGCACTATATAAATACAGTCCTTTTCAATGTTCATACCTGAAAGAATCAGAGAGAATTACATAATAGTAATGTGAAGGTATGCAAAAGTCTTTTATGGACTCTAATTTTTATTGTTTACTCTATAATTCTAATATCACTATGAGTACTTCTAAGATAAATTAAATGTACTGATTGCTTTGCAATGATCTGAAATACTTTTTAGCCAATATTGAGAACTGCACACGCACACACACACAGCCACCCACACACACATCCATGCAGGAACAAACCACCAGGCCAGAGAGGGCACAGACAGGGTGGTAATGTATGTGTGTGTGTGTCTGTGTGTGTGGTGTGACAGGGTACAGGTGGCAACTTCACCATCAGCGGAGAAAAGTTCTATTAATATACTGTGAGTCTGAGAGGAGCACCAACACACACAGAGGAAAGATGACATAGATACAGTATGGAGAAAAAAAACAGCATTAAAGAGGAAAAAGAAAGAGAACTGTATCATTGTAACACCCATTGTCTGAAATTTCCGTAAAGGCAGAGAGAGGCAGACACAAAGAGCAGTTAAAAGACAGAGAAACTAATATAAAAAATAAAAAATATATGGACGCTGTCCTCGTCTTCCTTTAGTTTTCCTGGCTCAGGACCAAACAGCGAGTCTGATTGCCTCCCCTGGGGAGAGTATCTCCAG
Source organism: Siniperca chuatsi (assembly GCF_020085105.1). Taxonomy (NCBI): domain Eukaryota; kingdom Metazoa; phylum Chordata; class Actinopteri; order Centrarchiformes; family Sinipercidae; genus Siniperca; species Siniperca chuatsi. The sequence goes on along the minus strand of NC_058044.1, from coordinate 6,519,982 downwards.
GCTTGAATTCCTTTGTGTTATTTCATGTTTTCCTCTCCACCGCAGCAATTTCTCCCTGAAACACAGTCTGTGTACCAGCCCTCATTAAAGGAACACCAATGTCTGCAATGCTGTGAAACACACTGTATAGGCAGCTATGTGCAGTATACAAGTGCATGCAGACACGCTTTCATGCACACACAAACATATACAAGCATGCACCCTGAAGTATACAAGCATACACAAAGTTGAGGAGTTTGGGAGGGACTGAAGGAGAAAAGCGAGGGCCTTACATAGACAGAAGTCATTTCCGCTGTGTTGGGGAGGTCTGTGAAGGGTCAAGCCTTCCCCAGCCCCGACTGTGTGAATCACATAAACACTCAGACAGAAACACTCCCACTTAGTACCAGACTACAGCCCTCCTCTGTTGCTCACGCTGAAGGAGCCACACTCAGTCTTTTTCACACCACTTTGTACTGTACAGTATAATTTTTGGCATGTTGTTGGATGTCCATTTTGGACCCTTTATGGAATTAGATGTAGATGATTTTTACTTGGTAAAAACTCTACTTTAATTTTATCAGTTTATTATATCATTGTGTTTTGCCTAAAAAGTGACATTTTAAGATATTTGGTGTAAGAATCAACCTTAAAAAAGAAAATATAATGTAAAATATGTGTATAATAATATATAATGTAAAAGTCATTAAATCCCCCAAAGTCCTAGAAATATTACCCTAGAACATCATTTAAGTGTCGTGTGGTATCATTTCTTAACAAGACTAAGAGTCTACAGCCATGCTAGTGGCTCTTTGAGGCTGTACTTAGGCACAGCAGTGCCTTGAGCTAAATGCTAACATGCTCACAATAACAATGCTAACATGCTAATGTTAAGCAGGTATAATGTTTACCATGTTCACCATCTGAGAGTATAGTTAAGCGTGTTAACATGCTAACATTTGGTAATTGGCACAAAACACAAAGTACAGCTGAGACTGATACAGCTGTACAGCTGAGACTGATGGAAATATCATTATTTGGTCATAAACCAAATAATTGGAGAAATTGAAATTTGATCTGATGGTGGTGCTAGAGGAAAAATCAGAGGATCACTAAAGCTAGTAGGATTCATCCTCTGGGAATCAGTCATATCAGTACAACATTTCATGGCAATCTATCTAATAGTTGTTGAGATATTTCAGTCTGGACCAATGGCTTACTGACTGACAGACATACTATACCTCTAGTATGGTTAAAAACCCACACTGATTTCAGTTTAATGCTAGAAAAATCAGCAACTACCTTTTGTTTCTTTGTTATTTGTCAGATTTTTGTGTAGGGCTTGGTACTCTGAAAATATTCAAAAAGATGATTAAACACACACAATGAAACGTTTAATCTCCCTTTTTGACTCACCTGAAATCAGTGGCCAATCCATCAGATTGGTGTATTGATTTCTTCCCATGAGAAAACCCCACTTTAGTGTTTCATTGTAAAGCAGCAGATCAAACATGAGCCTGGAGGATCAGGGTTGTTGTGTTTGTTTTCTCGCACTCCTGTCAAAATCTGGTCCTCATCTCAACCTTGCAAGTACACCCACGCAAACACACACATGCAGGCACACAAACACACATAACACAAAGCAGCTCTTTAATGGGACTGACCCAGAGCCCAGCTGGCCTTGTTCAGAGAGTTGGGGTCACTGATAGTCGCCACACACTGTAGATTAAGAATGAAGGTTAAATGATCAAATATTAATGTCCCTTAACGCTATATCTGATTTTGTTACTGCATCTAGAGTTCCACCAGATTCCACTTTTAGTCAGTTATCTTCTCTTTTTCAGTAACACACATATAGCAAGACATCTCCAGTGTAAACCCTCTGCTCATGTAAACATGCGACTGTACGAATAGTCTCATTTTCGGTAATGAAACAAGGCAGACCTTCTCGTAGGTATCCACGGCAGGACTCCCGTTAACCCTTACCGTCTACCATAAATCCGTCTTCAGTTACCCATAACCAGACCTTAACCATAGAGGAGGCATATCAGAAAATGCTGATATGAGTTGTTTTTGGAATGGTCCTTTGGGTCATTTTATATGGCACTGACAAATGTACACTCAGTTGCCAGTTTATTAGGCACACCTAGCTAAAGCTAATGCAGTCTAATACAACAGTCCTGCTATAAATCCCACCTGTCATGAAGGTTATAATGTTCAGTTTTTAGAGAGGTCTTGAAGATTTATTGCAGGACTGTTGTATTCAACTGCATTAGTTTTAGCTAGTTGAACCGAATAAACTGGCAACTGAGTGTATAGGAAGAAATTAGGTTGTCTGAGTCTTCTTTTAAGTCTCTTCTCGAAACGCATTTTTATCGGAAAGCATAGCTGATTTTATCTAGTCGTTTTATTTTATTTTTTGTTATTTTCTCTTATTTTGTTTTTGTCTTTCATGTATTTCATCATTCACTGTGGTATTTTATTTATCTTTCTGTAAAGCACTTTGTACTTTGTTTTGAAAAGTGCTCTATAAATAAAGTGTATTATTATTATTATTATTATTATTATTATTATTATTATGTCACATATTTTCTTCTCTTTTTTTACAATGGATATGATGATGATGTGGATGGGTATACAGGGAAAGGCAAGTACCAGTGGCAACATGTACATTTTTTTTTTCCAAAGTAGTGAGCACTTTTTTTTACCACAGGCAATCATTAAAGGTCAGCTTCAATGGAAATTATGAATGTGTTTGGAACACGTCTGTGAAAATTAAGAAAATAAGTGGTGTAGGCAGTGGTGGCCTAAAGGTTAGAGAAGGTTAGAGAAGCTAAGAGAAGTGAGCTCCTGCTGCTTTGATGGGTTAAAGGTCGTCAGTCCAATCCCCCAGACCGGCAGGATAAATCTGGGTGGGGAAAGTGAAAAGCAGCACTTTTCCTCATTGCCACCACCAGGGATGCTGGAAGTCAGTCAGAGTTGGGGGTGCTGAGAGAAATACAAAATGGTAGGGAAAGTGAAAAGCATTCCTTACTGCCCCTTCCTCATTGCCACCAGTCCAGCATCCAGTAGTGCTGCTCAGTGGCCAGCAGATCAGACTGTGGTTGTACTGGACAGCTTCCAGGTGTGAATGTCTAACAGTGACACTCCCCCTGAATAAATAAAGGTGAGAAAAAAAGAAGTACAGCAAAAAAAAAAAAAAATCCAAACACAGTAAATCAAATTCTCAAACTGCTTTCAACCCAGACTTGTCGCTATCAAATGCACTGTGATAATATTGTTATAACTGACTTGGTTTGCTGAATTGATTTCTGATGCTGTAATCCAGACAAAATGTAGAGAAAAAGAATTGGCTTTGTTCTTGGTACTTCTGGGTTCATGTCCAGTTTAATGTTTTGTTAAAACAGTTGACAAAGTACTTAAAGCCTTTTTTTTACTACATTAGACACATCACCTTTGGCTAACTGTGAGCCCATTCCTTTGAGTTTTTATTGTGTGTGAGTCATGTAGATGGAAACAGGATTTCATCTGGACAGTGCTCATGCATGTTGTGACTTGTCTGACTGACCATCTTATTTTAGACTCTCAGATGTCTCACAGTGTTTATGTGTGTGTAGGCATCTGTGTATTGGGTGATATTGCTGCACAAATATGTACTGTGTATGTATTTTACTGTATATTTCCATGCATGTGTCTTTTTTTTTTTTTGCTCCATTAGTGGATTATTAATGTCTGTCTAACTGTGTTAGTGTATGGGTGTGAATGACAGCCGTGGATATGCTTCACTGTCAGTGATGCTGTTAAACGCATTTTGCCAGGCTGTGGGCTGGTGAAAATGATGAGAGTTTCAGGTTTCAGTGTGTTCCTGAACAGCCCCGCAGTTGAATTTAGTGTCTCTGTCCACAGCTCATTTACAGCTTAGGTGATAGGCGAAAATATTTGGTTAGTGTTGCACCTGCAGTAACTTTCCCAAGACTGTGTATAAATACACAGGCTTAAAATGGAAACGCAAACTTATACACTGAACTGTAAATAAAAAGAAATGTAATGGGTGGGTGAACTTTCGTGACTCAGTTGGCATGGAAAAACAGCAAAGCTGGTGAAAAGGACTTGCATGCGGGACTTCCTCTTTAAGTTTCATCATGAATGTTGATTGGGTATGGCTTGTTAAAACTGTTTAACACATTCACTCGTGTATGTTTTGGGGATTTGAGTCATTTTAGAACAACTAACAATGAGTAAGCAGGTTCAGTCTCATGCTCGCTTCAACAGGAAACACAGACTTTTGAACCTGTGGCTTTTCAGTACTGTATCATAACACTAAAGTGATGAGAAATAAAAAGAAATAGTTATTGCTACATTACTTGTCAACAGATTTACTTCTTTGTTGTTAACAGTTACTAAAAGTGTTAATGTAGGATCAGATCTACAGAACAATTTTCTTACTTTTAATCAGTGAAAATTTGTTCGTCATTCATTTGGAAATTTTGGCTGTAGTAGCAGGAGTGGAAACAAAATGGACTCATTTCCTTGTTACTTAAGCTAAACATGACAGATGTCTGTTATTTGTTGTAATTGGCCTTCTTTGGTGTTCATATTGGTTAGGAAGGAAGAAAAATGAAGCTTCATTTTTGTCTGCTCACATTTCTAAGTGTAATGGCACGGCTGGCTTTCAGACCTCAACATCCGTCTCCTTATACCTATAAACCCCTGTGTTATAAGGTCATTTCCTGTAGTTGATTAGGGATTACATTCTCACTTCTAACATATCTCTCTACACTGAGCTTCGAGGGAAACAAAATGTGCCTGCATTTTCAGGCATCATTTATCTGGTACTACTTGAGTTTGAATTGCAGCGTTCTCACCTGGCAAAACAAATCAAACTTAAATCTGCTCTGATCAATGTTCTTATATTCACAATAGATCAAATGACTACATGTAATGTGAAATATTTAACTTGAAGCGACAAACCCACAGAGAATTACCACTCAACTTTGCAGTTCCCCTCAGATCTATGTAGCTTTTTAGTGTCTTTCATCTCATTGTGTTATTTTTATGGCCCTTAACAGGCAGCAGTTTGCAGCAAAAAAGCTCTTATAAACCCACTGTACCTACCTGTCCAGCACTAAACATCATTAAGACAAAGTTAGCGACTAGCTAGTGAACATAGTGGAGCATTTGGCAGCTAGTCAGATATTTCTCGCAGGAGTTAGTGGATAGCATTCATGCATTTTGAACACCGCTAGAAGGAGTTAAATGTCACTTCCTGTGTCCACTATGTGGTGCTAGACAACACCCCCTAATTATATTTATGTCATGTTCTAGTGTATCAAGTGTGGACCACACCATGAAAATTTCACATAAATCAAATGATGATTGTCACACATGGCCTACTTCCTGTTGCCAGTAGGTGGTGCAACGACTATGACTCCTTAATGGCATGCAGATGTCCTCAGACCGGGACTCTTTTCAAACATGTGAAGACTGGACAATGTACATTCAAGTTATAACAACCTCCTGTTTCATGGCAAATAATGCATTGGAACGGCGTTTGATGAAAACTGAAAAGCTTCACAATGAAGGATCATCAAGCTCTTGAGGCTTTTCTGCCCAAATTTGAAGTGGATCTGGTCAACCTGCGTACATCAAAGTATAAAACGTGTCATTTCCTGTTGCCAGTAGGTGGCGCTATTACTATGATTGAATATTGGCTTGTAGATGTCTTCAGGGTGGGACTGTTATCAAACGTTTGAAGTTTGGGACAGATTTGACCATTGACACTCAAGTTACAGCAACTGTGTTATGGCAAAACATCGACATTCAACGGCATGCCACGGACACGCCGCTAAGCGAAAACTCACAAGTTTCGCAATAAAGCATCATCATCGTCTCAAGGCTTTTCTGCCAAAATTTGAGATGGATGTGGTCAATCAGCTAGGAGGAATACGTTAAAGTATAAAATATGTCATTTACTGTTGCCAGTAGGTGGCGCTATGACTATGAATGAATACTGGCATGTGGATGTCTTCAGGGCGGGACTCTTATCATACATGTGAAGTTTGGAGCAGATTTAAATATGTACACTGAAGTTACAGCAACTTCCTGTTTCTTCGCGAAACATCAAAATTCGACGCCCCGCCACGGACACACCCTTCAACAAAAGCTCACACTTAGCACAACTTTTCATCGTGAAGGTCTTTAGATTGCACTGTGAAAATCTGAAGCCGATCTGATTAATCTCTGGGAGGAGCTTGTTAAAGTATGGAGCCTGTAAATCGTAAAAAAATTACCATTTAATTCAAAATGGCCGACTTCCTGTTGGGTTACATTACTGTAGGGGGCACTAGTGAGCCATTTTACCACACCCATGCGCAAGAACCATATCAGATGTCAATTTTCGCCACTTCTGAATTTTGTGCAAAGTTTTGTGAATTTTCGAGCACCTTCAGCCCCTCAAAAATGTGATTCATTTGGGAGAAAAATAATAATAATTCCTTCAGTTTCAATAGGGTCCTCGCAGCGGTCGCTGCTCAGGCCCTAATAAATGCTAATGTCAGTCTGTGTCTGTTGGATGTGTAGATGCTATTTGCTAAAAAGTACACCATATCAACTTTATAAGGTGATAATATGTCGGTGTTGTGTTTACAGTTTGTTGCACTGCACTCAAGTAGCCAAAACATCAATTCATGCAGCTTTCAAAAACTGCTCCATAATGCAGATGTGAACACTCCTCAAGTGTCCTTGAACACAACACTGAATCCTTGTATCAATTCAAATCAAAGCTTTAGAATGAGTCATACAGAGACACAAAAATGAAGGGACATGGAAAGATTCCAACATAAACAGTAGTAGTAATAGCAATATTAGTCTTGATTAAATTAAGTAAGATAAAGTTGTAAGTTGCATTTATCTGTTGCATTTATCTTTCAAAGGTGTATCTTTCACATCTCTGAAGTGGAGAATAAACCATTTTTCCTGCTGTGAATCTGTTTTGCAGGTGCAGTCTGCTTCGGCGACGCGCACGACGCGCGCTCCGGCCTCACACGGTACCTCCCACTTCCCCAGCTTGTTTAAGTGCTCGCCTCCTTTACTTCAATGAGCGCTATTGTTGAAAAGTCTGTGCGCCCCAGAACGCTGGCAGACCTGGGTCTCCAACCCTGACAGACGGAACGAGTGCGCTGCACTGGTGCACCTTTTCGTCTGAACTTCGTGTGGACGCTAACTCTGCTGCGTTACAAGAAACACTTCTGGGCTTTGCATGTAGAGAGACACGCCGACAAAGTGGATAAAAACTTTGGGTAGAAGCTGCTCGAGCGCATTCCCGCGGACGTTGGATTACCAAGGTAAATTCACCCTGCGCTCCTCTCGTACTAACTTTGACTGTGATGTTTAAACTTGCATTAATATGCAAAAGTGGATTTTTGTGCACACTGCGAATGACTGAATAGAACAATAACTCCACATGCTCCTCAATTGAGATTTTACAACCTTTACATGTAGAGAAACTCTCCTCGTGTTTGAAGTCTTTTAGATGCTGTGTTATCGATTCAAACCAGAGTTAATCAGTCTGAGAGGCTCTGATAATTGATCCAGCCTCAGCTTCTTTTACTGCCTTTACCCAACTTCTTCACACGTGAAAGCTTCCCTTGTGGCCGGTAACTCTGTCAGCGTCTAGCCTCGCATTCCTCTCCCGGCGCACGGGTCAGTGTCTCGGGTCAGGATCTGCCGTCCAGACGCGCTCAGAGGGACGCGCGGACAGGAGAGACACTGAGAGGAGTGTCTCCTGCAGAGATACGCGGAAACAGGATTAGCTCTTATCGTTGTCGTTGCTTCAGACCGTGTTTGTGTCGAATGTATCGGATTAGAGGTCATTATCTGCCCCCTCCATGGTTTCTCTCACCCCTGGCTGTTTGTTATGGGAGACTTTAATCTATATGATTGGCTGGTGATCCCAGAGACAAATCAATATGTTCCCATTGGGACATAAAGGCTGTCTGTGGGTTTAATACGGTTCCTGGTGTTTGAATAGTGTTACCTCTGCTCTGTGTTTAGGTTTGCACAAATGTTTTTACTCAGGTGTTTTATTTGTGCACTAGATGTTATTTATTGTGGGTGAACAATAATGTTCAACTCTACTTTATTCTATTCTATAGAGCTCAAACAATTAGTCAATTAATCGATTAGCCGATTGACAGAAAATCACCTGACAACTATTTTGCTAATGGATCATTCAACAGTCATTATTTTTAAAGCAGAAATGTCAAACTTTTTCAGGTTCCAGCTTCTTAAATGTGAGTATTTGTTGCTTTTTTCAGTTTTATATTATATGAAAATGTCACCTTGGCTCTGGGAAATGGGCTTTTTTTTACTGTTTTCTGACATGTTGTATTAATTGATTAAGAACATAATCATCAAATTAATCGACAATGAAAATAATAATTAGTTGCAGCCAGCCCAACTATTTGATTCTGTCTTAAAGTCTGTAAATTGGCTGTGATTGGTGCTGAAATTATTAGACAATGAAATGTCTGTTGATTAGTAATATCGTGATCATTGACTATTTAAGTTTTTAATCAAGAATGAAATGCCAAACCATTGCCGCTTCCAGCAAATCAAATGAACTGTGCAGTTACAGTATAATAATGAATATATGATAAAATCATCTTTCAGATCACATTTAGAAAAGATAAAAACAGACCTTAATGATCTTTATTCACATCTAGACTTTATATAAACCTGCACATCAGGGTATACATTGGTACTGCATGAGCAATGTGTTAGGGAGAGTTTGTAATGCATGGCTGAGCTGTTCAGAGAAATCTAAGAAATCTAGACTGTGGTATGCTGACCATGCTGTCTTTCCTATACATTGCAACCTGCTGCCTTCACTGTCTGTGGGATCCATGAGGAGTTTGGGTACAATAAGAGCTCTCCAAATCAATATTGGTTGGTGAGCAGGCAGAAAAACAAACCCAGCGTGGAGTATGAGTATGGGAAAAGCAAAGAAAGGTGGAGTAAGAGGGATGGACTGAAGTACGTACGGTAGAGCAAAGCAAACATTCCTGACTTGGTGTCTCAGCAATTTAATTAAGGTTTTTGTGAGATGCTGCAGTGAGTACCTCGAGGTGAAGGCTTAACCCACCCCCCCTCCCTCCTTCAGCTTGGACTAATCCCAAGGGAGGGTCAGTTTATAAGTGTTCGGGTCATGCCACCATGACAATTAAATAGGGGTAAACCTGAAGGAAAGCTCCCTAGTCAGGGAGTTAATAACCCCATGAAGGAAGTGAAGAGGTACAAGGTGAAGAGGATGGAGTCGTGGATTGGATAGTGTGCGCGCGTGTGTGTGTTTGTGTGTGTGTGTAGATGAGATTTAAGCCACACCAATTTAAAGCCCCTCGTCTTAAGTGTGCCCTGTGGTGCTCTGATGTTACACACACGCGCACACACACGAACCCTCCCTTCGGGTCAGATTTCGGTCACTGTACCACTGGTTGGGTAGATTTTTATAGGGAAATAAAATCAGTGACACAACTGGCTGTTCTTATTTTCTGACACTTGTAACTGAAGTCCTGCTTCCTGGAAGATGTTGCTATTTTAAACTTTCACTACTGTTAAAGCACTGATGCACTGACGGCAAAGTTTTTCTTGGCTTTCAGACGCAAAAAAACTGTCTCCATGCTGTTGTTGTCTTGACCGTGTTTGCCATTCTGTCATTCCTTTCCTGTTCTCCACATCCACTGTGTTTTACATGTGCAGATGTGACATTTTTACCACTGCAGAGAGGCTCGTTTCCAGCCTCACCCTTCTACTGTCTTGTTCTGGTTTCTGTTCGATCTGTTTTCCATCTTGGTTTTCAGCTGTTAGCCTAATATTTTCTCCTGATTTCTATTTTATGTGGAACAGAGTGTCACACTCATTCTCACTCAAATCCCAACCCCATCACCAGACACAACATTGATATTGGACGATTCTGCAAAACCCTGGATTACATTCAATGACAATGTTTTTAAACATCCAATGCCAATGTTAAAATGATTTCCTTCAAACTGCACATAAAAACAGGTGGAAGAGATCTTGATCTTTCCCTCCTCTTGCCGTTGTGCAGATGTATAGGCGGTGTGGGCCGAGCTGCTTGTCAGCTCATTTGGGGGCGTTTAAGGAAGTGGGGACCACGCAGATGGAGCGGACATCCAGCATCAAGCCTCTGACAGCTGATAAATCATTCTGCTCAGTTCAGTCATTATGCTGCTCAGGGCTGACCCCCCCACATGAACAGGCCTACCTGGAACTCTGCAACCATAATGAAACGATTTACAGTAACAAGCTGTTTTGATTATGTATGCTGATGATGGTTTGTTTCCCTGGTTACTCCATTTTTGCTCAAGCATTTGGCAAATGCATTTTTCCAAATTAGCCAGTATCAACTAACTTGGAAGTGTCTAGAAGTGCAACTATAATCAATCTCTTGATGAAAAAAAAAATGCTAACAATTCCAGAGACCCCAAGAGGACGTCTTTGATTTGCTTGTTTTATCAGAACAACAAAGCTTATAGTTTAAGTTTTTGGTAACGGATGCGCCTCTATTGCAGCCTCAAATATATTAACATCAAATCTTGCCTAATTCAACTTTAACATGAACTTGCTCAATATACTATAATTTAAATTATGGCAGTTAATTCTGGGATATTGCTAAATTTGGTTTCTGTTTTCAGCGGCATAAAAAGACTCGCATTACATCTTTACAAGGTTCCTTGACACCAGAGGAATTCTAGACTCAAACCTACAACAGGCTGAGACTTAACATGCTCACCAGAGGGGAACCTCCTACTTTCCTAGAACTCGACCCCCGCCTCCACCCATCCACCCCCAGGGAAGGTTTAGGGGTTGCTACTCCTTTACTAACCCGTGAAGCGTGTCTCTAACTACCTCCCCCCCTCATCCTCACAGTGTGTTGTATAAACACGGTGGTTCAGTAGGAAGGTAAAGAGCGTGAAGCATATAGACTCGTAACATTCCACTGTGGTACCAGGAGGCACCAGGACAGAAAGATGCCTCCGATGGCAGGTCTGTGGTCAGATTACCCAATGCAGAAATACCAGGATTATGATGATTTGATAACCTGATATCAGTTTGTCCCTCAGTTCATGTCCTTTTTTAAAAGAAGTGTTATAAAAAGTACACAAATATATATTTAGACCTTGTGGTATGTTGGATTTACAATTGTAATCGTTTATGTAGGGGGGGGGGAAACGATGACGATCAAACGACGAATAAACATGATTGAAATGTTATACTTTTTAAATTCTAATGTGCTAGACAGTTGTGCAAGAATAATAAAGACCTGCACAACTTGCATGGCTGTCATTAAAATGCACATTCAAAAAATGCAGGTTATGCCATACACCTATAGACTCAGTCAGTACCAGACGCTTCAACTAAGTAGAACACTGACATCCAGTTTAATAATACGTTTTAGCACAAAGACAGCACAAAAGTCAGCAAACTAATTAATCTGCTCTGTTTGTGCCTCTTCACATCAGCCTGATATCTACAGGCAGCTGGCTAACTAACGTTAGCTACCTGGCTGCAAAGCAGGGACAGACCAAAGGAAATAGAATCTGCGTGCTGTTCAGTCGCCTCCCACGGCTTAATTACTTGTTAACAAACTAAAACTGAGCGTTCATATCAGTGTGCAGAGTCTTTTTTTCCTGTTTGCCCCTCTAGATGTGACCACTAGATTCACTCTGTGATAGCCGAGTCAGCCTGGAGTCACGACAGGACTGTTAGCTAATGTAGCCAGTTATCTATGTTACCCTTTGAATGAAAATGTCATAACTCAGTTTTCGCAATGTAGACATTTTACACATTGTGCAAAAACAAAACAAAAAACCCTTGGCTCTCATTTTGCATAAATAATGCTTTTTGCATTAAGTCTGACACGATTAATTAATTTATCTTATCAGACCTCATTTTTTATTTAATTATTTGGAAACTATCTGCCTTTTTTGTGTTGAAGATCTTAATATGCAACCCATTTTACCATTAAAATTGTCCCTGAATAAAACAGCAAGTCAGCCAGAGAATTCATAATCTGAAAATGAATTAATTTAACAAACTTGTAAACCCAGTATTACACATATTTTTCTTGCTGTGTGAGAACTCAGAGGGGCAGGGGCTGTATATACAGAAAGCTTTTATATTCTGACTTGACACCTAATCAGTCTAAGTCTTTAAGATAACACATCCCTTCCCCTCCAGCAGCCATACCACCACCTGAGGGCGAGGAGAGGTGTCTGGTGGTGTGGTAGATTAGGGGAACCCCACCTTCCAGCCCCCTTTTTCTGAGCCCCTCTCTCCTTTTTTTCCCTGAGGGCACATAGTCTGGCTATACACACACACACACACACACTCTTTCATCCCCATTCATCAGCCCTCATTCCCCTACACACACACACCCACCCACCCACACACACACACACACACACACACACACACACACACACACAAACAGGCTGGAAGTAGACAGTGGCTTGGGGGCTGCAGGGCCTCACAAAGCACTTCAAAGGGTCGAGGTCTGGATCTACGATGTTCTGAACAACTCAAAAGCACAACAGGTGAAGAGAGAAGGCGTTTGACAAACAGAAGGTAACTGCCGTGCACGAAGTCCACACTCGTGTGTAGCACATCGTAAGTGTCAAGACGTGTGAAAGATTATTCAGCCTCAGGTGTAAGTTTAGGGGAATATGTTTCATGCTTATGTGTGTCTGCATTCAGGTGCACATATAGTATCATGTTCCCTTTTCCTCTCCTTTTGTTGTACAGTTGACATGCAAACCCTGCTTTTGTGCAGCAACAAGTCTGTGTTTGCCTGTTTGTCATTTTAACTCTTGAAATTGTATTTTGTAGTGATGTTAATGCAGATAAACTAAAAGTGATGAACAAGATAATTGATTAAAATGCTAATTAAAACAAATCCATCAAAAGATGTCATGGTCTGTGTGTTAAAACTGAGCTAAATTTGTTTGAAAAGTGATTTTTTTTCATATAACTGATAATTGAAAAGCATTAAACTACATTTCAACATGCAGTTAGGACCTGCTTCACATAGAAATATAGCAATTAAAATGCTGTTGAACAGTTTTATGTAATGTAAACATTGAAAAACCTATATGGACCTAGATGTCTAGACATCTTTTGACTTCAATCAGCAAATCAATCTAGAGAGGGATGGTATGATTGGTTTGGCAGTCGCCTTGAAAGAAGAAAAAAAAGATTTGGGAGTAACTATAAAAAAAAAGAGAGACTGGATAAAAGTTGTGACAGTGAACATAGAAAACAAGCAAAATGTATCAGACTGAGCATAACTATGGAAAGAATGTGGGCACCTGGCAGGAGACTATCAGCATGTCAGAGAATTTCTATAGTATTGAGTGTCATGATAAATTGTCACATTTACCTCTACCAAGGCCTGGTCACACTAGAAAGTGGTACAGTGAAATTCATCCGCATCCAAAAATGTGGTTGTAGAAGCTTGGTACTTACTTGCAGGGCTAGTTGATAAACTGCTGTAGTTGGCGAGCTAACCGCTAACATTCTAGCAAGCCCAGCTGGGAACATGGTAGTGCTAGTCAGTCAGAGGTTAAATAAACGTGGATGGTTACAAAACAGCTAGCATCCTCCATTTTGGATTCCGTGTTCCCTCAAAGGTTGCACTGTCTTGACATGGCTCGCTATTGGTCAATGGCGCAAATTTGCATGTACATCAAAGCTGAGTTCAACACGAAAAAACTGTGCTGATTTACTTTGCTCCCGTGACTGATTCCACTAATGTCCAACTGGAATGAATTGATTTTGCCACAAAATTTTGCCATTTTAAATGCTGGTGTGACTTTATGATATATGTAAAGATAACATTTTTAGAAATACATCAGTGGTTGATACTTACATTTTTGTGTTTCTGGACTGAACTGTGGGCTGATTGGTTGGTTTTCTGTTTTATTGTATTGGATTCAGATAATGAATATTTTATAAATTTTATTTATAGTCTAGTACTATTTGGCAGAGTAGCAATGGAAGGTCATAAAGGAGGATGAGGTTATTGAAATTAAAGACTCTAGTTGGTTTCCCAGGAAATTGAGGCTGCTGAGACAGCATCACCACAGGCATGGCTGTTGAGTGTTTAATTTGAGGATTCCTGTCTTTCAAATGTCAGACGATGAATTTAAACTAAATTATAGATTGCAGAGTGTTATATTGATTGCTTGATGAGACAAGATGTGTAACTAAAATGAGTCATGCTACAGTACAAGTATATCAACAAAAGTTACTGTTACGTCAGCTGAATCACAGTCTTGACTGCAGGTGTGGCACCACGCTTGTTCCTCAACAAATTTAATCGGAAATTTTGGACTGACGTTTGGCCCCAAGTCAGACATATTTGTGTATGTAATAGCCTCAAGTGTATATTGCTATGTTGTAATACAGTCTATTTAAATGACACAGTCCTTCATATAGTCCTATAGCTACACTGCTGCTGAAAAGATCAGAGACATGCACACTCATCAATCCACACACATGCAAAGATACACACACACACATTCATGATTCGATATGTCAACAACTGCTAGACATTTGTGATTTTAACAAAGAATACAGGTATATACCGAATACTCTCTTACATTGATTCTTGCATAGACAGTTTCTCTTCTCTCTGTCACACACACATTCACACATTCATGAAGACAATCACAGAGTCCTCCTTGGAGGCCTTGCTGCAGCTGGCAGGGGATTAAGAGGTCAGGAGTCAAAGTGGGGACCAGTCAACCCACAGACTGCGACAAGAAACACAGGCAAAGAGAGGGAGCCGTACAGAGAGTGTTGAATCAGAGTCAAACTTACAATCCAGATTACCCAAATAAGAAGGAATCTTCCCTACTGAGCGAGTACCACACAAGCAAATATGATCTGTGGTTCACCATGTTTCCATTTGGCCCCGGAGTCGACCGTCTGATGATGCTTGGACCACCACAGAAAGACAAGCAAATCAAACCAGCACGTTGGGGCTTGTGCAAGATTTTCAACTGTTGCTCACTTGTTTATCATGATGAGAGCAAGTTAAGGTCACGATTGCAACAGTCAGTGTGGCTCTAAATGTCAGAGATCATCATTATTAATGCAGGTAGAGATTTAGTGCCAAAAAAATATCTATAATCAATAACTTTTTTTGTCACATAATATTATATGTATTCGTGGAAGTGAGAGTGTTTCTGTAAATTAAACAGCTTTGTCTGGTGCTGCAGTGAAAAAGGCAGAGGCAGGGCAAAGCTATGTCTTTTATTGTTTGTGGGTGACATTGCAATGGTTGGTTTTCTGTAACACAGCAACTCAAATATTAAAATATGCGGAAAGCATTACACCAAGCAAATAACGTCCACAAAAAACTTCTGTCAACTTCAAACGGTTGTAAATGTTCAGTATGAACACCTTTAAATTTGTTACTTTGAGTCGCACAGATTATTTGCGCATCATTCACACATGGCATATTTGCACAGTGAAGAACTCTTGAGCTTTTTAGAAATTAGACAAACCGCGTGTGGTCATGTTCTTAGCATTAGGGTAAAAAGTGCAAATCAGATTTATCAGGTGGAAAAAAAAATGGTCATTACAATTTATTAACAGTCCCTCCAGCTTTCTAACCAACCCTCTGTTTCAGTTAGTGCTGTCTCAGATGAAGCATTAGTCTGAATTGCTTTGCACTTGACTCAGCACACATCCTCTGCCCACTGAACCCAGTGTAGAAAACTGTGGCTGTGGGCGAGCCTGTGGTATTTTTAATTTGGACATCTTGTTCACAGATGAGAACCGAAAGCCACTTCAAAGAGATGGCAAGAGGATCAAAAGTTATACTGCAGCAGCTTTTAATGCACAATGGCGGGGAGAAGAGTGAATTCCACAACACGCTCTTTCTACTATACAGTTTTAATGCTACATTGGACGCTGCATTTGTTGCTATATTGTTTCATGCTCGTTGTCTGCTCGTTTCTAACAAGCAGCTAGCTGCACACATGCTGCTGTCTATTATGCAAAGCAAAATAAACAGTGAAACTAAAGGTTATGGACAATATATAAATGGGCCGTTTGGGTTTAATGAGGCCTACAGTTTTAATTTGATTTTGACCTGAGAAACATCTTCAGGTATTGGCTGCCAAACACAATGTTGGGTTGCCTTTGACGTACAGTACAGTACAACATTTTAACAGGATCATTGTTTCTGTTGTGTTTGTGTGCACCAATTCTTAATTTAAGTAACACTTTAAGTAATTAGAGGGTACAAATGATTAATTATCTAAATCAAAGATTTGTACTCTGATACCTGCTGGGCTCTTAAAAGTTAAAGTTTTATAGACAGAGTTTTTTGATTTCTTTGTGTCTGTTATGTGTAATCTTCCAGTGCATTAGCGATGGCTGCTAGCTACACCAAGACACTGCATAAACACAGACAGACCAATACAGGTCCAAGACAAGCAGTCAGCTGCAGAAATGCTGCTCTGTACCTCTGACGAGGCCAAAACACACCAGAGTGTTACTCTCATTGGAACAGATGGGACATATTAAACAAACGGAGGTAGCAAGGATTGATGGAGCAATTTCACAGCCTCATAGCAGAAAATGAACTTAATATATGTGTGTTGGGTTTGATTGAGTTATTGGTCAGTTCAGAGACTTCTGGCCTTCACTAAACTCCCTGCTCGTTAAAATTTGACTGCTGCCATTATTCAAAGGGATGGAAAGGTTTGTGTGTGCATTCCACAAAATTTGTTGCAGATTCCTATAGTTTGCCAGTTGTTGAAGGTGATAGATTATGTTGTTTTATATGAATGCCCTTCATATTATTGTCTCTGCCTCATTAGAGTGAGTCACAACCTGGCAAGGACAGAGAAAACTTTTTAAATGGAGTGTAGTCTGTCAGCTAAAGGTTAACAACACATCAGGGTCGGCACACAGGACAGCTGAGCAAGCAAATAACAGTGGACATGGAGTAAAAACTGTAAGTTGACTCAGTAATGTCCCTACAGTTGAAACAAACATACAGTATTTTCAGAATTGGCAGCTTGGAGAACAGCTGAGCCTAGAGAGATGTTCAGTTCTTAGTTTTAACCGTCTCTGTGGCTCACTATGCTCTTGCACAATGTGTTTTTAGTAAATGTATGCTCTTACCAAACCCTCAAAGAGGCAACACTACCATATACAGAGTTTAAATGAAGTGGAAACCACATGAACTCTGGCCACAAGAACTCAAGCAGGCCCACTGTGAAATTCTCTTTTATGTGCTAAAACAGAATTTATTGCATATGTAGTCCTCATCTGAAATGATAGAACATTGTGGACTTAATATTTGCTCAATCTGTGTACAGTGAAATTGAAAAAAGACGGACATCATGTAAAAATAAACTTGGAGACCCCGCAGTGACCTGAAATGATGTAAGAAAATGGAAGGTAAGGAAAGTGTGTTTCTTTTGTGCATACATACCTGTGTGTTTACTCACAGCTGTTGTGGTCAAAGCTAATGTGAGGAAATCTGCTCAGATCTATCTGATTTCCATTTCTTAACAGACACTTGTGATTAACACAGCCGAACTGCACATTCTCAGAAACTTACACCACGTTTGTTGTGCAGCTCAGCCTCAGTATGTTCTCCAACTAGTTAAAACTCACATATCTTCCCATGAAATCGAACAGACCAGATATTATCTTCAAAGGAATCTGAAAGAAGCATGGCATCATTTCCACTGGCCCATTTCAGCTCCTTAAGTTGAAAAATACTTTAAACATTCAAATTAAATCCAACTGTTCCCACGAGTATTAAAAAACTATTTGGTGACGTTCTGGTGGCTATTTGTGATTTATTTATTTATTTTTCATGTTCCAATCACTTCGTCCAGCTCTTCTGTCAATTTCTATGTATTTTAAGGAAAATTTCAAAAGAAAAATGACAATCTAAAAATATTGAAATAATTAGACAGCCAAGCATTATTTGTGCTATCAGTGCAAAATCAAATGAAGTCACTTGTGGCTTCTGTGTGTGTGTGTGTGTGTGTGTGTATACACACTCCATCCATCCACACAAACATAACATCCCTACAATCCTCGCGCCTTTTTTCAGAGTCGTGTGTCTGCGCTGGGTCTGCGGTGGAGCGTGTCGTCGCCATGCCTTCACATTTCTCTTCCTCCAGTTACTCTACATGAAGTGCAGTGAGGGCTTGCAGAAGGACTTGCAATCAAAAAGAAGCATTGACACTGGCTGCATCAGTTATGCAGTGAATAGTTGTGGTGTCATATTTTTGGCTTTTACTGGTTTTAGTGCGGCCTTATACTGTACTGACTTTGTCTTTTGTAGATATTTTGACCTGTGAGGCACCTGAAATCAACAGACTGTTGGTCTTCTGCCACCAGCAGCAGGTTTCAGTTGATTTCAGTTGAAGACTCTGTTGCTTGTAACAACCGCTACTGGCACAGTTCTGTAGCAGTTGCTACTTAACTGACATTGTTACATTTACCATTTTGTCAGATCTGTGCCCAAGCAAATGTCGACTGGCATCTTTTATCTTCTCCCCAAATGCCCTTGTTGGACCATTATTTGTTATCTTTTATTACAGCTGTTTTGTGATTTTTCTGATTTGTGATTTAGTAGAATTTAGTTTTTTTATGATGAGCTTACTTATAACCAAGCTAGCCACTATACTAGCTGTCTGCTAATGTGTAGATTTACTCTTTACTTTTACTCTTGTGGACTTTATGTGAATGCTTACTAGATTAATTGCTGTGTTGTAGCCTACTTCCTATGAGAACTTGTCAAATCTCAAAGGAAATCTGCTGTCTTCAACCTTTATTGGAGGTGTGTCTAGCTAGATCACTGCATAGCCGTGCACCTACACGCATAATGAGGGTCACAAAGTCATATTCTCTACTACTGTTCTTCCATGAACCCAAATTTCAGTTTAAGTTAATTCCTTCTCACAGAAAACAAAGTATCAACACAAGAAAAAATAAATCTCAAAATCCAGGGGCAGAAAAAAATCGTCCGAGCTAAAAAGAAAACAAACAGAAGGAGCAAGACAGTGTTAACGTGACTTTTGACCCTATTCAACTAAATCACTTGTAGGGTAATTTGAGCTGCTTTTTTCTGCACCACTTGCAACCTAACACAGTACATTAAACACACAATCACTTTACTCAGGACTTTGAATAAGTTGTCTCTAATTTGAGGTTTGATATTTGTTACTACTGATAGTGAGGCAAGTGCAACCAGAGAGAGAGCCTGGTTTCTGTCTTGATTAATGGCCTGTTGAGGAGATAAGCACTGATGTGTGTGTGTGTGTTTACATGTGATGTCATCATTGGTCAGAACCCATGCTGTTTTGTGTCTTTAGGTAAACATCAGCTGTGGTCTCAGGATAAAATTTCCACTTTTTGATATTTTTTTTTGTCTGTGATGGTCTGCAATTGTGAAAGAGTTTTCTTAACAAAAGTAGAAAGTGCTGTACAAACTTTTCATGTTTGCAGCATGAAAATTGATTTTCTGGCAGTGACATGTTGTGCAAATAGCACAGGATGAACTTTGTCCAAACTAAAATTAGTTCCATATTTTCTTTCTCTTGCAGACACAAAGGCTTCTCAGCAGAGTCGCCCTCCCAGGACACATTTAATGTGTCTTTAGCTGCTTTCACACTGTGAAAATAATGGCAAGGATCAGGTCTGGTCTTGTAAACTTGACGGAGCAGACAGCCAGGCATGGCTCTGAACAGCACCACAAAGAGTTAAAAATTAGATTTTTCTGTTCCTGTTTAAAATGCAGCCTTTGTTTCTGGGTCATGAACCAGCCGAGGTCACTGGCTTTAACCGAGCCAAACAAACACACACGCAGTTCAGTTTGCACTAATTGATTCCCCTTCCAGCAGAGACAAGAATGAGTGTGTGTGTGTGTTTACTTTAAAGGATCTGTCAGGAGTTTAAGTAAATAGATAAGTGACAAAGTAAACACCCATCCCACACACACATGCCAAAACAACATCCTACTTCAGGGATACATTTCTATACACACACATTAACTGTTTGTGCCTCATATTAATAAAATGTTCTGTGTTCATAATTTTCTGAAAGTGAACCCATTTGCCAATTATAATCAAATTATAATTATGTATGTGTGTGTGCCCGCCCTTACTGGCAGTTCCTATAAGTCCAGTAAATCCGTCCACACTCCCTGACCTAACACTGGGTTAATGAGTTGATCCAGCAGCAGGGGACGGCTGGAAGAGGTCTTTGGGCCTGTTTCAGTATCTGTGTGTGTGTGTGTGCATGCAGCTGGTCAAGAAATTAAGTGGGTGTAGCAGAGGCAGGGTTCAAGGTTTGAAGAAATGTTTGCACGAGACAAAAATTATCAGCAGTCGTGTGATTTGTAAATAACAACACTGAGTGTTGCTGATTTTCCAGTGTGAGTCTGCCATGCCTGTAAATTTCCAGCACAAATTACTTAGTAGTTTTTGGTGAAGACAGAAGTCCCATGATTATACCAAGCCATGCAAACAGTGCCCCAGCATGCAGTTTGTGGCTTACTGCTGAGGCTGTGGTCTGAAATAAGTTCTGAGCACATTTTTCAGCACAAATTGCTGCTTTGCTCAGAAAATGATGAACTGTAATATGTGTAGTACATTCTTACACATTTGTATTGAGGTAATTTGGAAATGGTTATGTAATGTTTATCAACAGGCAAAGCTTGCAAGTCCCCACATAATCCAATGCAATATGATGAAAACATCCACCAAATGACAAAGCATGCAGTACTGTTGCATATATAGTCAATCATAATGGATAAAAGTGTGAACTTTATGACTGGAAATCGAAAGGTTAAAAAAGTCACCATGATTGTATGTATTTTTAATAATGTTGCCCCAGACGGAAATAAAAAAGGAGTGGACCTCCATTTACATACGGAACAGACTCAAGTCACGCTCAAGTGTCATTGTCAGAATACACATTTGGCAGGCCCTCGCTCAGACTGAGTGCCTAGATCACTATATGAGTGAGTCCTGTCTGCATCAAACGTGCTTAAAATTTGACAAAACAAAATTTCAACCAGCCTAGTATTCCTAGGAATTACGTTCATATTGTACAAATCCGCAATTTACGTCAAGTGGCAACGCTGAGTGTGAGTACAGGAAATAGTGTACCCGTTGTGTAGCAGAAAGTGAGGGTGTCGAGGGGGATGGATGAGCATGTAATGCATTCAGCAATCATGTGGGAGAGCTGAGTTTGCACTCACATACCATGTCACATACCAGTGTTTAATGTATTTAATGTAATTTATTTTTACTGTTTTATCATGACTTTTCCATAACTTTAACCGAGTGTTTTAGGTTTTAACCCTAACCGTAATCATATTTTAGTTGCCATAACAACAATCTTTCTCTTTAAGAAATAGCTCAGTGTAGAGAGTGACAGTGCAACTGCATCAAGAGCAGTCAGTTGTTGGTGATTTGAGCAGAATAAGGTTAGCTTTAAACTGTGAACATAGCAGTGAATGTACAGTTTAAGCTACAGTTTGTCAATAAAAGCCTACAACTCCTCAAGACCCAAGCCAAATCCCGGTGATTTGCTTGCCAACTACCGAGTAAAGTGAAAGGTGTTAACCCCGAAGTCAGCAACAACTTTGGCCCTGGAGCAGAAAACAAATTCTCTCCTGTGCTTCCCAACCACGGTCTGGAGGCTGAAGCAGGAACAGTTAACATGTAGTTGCCATGTGCAGATATTGTAGAAAGTAAGAATTTTAAAATGTTTACATTGGATGAAAAACAAACCCCATCGTGGAACGTAATATGTGTAATGTGACATTCTTGTCTGGCAATATGTTCGTATAGACAGTGAGGTTAAGTTCACGTGGGGCTTGAGACAAATTGTCAGAAGAATACATATTTGGCAGTGTGACGACTTTACTGTGGTAAGTCGGCCCCCTCTGTCACTACTGGAGTCTCGTCTGCGTCAAACATGCGTAATATTTGTAAGATGCCTTGCCGATTGTTTCACTTGAGACAAAGACATTTCAGTGAGTTTGGTTTGTCAGTTGCTATTTTTAATTCTTGAAGTAACCCCACTGAAATATGGACCAAATTAAGATAAGTTCCATTTAGTCTTTCTTTCATACTTGCCCGTTGTCTCTCTATTGCTCTCTTTTTTATTGAACATCATTTCCATCTTAAGTTTCAACTAGAAAGGAGATATATGACATGATGGTATAAAAGAGCGAGAGATATCATTCAGAACCAGAACTGGGTCTGATGTTTGTATCTGTTGAGACTTGTACAAAGTGGAGGCAAGTTGTCTACCACCCCTACTCATCCCCCACAGTCCAACCCATCTTGTATCCTGCCAGAGGCCACACTTTGGTAACTGACAGCTGGGCTTAACAAGCATGTAGGGGCCTCTATTGGGTGAGAGTCCTTCAGGTGATCATCAGTCAGTAATCAGGCCTGGAGGTGGGAGGAGGGATGGATGGATGGATGGATGGATGGATGGATGGATGGATGGATGGATGGATGGATGGATGGAGGGAGGGAGAAAGGAGATAGAAGGAATGAAGAGCAGTGAAGTGAAGTGAAGTGTGTTTGACTTTAAAGCTGCAATGTGCAACAGTACAATAATGAGTGTAGGATGCATTAAGAAAAAGCACAGGAAAGTTTATTGCATGGAAAACTCTGAGAACCTTTGCTTTTGCTGAAAAACATTTACTGCTTGTGTGGCTTCTGCCAGTATCTCACCTTCAGGCTAGAGGCCACTTCCAGATGTAAACAGCTCATTAAGATGAGCGACAAATGATGGCAGGGCAGGAATTGACAGATCCAAGAGGGAGGAGGGAGAACTAATAATACACTTCACTGCTTCAAGGTGACAAGTGTGCTTATTGTAGCTTTAAGACTTTCATTCTAGAAAAATCATCTCAATCTACTGCAAAAGAGTAGTTCACTATGTGCCTAAAATGAGTCTTTATCAACTCCAGCTTTGGGAATTGTGTGTCTTTAGCTTTTAGAAACACATGAGAATAACCAGTTGGGTGAAGCTGTCTGTTTTTTTCCTATGAATATCAGACTTTATGTATTTACTACTCTAATATGAAGAAAGTATAAGTCTGTACTCTACTGTAGAGACTTTAGAATGTACTCTGAAAAGACATTAGAGTAACTGGAGGATTTGTAACTTCCCTTGGAGGATTAAACAAATTAAGAGTAAGTAAGAAGGGAAGGACAAGAAAAGAGTAGACATGTTTGAGAGTGATTTTTCGATTGCCAGTTACCCGCTGGCACACCTGCGGGAAGGTGAGTACAGGTGACATGCTTATTTCCAACTGTTGACAGACAGGACAGGCTCGGAGCCAGTGAAGTGTGAAGAACACACTCACAAACACACGCAACCTTTACCTTCGTGACGCTGCTGTTGTTGCTGCAGAAAGCCTAACTGTGCTTGTGGTGCATCATACTGGCAGTCATACTTATCAGTGGAAAAGCTGGTGTCACCAAGTCATCCAGAATCAGGGTGTGTGCCCAACTATGCCACAAGTAAATACCAAACCAGGTTGGTTAATTCCTCTTCTAATACAGATAAGTTGGTGTGTGTTTCCACTCTCTATCTCTTCTCTCCATACTCTCCACTGGCTCAACACAAGTTATGTTTGCATTTATGTTTGTGTGTGCACAATTAAAAGTCGCCGACTGACCATTTTTATGAACATCAGCTTGCATCTATGAAATATTTACTGAATTTCTATAGAAAGAAACCAAAGCATACAGAGTGTGTACTGATATGATGAATTCAGTAAAAAAAAACAATGACATACACATGCCACTATTTAAATTTATGTTTAAAAAATCTGTGCTTGAGTGCACTTATAGTTAGATGTATAGTCTCTTTTTAGAGCTTTTTAGACATATTATCCCTGTACTCACAGGTAGTAGTAACTTAGAAAGTGAAATTTGAATGAAATGTTAGTATTGCTGTAGAGGAATGTTTTGATGACTGGGTCCTTGTATGATTTGAATCTTGTGTTACACCGCTACAAACATGAGGATACACATGTATGCTACGAGCATTTGGATTCCGTTCAACGGCGGAGACTGCTAACGGTTTGCAGCAGTAATTAGCAGGAAAAGGAAGCAATATGCCAATAAAAGGGGAGAAGAAGAAAACCTATGTTGATAAGGGAGGTATTAAAACATTAAAATAATGTTTTTCGAGGTATGCATGCAACATGTTTGTAAGGCCTTAAGGATACACATAATATGCCTTGGTGAAAAAACATTGAATTTAACCAAAACTGTCAGTTAAAGACCCTTAGATCACAGATTTAACCATTTATACAATAGCAAATGGTTATATGTGGTAAAAAAGGCTCTGCAACAGGGGCTCTTCTAGAAGAGCTAATCCCCCCCTTAATAAACTCGTAAGAATCTGTTAAACTCCAAAAAGCTAAGCACATAAGGAGCTGTGCCAGCAAATTAAATTGGCTTGAATAAATCAGCAGAGTAACAGTGAAAAAAGTGTTGGTTAAAAGACCGTTGCATACACCTGTATAAATAAAATACTATGTCGGCTGGTAGCCAAGCAGCCGATGATTAACCCACTGATGGTGAAGCATGAATGAAGCAGCTGATGCAAATCAGCTGATGCATGCGGGTCTACAGTGCTCTGCCTGAAAGTAGCTCGTTTTTTTTAAGATTAGAACTCAACTTGGTACCTTGAATAGAAGTCCCCTTTACAGACAGCTACTATTGCAGTTGCCCAGTAGTTGCACTATTGCAGCGCCAACTTAACCTCTGGTTACTCTGATGGAACAGAGACTATGTAGTAATATAAGTATAATAACAATGGATATTTTGACTTGTTAAACAAAGCTGTAACTAATAACCTTAATGATGGCTCTGATACATTTAGGTTTTCCAGAAAGCCAGTGAGCCAGCAGGCACAACACCAGAGCCCTGGCACTGAAATACCAAAATGGAATGCAGCAATTATCAGCGATATTAGTTACACCTGTGTCTCATAAGCCAAAATGTGTGCTGTGAGAAAGGTCTGCTCAAAGATAGAAGCAGAAGCACACACAGGTACTCCTCTAATTTCAGGTACTTGTCACTGCAGTTCTGTTTGGAACAACTTCAGCAGGAAACCAAAATCAGTTTTTAAAAAAATCTGTTGGCCCACAAACTCCTCAAGCTAAACACAGATACTGTTGTGAACAGGCAGGATTTGGTATTTTACTGGGAGAGGGGTTGATCCGCTTACAGCAATGTTTCCCAAACCTACAGATGAGAATTGAGGTCTGACAAGCAGCAGCGGCACACCTAAATGTCACTTTACATTTGCATCATAGCAGCAGCAGCAGCATAGCTGGCACCTCTGCGATACCTGAGTCAGACACAAGTCAGGCACCCACATGCACCAAAACCATCCACTGAGCTGGCCAAAGATTACTGTCAGACAATGATTATTAGTCAGTAATCTACTTTGTTTGGTGCACTCATGTCAATTTATGATTGTCTGCCAAACAATACTGTAACTACTGCAGGTAAGCAGGTTTAGGAGTGGGTAATATCTGCCCTGCTGATGTTTCATTCTGATAGGAAAGGTAGAGTCAGCATACTGTTTTTTTTGTTTTGTTTTTAATTCACGCCTGCTGATTGCACTTTTGCTCCAACCAGAAGTGGAACTGACTTTAAAATTCAAGCATCCCTCTATTTTCAAACAATGCAAGTTATATAGAATAGTTGGTAACTGGTTGATTAAGTTGAGAGGCTTTTATTTGACTATATACTACGTCTAAACAAACATTCACATGGTTGTAGCATTCTTGAAGCAGACACTGGATCCTTATCCTGATCCTGACCTCTGACCTCCCACTTCCACACTAAGGCTAAAGAAGCTTTGTACTGTATGTGAAGCTATGACAAAGAGGTTTTCTGTTCAGCAAGGGGACTCCCTAAAAACTTGGTGTTTCAACCAGGGGCAGTGCCTTACGTCCTGCGTCACACGTGTTGTGTTGTGTGCCTGATGCGCGTTCTTGTCGGCTCGCATTGGGTCGTCTCATCACTTTTCGGATAAGCTAGCAAAACTGTAACCTAAAACATGGTTTATTGACCTAATCTTTCCCCTAACCCCAAGATTAAGCCTACAGGAGGCCTTACGCCTAATTGTAACTTCAATCAGAGATGATTTTAAATTTTTTGTGACCATCGTTTTATGTAGATACACTTAGATTTTTGCTCCTTGTAACGTTACTGCTGACTGGCACGGCTGTAACTGCGAGTAGACACCCCTGCAGGTTTTTATTAGGCAGACTATCAATTTCCATACTGTAGGTGTGAGACCAAATATACAAATTATAGGAAAATGTGAATAGTATATTCTGTATGCCTTCATACTTGACAAGCATCAAATAAACTGATCTCATATTATATGCATGTATTATTCAGTCTAGTTTGCCTAATTTTCCAAGCTTTAGAAATAAAACTAGCCCATACTTCAGACCAACTTCTCATCTTCATGAAACAAAAAAATGTCTGCATTCTTGCAAAGGTGCACGCAGGTTATCATATAAAGTAGACTACAGTAAAACAAAGTGCAATTTATTTTAATCATCTCCCAGGTCAGACCAAATACACAACATCCTCACTGAACACGCACTCAGGGCATGAGGCGGTCCCAGAACACCGAAGCGTGCACTGATACGTCCGGCAAAATCACGCCCGTCTGGGTGAAACACCATGTTTTTAGGGAGTCCTGATCAGCAAGCTGTCAGTTATTCCTCTTAACGCAACAAAAGTAGGGAGCAAGCAGAGACAGAGAGAGGGACCGGAGTCAAAGTCATTGGACAAAGTTAAGAAAAGGTACAAAGTAAAGAGGACTGGTGGAAGAAAAATCCAGCAGGTACGGAAAGATGTGACAGATCACGATCCAGCAGCCGATGAAAGCCTAAAGAGGGAGTTGTAGTAGTTTCAAATAACAGGAGGAGATGGGCTGTCACTCACCGTGTTATTAATTTGTTCCACAGGTGACTGGTCATGCTCCCTTTGTGTGTGTGTGTGTGTGTGTGTGTGTGTGTGTGTGTGTGCGTGTAGTTTGCCAAAATGAATGACAATATTAAGAAAGACGTTAAGGCACAGAGAATAAGAAATGAGATTCAGCTTTCAGGGCAGCTGGAGAGAGATGTTAATGACAATAAGGGAGATTGTGTATGTAATTGAGCTTTTACCCAAATGCTGTGTTTGATTGTTATTTCCTTCACACAGTTCTTTGTGTTTAGTGTGACATATTTATGTTCTGCTATATGAGTCAAGAGGTGGTTTGGCTCTGTCTGCCTTGCCACAACAAGCTCTAAACACAGTTCCTTCTGCCTTATTTTAAGTAAGAGAATTCCATGGTTTTTTTTTGTTTTGTGTTGTTTTTGATTTTCTTAACATGATCCTCATGCTCTATAGGAAAAGTGCAATGAGATAACTTCTGTTATGAATTGGCGCTATATAAATAAATTGAATTGAACTGAATGAATCTCTCTCCGTCCTAATATAGACAAAATCACAGTTGTCACTGCCCAGTCTAGACAACAGTTGTCAACACCCAGGTGTTAACTGCTGCATAGAAGATGACTAAGTTGCAGGGGATGTCTCACAGTCTGTTTAGTTCACGTCATAAAGATTTGCTGTTTCACAATAAACAGCTCTTTGGATTATTGGATCGAGACATGGACGCAAAGACTATCAGAAATGGCTTTGTAGGACTTTGCCCTACCCAGGACTGTGTATGATGGAAAGATTTGAGTGTGCAGGGGTTAAAGGTCAAGAGTTGTCAAAGCAACTTAGGCTGTATTCACACTTAGATAATTTGTTTAAGCAATTTGTTCAGTTAACTTATTTGCTGCATTGCATTTTCACAGTTCTATAGTTTGGTTTTATAACTAAGAATGAACCAAGTGATGGAAAAAGTTAGACTGATTTTCACCAAATGAAAATAAGCGTAAAAGTATAGCCTGAGACATTTTTTTAGTGTGTATTTAGGATTAATGTATGTTCTTATATCCTTACACATGCTTGTTTGTGTATGTGCAGACACATCACTGTGCAACACCCACACAGCACACATATACTTTATCTGCTTACAGAATAGCTTTTGGGGCTAAGAGTTTTAGAAAGATTGAAGTTGTTAACTGATTTTACTGCTAAGCTATTCAGGCATGAGGTAACAGGATATTCCACTTTGGGGAGTTTCGGGGGTGTGGGAGTTGAGGTAAGGCTAACCGACGTCCCCTTTTTTCTCCATGAAAATGAAGTAATCTCCCTGTAGACGGACTTTCTAACACAATTTATGATCCCCTCTCTCATTCTTTGTACCTTCATTCGTGACTCTACTGTCCCTCCTCCTCCCTCCTTCACCTCTCCCACCATTCCTCACCCCTTTTCTTTTAAGTGGTAATCCTGAAAATCCTAAAATATTAGTTGACTTTGGGTGGTTAAAGGTCATTAAGGTGGTGATTTCACTCAACACAGTATGTCCTTTTCATTTAATTTTCTATTGCTAGTTTAACTTTCTGTAAGTGGTGCTCCATGGTGGAGATTGCTGCTCATGCTTAGTCAAGTTTTTTTATTTTTATTCTAATAAAACTAAAAAGGAAAACACATCACTTCCTGTGCACCAAAGAATGTTCAGCACTAAAGACACACCAGATATCAAATGTTGAAAAGCATGAGATCTAAAAATTATTCATTAGCTAAAACCACTTACCCTTTAGAGGGTAGCGGGGGAGGTAATCCCAGCTGACATTGGGTGAAAGGCGGGGTACACGCTGGACAAAAAACATGCAAATTATTATTTTACATCTACAACCTTTTTGAACTATTTTGTCCAAAGTAACAAAAGTATGTACAGTCTTAGTTAGATTTAGAGCTACAGTGGGGAAAAGTGATACCTGTACCTTTACAACTAATCCAACAGCTCCAAAATGTCTGCTCCCTTTGTTGCTCTTTTATCACGGCCGCTGTGGTTGTTTTTGTCATCAGTTTTTCCAGTTTCCCTTGGTGACTTCTTTAGTCTTCATAATGCTCCCCACTGGCACGGAGTGTAAATAAATGAAGAATACCAAGCCTCCCTTCCTGGCAAGATTTAACCACAGGAGTTGTGCTGCTTTGCTTTGTTGTCTCAGTACTCACCCCTGACAGGATTAAAGAGGAAAAACAATACAATGAAATGACAAAGGACAACTTTTCACGTTGTGCTGCCGCAGAAGTACCACTAATTTAATATGTTTGATAATGATCGGGACGACCCAGACGAGGTTGGGAGCATGGGATGGCAATTCCACAAGAGTGTGGAATGCCACAATATTACATAATGATAAGCCATCCCATAATCCATTTGGAGTAGTAGTCCACTAGTAGACTATTGTCCAGTTGGACTTAAAGAAGTCTTCGAAAGAGCATGACCAAACCTACAAAAATAATATCCAAGTTGTAATTAAGTGGATCCCTTAATTCTTCTTGAGTAATCGTTAGTGAAATAGCAGTAGTTGTGCTTGAACAGGATTTTGTAGGACTCCCTTCATTTTCAGTTTGAGAGAATATACAACACTGTCATATCTGGTTTTTGTCATGCACTTTAAGTTTAGAGGAGTCAGGATTGTTTACAGCAGATTTTGGATGAATGGAGGCAGTCATCAGCTACCAGCTATTAAGAAATCAAATTTCTCTTTCTCTGACTTGTGTCCTTTCCCCTCTGTTTACCTCACACTCATCTGTTAGTCTCCCTCTCTCTTTTCTCTCTCCCTACCTTTCTCTTATCAACGGGGAGGACAAGGGTTTATGTGGGCCTTTCATTCTGTCTCACAGTGAGAGATGGCTGCAGTGTATTGTGGGTAACAGAATCCAGCTGTGTTGCAGACTCTGTGTGTGTGTGTGTGTGTGTGTGTGTGTGTGTGTCTGCTGGTGTGAGCGTGTGCAGGAATGTGTGTGTGTTCATGGCTGTGTGCTGTGCCTCTCTGCAGGTCTTGGGTGTGTGTTGACCTGTACTGTGTCATTTTGACGGCGATGTTTCTCTTTCATCATGCTGCCGTATCCACACTCATACAAATAGCTGAGGATATCCTATGTGCCATGAAGTCTTAACAGCAGACTACTCTGTCACATTTAATTGTGAATTCGTGAAAGAGCAAAGAAAACTGGTTTTGCAACTCCAAGTTATGTGAATGTAGGAATGCAGGAAGAAACCACTCCCCATATTTTGATTGCTATGGTTAATATGGTACATGGCAGATTCTTGGCTTTGTGATGTGGGCACCCGGACAATATCAAACAACAGACGAGGGCCAAGATGTTAAAAAGAGAGAGAAATACTTAAAATAGGCATGTACAGATTGAGCTATAAGCTTTTTATTCTTCACTTCATCTCTTCCTCGATCCTTGTTTCCCTTCCACTTATCCTGTCATTCCTTTGAAAAGCTCAGCCAATTTCAAAACAGAGGAGGTGTATATGAAGCAGCTGTGATTGATGTTAACAATATTAAAGTTTCCTGCAAGTTCTTGTAAAATATTGTGTTTAGGGCATTTCTGCTTTGCCAATTTGTCGTTTGATGCTTGTCTAAAGAGCTTTAGACTTGCAACTTTTTTTTTCCTTTTACATGACTGAACTGAACATGGCAGTCAAAACTCAAACAACAAGGATGTCACAAGCACAGCATATGAGTTAGTTCAGAAATCTGCTACATAAACTTCTACTACTAAATCTACTAATAATTATTATTATAAGTTATTATAATTGTAAGGGGCTTGGTCAAAATTCTGCACAGACTTAAAGTAAAGTCAAGACAGTCAGCAGTGATAAACTGAAATTAAGAACTTAAAATCAACTTCTTTTACATTTACAGGTTTAAAATATAACGGTAATAAGTAACACCAAATCAGGAGTAACACAGCTCACTCACAGAACCGAAAAACTACCATTCCTGCTACCGTGCATTTACCAAGGTGTGCTATGACAACATAATGCCCTCAGTGAAAGACTAAACTTTCAAAAAACTAATCCAGAAAATAAAACATTAATCATGCAATATGTAATAAGTTAGTTAGTTAGTTAGTTAGTTAGTTAGGAACTACATTGCCCACAATGTGTAAAAATTGTCTTTTGGGTTTAATGGTATGTAATGAAGCCAAACATTTCATGAGGACTCATGAACTCAGAACATAGCATTAACAAAACATAATTTAAAAAGACAAGTGCAGTTAAAGAAAGAGATGCAGGATTTTGTTTTTGAAAGAGGCATAAAGAGTATATGCATTCAATATTTGAATTAATCTCATTATAAAATAAGGTAAATTGGAACAAAGCTTATAGCTAGTGAAATGCTTCCACAAGCACTTTGAATTGTAGAGAAATGTGAACATAAAACAAAACAATGCTCCAGTGAAGCTACATTGACAATGGCCACAGCTGGAAGAGGAACTCGGAGGCCGTCAGCTGATCTTTGGATGACATCAACACATGAAGACGCTATCGCCTCTGGCAAGACAAAACTAAAATTCACTAAAATAAGTAGATACTGTCTGACCCTGGAAGGAAAACTGTCTTTTGTCTCACCCCTATCCACAGGGGGGTTAGAGGTCAGGTTCAGCTACAGAGCAGCAGCCCTGAAGTGTGAAGGGATTCAGTTTCTTAAACAAGGATGCTTTAGCAGGGCGGATGCTTGCTGTCATGGAGGTTTGAATCCTTATCCTCTGTGGTTGAAGGTGTTTCCACATTACCACGCAGTTGCATTTAGCACCCAGCAGTGTGTTTCCCTGAATGAGACTTAGTGTAAGACCTGACACAGGCCTTTTGGAACAGCAAAGCCACAAGACCACATATACACTGTTTATTTGGAATTTGAAATTGTTAGACAAGTGTTTAATAAGAGAATATATCCAGAGTTTTGCAAAGGGTAAAACCTGTTATGTTTGCTTTTGTCAAAAGCAAAGTCATCCTATATGCATGATTAGTTTCTCCTTTCTTGATTCTGAAACACATTTATTATTCATATTCCATTCATTTCTCGCCCTCTCTGTCATCGAATTATTCACTTAGCCAGTGTGCCAGCAGCAGCACCCTTAAAGGAATCACAAGCTGCTCTTATTATAACCCTGTTACTGTTCTATTAATATTAACTCTTAAGTCTTTGTGACTGCACACAAAGAAAATCCAGAATCCGGAGAAGAGCATGTCTTTAAACTTGGACATGTACCTCAAACAAAAGCAGTCATATGCCTTGTCATAGCAGTAATACTTTGTCATCAGGGGAGCTTGGTGTCGGATTGCAGGCAGCTTCATTGTGTACATATGTTTGCATGTAAGTGCATCAAGGTGTGCATTGTTGTTTGCGTTAGCTTTATATCCCAGTGAGAATAATGCAGATGACAACAGCTCTTTTTCTTGTGGATGATGTGACAGAGTGGTTTGGTGTCTTTAGCATTGTAATTCCAGACAGTTTTTACGGTAACTGCTTTGCCGTCTTCACTCATCTCCTTACATAGTGCCCGTGTGACAGTGTTACTTTTATTCTAACACTTGAAGATAGTAACAACTGACTGGTCGTGCTCATATTTAAGTCAGTTACATCAGCCAAAGAGGTTATGTTTTTGGTCTGTTTTTCACTTAGCAGGATATGTCAAAAACTACTTCAGACTATAATAAAGTTTGGTGGAAAATGAGTTTACATGTCAAGGTAAAAGTGATTAGATTTTGGTTTGGATAGCGCCATTATGTGGCAATTTTTAAAGTACTCATTTTGGTTTATAACTCAAACATTTCCTGAAACATTTCAGGCGTTAGAGGCAAAATTCTACTTTTTGGATCAAGGTTTTTCTCTCAATGTAGGACATGCCCATTTCCACCTAAAAAGATTTTCCCGCCATTTTCAAGTTTTGGCCCAAACAAAGAGACACTGTACCAACAAGTATCCACAGAAATCAAATTGTAATTAGAAACTGATTTATACAACTTAAGAGCCTGTCAAAGATCAGACATCACTCTGTGGTTTACAACAAGACAGGGCAGATTGAGAGAGATTTATTCTACACACTCAAAACCCATTGTGTTCCACCTCGTTCTTTTGCTTTTTTGCCACCCATTTGTTAGTGTCAGTATGTTGTAGTTACTTTCAATAAAACAAAGAAAAGCATTAGAGACATGCTAAGAACTAGTATTCGCAGACCAACAAAATTAAAGCATGACACTTTGGCTTGTTATTTAGTCTGTCATGTAACTAACGGGTTAGCGGTTTGATCTTTCTCTTTCTCAATGTGTGCCACCGAAGCCCTACCATGAGACTGTTGGCTTTGGCAGATTCTGGTTTAAATTAGCTGCTCTTGAAGTCCCAATTTTAGTTCTTAAGACACCAAAAATAAATGTTATCTTGTGTTTGCCTCTAGAATATCAGTGCTCTTTTTGTCAATAGTCACTTCTTTAACCTCTTTGTTTCCCCCCCTCTTCCCCCACTTTTTTTTACTTTCCCTTCCCTTCCCTCTCCTCCCTTTATGCTTAATAAAGACATATTTTGAGGGAATATTGCAAATTCCTGCCAAGCTGACGGGCTCTGACCTCATATGTTAAGAGAAGAGGGGGATAAATGGAGGAGACAGAGGGCAGAAATGGAACGAAGGCATGGGGCCGGAGGTGCGCTCCTGACTTTAATAAAACATCTTAGGTTTCTCCTCAACTTCCACCTCAGGAGTCTTGGAAAGGGCAGGAGTGCAAGAGTTTACTAACACAAACCAGGTCAGAGAGGAGAGGGAAGGAGAGATGAGAAAAAAGAGGGAAGAAAAGGGGGTGATGCAGAGATATGTAACGCATTTTATGACATTTATGGTCAGGAAAATACATTACATACACGTGAAGACAAATGATCCACTACTGCACTATTTGGTCATTTAAAGACATTTCCCATTTCAGTGTAAATTAGAAATGTGTATATCGTTTCTTACTCCATGGTAGAGATGGTACAGTTTCCAAGTGTTTGAAAATGCTGCCATTTTATGTTATTTTATATTTTTATTCCTCCAAATGAAATTTAAAAGTCTATTGAGTTCCATTTGTTTTTATCTTTTTCGCCTTGAGTTAAACTCCCTTTGACTGTTGCCAGGGTCACTCTCAAGTTTCATTCTTCATGACTCTTGGACTGTTTCACACTGCAGTAACCCATCCAGAATAAGCCTGATGAAATCAAACAAGTTGGAAAAATGTCTTTTTGGGCTCCAGCTGGTCTGGAGTTGAAGGTCATAGTCTCCAGACTTGATCTCTTCATACTACTGAATTATTTGTGCTGACCACAAAACAGTGTTTGCACTCATCTCTATATAATTTGCATGAAAATATGTCCCATTCTACCTGAGGCTAAATCTAAAATAGAAAACAAACTTTAGTTCATCCAGTTCACTCAAAGATTTTCATGGTAGCCCTGTAGACCAATAAAACAGTCTCAAAAGTGAAGAGGAGTTTGCCTTAATTCTTGCCTTCATTGATCAGACTCCAGTGAAACATAAAATAAATATCAGTCAAATATACAA
The DNA here is from genome assembly GCF_020085105.1 of Siniperca chuatsi. Lineage (NCBI taxonomy): Eukaryota > Metazoa > Chordata > Actinopteri > Centrarchiformes > Sinipercidae > Siniperca > Siniperca chuatsi. The sequence continues at coordinate 6,485,381 of NC_058044.1, read as the reverse complement.
TACTTGGACAATGTTGTATTTCTTCATATAATGTAGGTAGAAACACATGGAAAGTTGACCTATGGAGTGAGTCAATGCACAATACAAGACAAGGAAAGGAAAATGAAGAAAATACATACATTCTGTAGACGTCAGGTTAAGAGTGATTGTTTATCTTTTTGCACAGTGAAGTGAATCAACATTTATTACACTAAGGAGGCACTCCTACTTTGCTTTGGGCATCTGCATAGACAGAACTTTAAAAGAAGAGAGGAAGTTTGAAAAGAAGGAGAAGAGGCAGGGGATGTTTGGAGGTTTGATCCAGTTATCCCTTCGTAGAACTGTGTTTGGACAGTTTGGTTGATAAAACCCTCTGCTGTAATCATGACTCTTTACCTTCAGTCAAAGTCATGTGGTGGCATTTCATATCTAAGAGATGTTGCTGTTTCAACATTGACTAGCTGTAAGAGGGAGATTTAGAGGTTTAAATTAGATCTGTTTTTTTAAGTTGATGGATTGTTTGTCACTACAAGTCACCTAACTCCATTCTCCCTCTCTGTCTAACACACACTTACATTCTCTCGTACACACATATGTACCCCCCAAACAATCCTTCTTGCCCCCCAGTTTACTTTCCTGTATGTGGCGCTGATGTTTTTGGTAACGCTATTTGACAAATATGTCAAAAGATGTGTGTGTGTGTGTGTGTGTGCACCAACACACTCACAGCATATTTGCCTTGGGTGTGTTTGTATGTAGTAGCTGTGTGGTGCTGCAAGTGTCCAGTTGCAGTACTGCAGACTCGGTTTCACGGGCTAAGGACTGTGTCATAAACACAGGGAAGAGGCTGAATGGGTTTCTCACTTACCACAGGAAGGGTCACCCTGGGTGGGCTGTGTTAACCTGTCGCCTCGGCCTGTGGGTCCTGATCCCTGGGGTGTCTGTTCGTCAAGGATATAAAACAGCAAATTCACTATGATGAAGCAGTCAGTGTTACTGTTTGTTTATATATATGTGTGTGTGTGTGTGGAAGCTAAGGTTAGTGTAAATCTGTGTGCTTGCATGCTTGAAAGTGAGTGTATGAACGCGTTTGTGGAAGGGATAAAGAAAAATTCCTCTGGCATTTATTCATGAGCAAATAGAATTAGGATTTAGGAATTAGACTAAGAAAAAGACTTCTTACATAACTTTCATTTATTTCTCAGTAATCATGTCTATTAACAGTCTATTCTATTTACGGCCTATTTTATGTCTCAATTTGTTTCTTACTGTAAAGCTTCACTTTTAATTATGACCGGCTTAGTAAGCGAATGTTGATTAACACCAACCGTTTTCTCTCTCCCTCTTATGTCTTTCAGAGTTTTAGGCCTGACGTCACCATGCTGCCTTATTTCCTGCTCTTCTTCCTTTCATTTGGTCTGGTGTTATCCTCTGACTGCCCAGCAGACTGTTCCTGCCAGATTCAGGGCTCAATATTCTGCATTCATCGACACTCCAGCACTGTTCCCCATGTACCCACCACCACCCAAAATCTCTACATCTTCCAAAACGGCATTGACACTTTGTCCCAAGATGACTTCAAAGGCCTGGGGGAGTTGGAGTTGCTAGATCTGAGCCAGAATGAGCTGGCAGAGATTCCAGACGGTGTGTTTGAGATGCTGTCAAAGTTGAAGAACTTAGACCTGTCTTCTAACCACATTACCCACATTTCCAAAGACAGTTTTTCTGGGTTGGTCCAGCTGGAGAGGCTGTATCTCCATGCAAACCGCATTCAGAGCATCCATTTGGAAGCTTTTGAAGGTTTAGAAATGCTACTGGAACTCAAGCTCCAAGGGAACCAGCTCAACTCTCTGCCATCCCTTCATTTTCCCAGGCTTCTGCTTCTAGACCTCAGCTACAACAACATCCCAATGCTGGGACCCTCAGATCTCCAGACTCCCCACCTGGAGGCCCTTAAGGTGGCCTCTCTGGGGCTTACCTCTGTGGATGAGGATCTCATAGCCTCCTTGGGGAACCTCCATGAGCTCGACATCTCCACAAACCAGTTAACTGAGGTGCCCCAGGCCCTAAAGCAGGACTCCCTCAAGGGGCTGATCAAGCTCAGCCTGGCTGCCAACCCATTGGGCGAGCTCAGGGTGGAGGACTTCCAGAAACTGACTGGACTTCAAGAACTGGATCTCAGTGGACTTAATCTCCAGGGATTTCCCCAGAGATTTTTCCAGACCTTCCCTAGGTTGATGCACCTGACAGCTGCTGAGAACCCATTTAACTGCTTGTGTCCATTAGCCTGGTTCCCTGTCTGGCTAATAGAGAAGGAAGTGAATCTTGGGAGGCGTGAGGAAACCAGATGTCACTTCCCTCTAGTTAATGCTGGGAAGATGCTTTCAGCACTGGAGCACAAAGATTTTGGGTGTCCACCTACCACAACAGTGCTGATTGGCTCCCCAATTGGAAGTACTTCTGTTCCCCAGATGCCCACCACATCTCCAGAAACCACCCATACCAACGCTATTCCTCCTCCTCCTCCACCCAGTGAGGAAACTGTATCCTCAAAAACAGACAGCTACCCCCTTCCACCAGAACCTCCTGTCTCCCCTAGCTCCACCAGCGGGGAATACGAGCCACACATCTGCCCACCAAACATCTGCCTCAATGGGGGCACTTGTAATTTTGACCCATTGGGCCAACTCAGCTGTCTGTGTCCCTCAGGAACCTCTGGCCTCTACTGTGAAAATGTTAATGAGGTTCCTGAGCCACCAAAACCTTCAGCAACAGAGGTTTCGATAGCCCCTGAGATGCCCGCTGAACTTGATGCTATCAGCTCACGGCAGGTGACCTCCACATCTATCCTTCTTGACTTGCACCGCTTCATCAAGACACGGCCACACATCCGTGGCATCAGGTTGACCTACCGTAACCTCTCAGGGCCTGACCGACGCCCCATTATCCTAAGTGTACCGGCATCCTACCCTGAGTACACTTTGCGTGGTTTGAGACCCAACTGTACCTACTCAGTCTGTGCTAGTCCCCTGGGTGAGAGAATCAACTCTAGGGCCAACAGCTCTGTAGAAACAGGGTCGTGTACAGAGGCTCGCACAGAAGGGGTTCCACTGACATCCATAGAGCCCAGGGTAGAGACACAGAGCCAGCTGACATACACTCTCATCCCCACCCTGGCTGCCCTGGCACTGGTGCTGGGGTTGTCCGTGGTGGCTGGGGCAATCATCTGTGTGCGGAAGAGGAGGCAGGCCAAGGCCGGAATGGAGCTGGAGCTGGGTCCGGCTGATCCTGATCCCATGGAACTGGAGGGGATAAAGGCCTGCCTGGAGAATGGGGGAAATGGTACACTACCCCACAAACAGCCTGAGATTGACCGCTGTCACACTCCTCAGCCGCCTCTATCCTTGCAACAAAATGGGGGTTTAGACTATGAGGTACCCTTGATGCAAGGACACTGCCCATCAAATAACAATCCAGCATCCTTAAAGCCATCGTATTTCTAAGATGCAATAAAATACACTTCGAAAGATTTTGGAGAGAGTGGGCTTGCCCATCCGGACTTGTGACGTCCTGCTATGGCTCACTTAGTGTTTAAAAATCAAATTTTCATTCCAATTTCAGATATCCACAATTTGAAAAGTGGCACTTACTATCCTTTGTTGTCCAAATGATAACACTACAGACTGCATCATCTATTTTAGAGATACTGAATGATGAATTTAAGATTACAGCATATTGGAAATGTGCTAAACCACTGCAGGACAATGATCAGGATGTGGTTTGAAGTCATCTAGCAGAGTATGATGATGGTGAAACCTAACCAAGTGATTAAACTAAGTGCAATCGACTAGAAGGGTCTTAGTAGCAGACTGAAAACGGAAGTGCCTTTCTGCATTGACACAACTGTAACCGATGGCTCATTTTAAAAAAATGTCTTTGTTTATATAAAAAAAAACTATGTGAATGAGCTGTAATCCTGTTGCTGGATTTTGGAGATAAAGTATGGAGCAAAGTGCCCCAGTGTTTGGGCTACAGAACTGGATGAAGTGACAGTGGTTTAAATGAAAACAGTGATGCAGATGTGTGATGCCTGGACCACACGTCCCAGTAGAAAAAATGCCAACTGCTCCATGGGGATTATAAATAGAACTTGCACTGAAAAGAAATATTTCTTTTCCTTTCCTGTGTCCCAGTCACTAACTGCCACAAGACTGATGGTCGCATAAGGAAATGCAATAACACAAAAACTTTGTTTTCACAAAAAATACTTTGCAAAGCTAGTAATAGGTTGATGACCATAAAAGCTGTCTAAACTTCATATTTTGCTGTTGACATTATCTAATCAGAAACAAAACTTAAAGTTTCTTCACATGCGGATTTGGATTCTTCAGTGTCAACAGATCTACCATAATTCTCTCCACACATCCCAAAAGTTTTGGCTCCGTGGGACATACATTTGCTGTGAAAGATAAATGGACTGAATAAAGAGCCATTGAGAATGGACTTTGCTGTTCTGTGCCGTGACGGGAAGGCTGTTTTGTCTAGCTTATATAATGATATTCTATTTTTGTCATGTGTTTTTTGTATTTTTATCATGTCTTTTGCTGTTGATGTCCATTCAGTATTGCTATTGTTGTGAGTTGAAACATTAATTGTTCTCCTTTGAAAACACCTACTTAAGTCATCATGGATTCTATAATTTTAGATTTCCATTTTAGGTTACATGTAGCTAAAACTTTCCAGAGCTACTAGCAGTGAGTGCTAAAGTAAATACTAGCTTAGGTTCTTTATACCAGCACTAAAAGCAACCAACAGTAATCAAATATCTACTAAAACCTTTTAATTTAAAGATTAAAAACTCAGTCATCTTTACATAATGTACAGAATGCGTTTGTATGAGGTTTATGAAAATATGCCTGAGGAACCCACCAAGTGAATGTAACTGTCAAGTGTCAGACACTTAATTCTCTGTGCCAGGTCTGCCAATGCTACATAAGGCAAGCCACAGACTGTTTTTGACCGCCAAAGCTCCCAAAACTGTGTTCAAAGGCCTTTTGCCACAGAGCCCACTGCTATAAAGTAGCACACGCGTGCAGAGAAAAGAAAGCAAGATCAAAGAGCTTGAAGGCAATTTGCTGTGGGTGTCAGTGAATTTTAGGCACTAGTTTCCTCTTTTGCTGCTGACCGTATCATTTCTGAGATATGGTCTAGACAGTGCCCCCCTTTTGTTCTCTCACATCTCTTGCTGGCTCTCTGTGCCTCCACTTTAACCATCCAGTGTGTTTTGGTCAACAAGGATTATTGGCTTGTGTGTTTGGAGACTGTTTTGCCTGTTTACAGCCAACCAGACTGTGAAATGTTCAGGCTAAATGCACCGTTCTCTTTTTTTCTGTCTGGGTCAGCGAATGTCACAAGCTTTTAGTGTTACTTAAAAAAAAAATCAAAAAAATCTTTTCGTTTTTATAAGAAAGATTTTAGTATAATAGGTTTACAGAGACGTGTCTTGCAACATTGGTGCAGCGCCTTACTGACATCTTGTAGTGTCATATTACATGCTGATGTGTATTTCAAGAACAAAAGAGCCATTATTTTGCCTCACAAGACACTGCATTCAATTACATTACAAACTAAAAATGAAGAAACATGAAATGTAATGTAATCAATTTAGTCAGGTTTTAAAAAATTCCTTCCTCAGTTCTTGGTTATCCACCAGCCAAAAGCTTGGATGACTGGGTGTTATCAGTTAGTTTGTTCAGGTGTGTGTGTGTGTGTGTGTGCCTGTTTTTTTGCTTCCACTTCTACAGTACATTGTCTGCTTTATAATTGAGTCCATGCACTATACTCCAGCACTGTCCAAAATCAACTTACCATTCTTTGGCTTCACTACTTTCTTCGTTCTGTCAATATTCCAGTATAAACACAGACACAGATGCTCATATATCTGCTCTCCCTCAATATATCAATTGGAAGACTCTCTGTATTGCTTTGGACGGTGAGAGGGGCAGGAAATGTTTGAAATATTTTCAACATGCTTGTTACAGAACCTTCCCTGTATTTAGGGAAACTTGTCTTATTACTTGTCTAACTGTTTTATGTTTGTCAATTATGTCAATTCCGTTTTTGTGTAGGTGTTTGCCAGAAAAGCAATGCTGAGAAAAAGAACAGTATTAAAAAGACTTATTGTTAAAATGCCTGTGATTTTGTGTCTTATCAAGAATGGTGTTGGTTTTCAAGATTCAAGTCACTTTTATGTGGTTTTATAATGGTGCAGTAATGTACATATTCATGTGCTGAATAGCAAGGGCTTTAGAAGTTGTTCTTTGTGGATTTGAGGAATTTTGGCCCATATGAGGCTGTAAATCAGTTCTGAGTGTACAGGGGTGTTGTCATATAGCAAAGTTAAACACAAAAACTGAAAAAGGATTTCCAGTAACAACAGAAGCTGATTACACACAGCCTGTATCTCTCAATACCTCATTACACTCATATACACACATTTGCACTAACCTCAATCACAACATGATTACTTTGTGACGTTATGTTGGTTTGTGGATGGAGGTCATTTTCTGTATTTTCCGCTAATAGCCAAGAACAGATGCCAGTGGAAAATATTACGAAAGAACACACAGTTTCCAAATAACTGACATTACATGGCTCTGCTGCTTTTTTCTATTGACTGTTTTCTTGTTGACTCAACATTTTTACATCTTACCCATAGTAAATTGCAGTGAAAACAGTGCAATAGGATAAAAGTCCAAACAGACCATGAGGAATACAAAATGCAAGTTGTAAGGGTAAAAAATTCAGATAATTTATCTTATGAGCAAGTGACTGTTTAGATTATTAATTCAGATATGAACAATTAGACAGTCCTGGTTCAGTAGTGTAACACTGATCAGTACCCATGGCAAACCAATAGAAATAATAGTGACTTCACTGTTCAGGTATGTCTTCTCTGACATAAATTACTGGAGCTGTATTCAAGACTGAGCATGCCATGAAGCTTTTAAAAAACAACACATTTTTGACAGACAGACATGCGATGGAAGAATAATTTATTTAATGGGCCTTTTGATTTCTCAGAGCAGGAAAGGCACAGGTGTAACTAATTACATTAATTATGGTTAAATGTAATTTAAGTGTCCCAGTAAGCTATGGCAGTGAGCCAGCATGTAAAAATGCCAGGGCCCTAGAATGACACCTGAACTGCATGCAGTCTTTATGTTATTAATCACACCTGTGCTTTTCCTGCTATGTCAAAGTTTCTGCTGTACAAATCTCAGTGAGAAGAACTTTTCCTACTCTGTATAATCAATCCCTATGTCCTAATTAGCAAATTTCCATGTTTTGAGAATGTGGTATCTACCAACCGCCCAACCACCTGCACTCTTGACCTTTTCCCCTCTCACCTTTTCCAGTCAATTGCTTCTGACCTCCTTCCTTTCCTCACCCACCTCATCAATACCTCTCTGACAATTGGTCATTTTCCTAACACTCTAAAAGCAGCGAGAGTGAACCCTCTTTTAAAGAAACCCACAATCAACCCTTCTGATGTAAAGAATTATACACCTGTCTCAGCACTTCAGTGTGCTGTCTTCACTTAACTTTCTGCAAATCTCCACCAGAACAACCTCCTTGACACCTACCAGTCTGGTTTCAAGGCAGGCCACTCAACTGAGACTGCCCTTCTTGCCATCACAGAGGAACTCTGCACTGCGAGAGCAGCCTTCCTCTCCTCCATCGTCCTTCTGTTGGACTTTTCAGCAGCGTTTGACACCATGAACCACCAGATCCTCCTCTCCACCCTCAATTCAATTCAAGGGAGAGGGAGAGGGAGGCACAATGCAAAGACCACGTAGATTTAAAAACAAATTTTAACTAGTAGAATAGTAATTTTAGTGTTAATATTAATAAATTAGTAATAACAGGAATGACAGCTATAGGAATAATAATGACAGTATTAGTAAGAGAGCCAATCACAACAACTGTAGTAGCAGTTGTCGAGCAGGAACACGGGGGCAGCAGGTGTCCCACAACCACAGATCCAGTCTCTGCAGCTCTGGAGGCAGAAATGCCTGCTGAAAGCGACAGAAGGAGAGAGGAGAGAAATGAGAAAGGACAGAACTACGGGAGAGAGAAGATGTCGAGTTAGTAACATGCAGTAATGGGATAAAAATGCATACAGATGGAGAGGGAGAGAAGGAGAGAGGAAAGAGGTGCATCATGGGAAGTCTCCCGGCAGTCTAGGCCTATAGCAGCATAACTAAGGGATGGTTCAGGACTCACCCAAGCCAGCACTAACTGTAAGCTTTATCAAAGAGGAAAGTCTTAAGCTTACTCTTAAATGTGGAGGTGGTGTCTGCCTCCCAAACCCAAACTGGGATCTGATTCCACAGGAGAGGAGCTCCCCTCCAGGGACTTTGAGTCTCAGGCTCCGCACTCTCCCTGTTTACATCCTAACTCAAGGACCGCACTTACAGGGTAACTTGGAGAGAATCTGTGCCTGAACCTTGTAGTGTTACTACTTGGATACCTCAGGGTTCTGTTCTGTTCTGTTCCCTTCTCTTTTCTCTTACACCAAGTCACTTCAGTGACAGTCAAGTCACCCCGTTATTCACTCACATGGCTTTTCCTACCACAGCTTTGCAGAGGCCTGAAACCAAGATGGCATCTCTGTGTGTCCGGCTGACATCTCTTAGTAGATGCTATAGCCTCAGCTTATTACTCCCTCACTACAAAATCACGACTGTGCCCTGGCTCCACAATAGTGGAACGAGCTCCCCATTGACATCAGGACAGCAGAAACTCTACACATTCCATTGCAGACTGAAAACTCATCTGTTCAGACTGCACATTGGCCTATGTAAATGTATTTTTTTTTAATCCTTTCTCTATCTCTTATTATTTCTAAATATAGCACTTGAAGCAGTTCAACATATTTGTTGAAGTTGAGGTACTTGCATGATTCTTGCAATTTTGGGGTTGTACCACATGGCTGAAATGCACTTATTGTAAGTTGCTTTGAATAAAAGCATCAGTTAAATGGATGTAATGCAATGGTATGTTCACACTGGATGAACTGCATCTGTGCATACTTGATTTTTAAGTGTTATGTTGATTGACACTATTGTCTCACAGTACAAAGCACAATGGAAATAAAGGGACAATGGTACAAATACAAAACAATAGTTTAGAAACTAACTCAGACATTTTTTTTCTCACTGTTTGAACAGTTACGTTTTGAACGCATCGTATGTCATTTATTTCAAATTGTAAGAGCACATTTTGTATATCAACTGCCAAAATATTGCCTGTCAACATATTATTTGTAAGCTATACAGTATTTGGATACTGTTAAAAAGAGCAGAGCTTATTCTATGAAGCCTTCTCAGATATAACTAGATTTAAATAGTAAGTTGCTTAGCTGGCTTCTATAAAATAGACAGAATAAATATATTCAGAGGGCATGAATTAAGCACAACTCTATACTGAGGTCTGAATCAGTCACAGTTTGCCAGTTGACTGTGCCCAGAAAAACAGAAGAAAGTCGATACAGAAACACAAATACATAATTATATATTCACAGAACAGATTATACCCTTTCAGTTGCTAATGAAAAAGAGATTAAAATGAAGCCGATTCTTTTAAAGAACTGCAGGACTGACAGCAGCCACTGTGGTTCAGAGGGCAGGTTTTTTAGATTATCATTGTGAATTCGACAGAAAATTACTAGGGGTTAAACATTTTTGTTTGGTTGTTTTGTGTGTTTGCTAAAACAAGAACCATTTTTGAAGGGTGTGGCGTCAGATGGCATACTATAACTGTGGCAGTAAGGAAAGAGATTTCCTTTTTAGGATTCAGCAAAACAGTGTGTAGTATACACAAAAGTCAATATAAACCTAATAAAATGTCATAATAGTACAAAGTGATATAAAGGGAACTGAAATTAAGCCACTTGAAGCGTGCTTGCCTGGGATATTTTTGGTTGACTCCTTGGATCAGCTTCTTGGTGAAAGAAATTAGTGAGAATTTATTTCCCATGGTTCGCGCCTTACTGGCAAAAAAAACCTTGAGGAAAACACTGAATCACCACCTGCCTCTCAGGGTTGATCATAGATAGTGGCACTGAAGTGGTAATTCCTTAATTGTGGTCTCAATTTGACAGGTTGTAGAGTATAGTAAAAAATAATTTGAATAAAATAACCTTCTGCAATGTTGTTATACTACAGAGAGTCTGTAAATTTTTAAATTTAGAAGGGGAATGATTGAAAAGCTGTCCAGACCAAACATATTTCACAAATGCCAAATCAGTGTCTGTGACAGCGTGTTACCCCAGAAACATAACAGACATCAGTGCAAATGCTAGTATGCCATTCAATTCCATGCAAAGACATGGATACAAGCAATCTTGAATGGCTATTAGAGGGAGCCCAAACATCAGGCATTCTTAAAATGTGTTATTGGAAGAAATCTGAAGATACAAACTCACTGAAAGGACGTCAATCTTCTTAGCGGCCTATCAGTTGATTACAGGTCGGTGTAAAGTGAGGAATGACTTTCTAAGGGAGTGATTGCATTGAATTTCCTATAAAGTCAGTACAACCCATGTGAAATCAAAGATTGCTCAGAATTTTTTCCTTGTTTACTGCGATTAGTGCTACCACTAGTGGCCAGACGCTACAGTATGTCAAAGCATATGCTCCTACATATTATTACAATAAAGCTTCAAGACAGCAGTCTGGAAGTGCACTGCTTCTCAACAACAGTCAGTGAGCGAGGAAGATATCCTGCGTCATCTTTGACTGAGAAAGTTTTGTGCCGTATCTGAAATCACTCCCTCAACCACAAACACTCAGTATTTTATTTTGTAGTGGGCAGTAAATCAAGATTTTGGACATTTATTCGTCATAATCATTTTGGTAAATGGACTGTATTTGTATACTCAAAGTACGTCACACTACATGTCACATTCACCCACTGATGGCAGGTGCCAGCTGCTCATCAGCTCATAATCACTCACTCATTGAAGGGACTGCCCTCGGGAGCAATTGGGGGTTCAGTATCTTGCCCAAGGACGCTTCAACATGTGGGCTGGGGGAAGCTGGGATTGTTCCGATTAATGGACGACCCGCGCTACCACCAAGCCACAGGTGCCAGCTATTTATTTGTTATCACGAACAGGTGTAGTGTTGCATGACAATTTTTGCATCTATATGCGATGCATTGCATTGTGGGACTGTTAGTAGAAAGTAATGTACATGTCATGGAAACAAACTTTTTAGTTTTGTTGTGCTAATGTTTAAGGACATTAAGTAGTGCATACATTTCCATCCATCCATTCCATTAATTTATACCCACCCAAGGTTAATTTTTTTTCCATCTGATAAGCAGTTGGCTAATTTCTAGCCCTAGATCAGGGCTAAATGCAAGTTGTTCCGAAACAACATTTTCCCATCCCAGCACTATATTTGACAAAAGCATCAGTACGTTTAGTGCAGTTTATGCTTGAAGCTACAAATTCAACAAATGTTGTTTCTTTAAACTATTTGTACTGTGTATTCGGCAATGCAACATTATAGTCTTGAGACACTAACCATGTAGTTTCAGGGGCAGTGTACAGTAGGCTATGATTCTTCTTTTTCAAAGACCCTTAACAAGACCTAGAAACACATTCACAATCCAAGATAACCATTTAAAAATGTGCCTGGTCCTCCATGTGATCAAAGGTTGCTTTCACTTTCTTCTGTGGTTTTGACTGGATTGAACCAACAAACCTAGTCAATATAGACAGTCAATACATACACAACATATACTGGAGCGACAAATAGTCCCTAAATTAAAACAAACCCCAACTTCACAGCCCATCGCCCTCATTAGCCTCAAAATGTGCTTCTTGTTTAAAGACCTTGCTTCATGGACTGCTGCAGGGTGCGGAGAGAAAAGAAAGAGACAGAGAGAGAAAAGAGGGCAGGAGAGTGGGGAGAGGCTTGATTTATTTGAACAATCTGGTTGTAATGAAAGCAGTCAGGGCTTGCTGGGGGTGGATAGATGGAGTGAGCAGAGAAAAGAGTGGGAAGGAAAGAGTGAATGGGGTAAAATCCATTGCAGACAGATTGTTGGACTTGATAATGGTTTAAACGGACCCTACAAGCCTCTTAACCCCCCGGCTCATTGTGTGTGTGCATACATATATACTTCTGTGTATATACTGTACCTAACTTACCATATTATAACTATGAATTCCATATGCAACCCATTTGTGCTGCAATATGTCTTGCTATCAATGCTGACATACCTGTGTAATATATATGGGCCAATGAAAGATAGAGAGGGAATGTTTACTACAGCTGCAAGCACACTAAAAGCATGGTTTATGTCTTTTGGACGTTGATGCATTTTGAAGAGCAAATTCTGGCTCAAAGAGTTTGGATGTCTCAGTTAAAAGGGAATCATACTTCATAGTGTTTAAAATCATTTACGAATGCACTAAACCTTCTGGCACTAATTCATAACAGTTCTATGGTCCCTTTTCCAGAATGCATTTCTAATCTTTAAATGGGATTCTGAACTGAAGTTTTATGTGCTGGTGTCTCACCTTGGACCCAGTCCCAGTGAATCCTCCAACAAGTCCTCCAAATTAAACAACAAATGTGTCGTTTGTCAATACCTTCTAGAACTACACACAAGCATTTTCTGACCTGACGCCTTGGCAAGCAGGAAATCATTTTTTCTGTGTTACTTGTCCTTTCAAAACTGTTGACCAAAAATGTGAAAATGCTATGGTTAAGGTTTGGTTAGGTTTTTATGATGTTACAATATTATGGTTGAGGTTTGGTTAGGTTCAGGGAAAGATCATGGTTTGGGTTAAAATGAGTACTTTTTTAAGGTTAGGGAAACATTGTGGTTTGGGTTAAAATTAGTACTTTTTTAAGGTTAGGGAAACATTATGGTTTGGGTTAAAAGGTTGGGCGACCTTTGTCGTCATGGTTATGGTAATACATTACTATGATTACGCTTAGGGAACAACCATGGTCACAGCAAAAAAAACAAAAAAAAACAGTGTTGACTGTTGGTTGGAAACAGGTATCAGACAGCTGTCTCCTGTGTTAAAGTCCGATATTTTGTTGATCCATTCATCCACCCCGTCCTCCTCCATGTGTGGAGTTTGTCGCTCTATAATAATGTCACCTGACCTTTCTCCTTTGCTCCTGTCATAATTACTAAGTGACAATGCCATTAGATGGCTTTGTCACTTAGGGCACTTGCTGACTGATGCCGTTATTCTCATTGGGAGGATAGTCTCGAGTCAAAGTCCTCACACCCACTATTCTGAGTTATAGACCGATTCACTGGGACCTAATTCCCTCGCTGTAGACTAGAGACTCGAGTCAGACTTATGTCACAAATGTGAGCACTTGAGACTTGATTTGAACTAGACTGCTCTGAAACTTGACTTACTTCAGACTTGACAGCCTAAATACATAATTAGTCAAACTTAAGACGTAGGTCTTAGAGGATACGGTTGGTGATATTCTATATTTTTTTTATTGTCAACTAATCCTGAATAGTCCCCAACAAATGCACTATTTAATCCTGTTTGAGTAACATTTGCTAACTACAGTTACCGGCTGTTTTAGGGAATTTACTGAGGCTTTTGAAAAGAAATCTATACATTTGTTACCCATTTTTTAAAGATGAATGTCTTCAGTAGGAGCCATGGGCTTGGGGCTGAGAGCCATAGTCCGAAAGTATTGAGAAGCAAACTAATGCATTTGTGGTTTTGGTCTTTTCATGGTTTTTGTTGACAATAAGAAAAAAAGTTTTAACCTGGTAAATTCTGGAAAATTGTCTTTGTGACATTTGATTTGGACTTGTTTTGAACAATGAGTTTTAATTCAAATACCCAAGAAGAGAAATGCTTTGCAAAATACCTTTCTGTATCTAAATGTCCAGTTTAGTGGAATTTACCTTTGAGGTTGAACAGGAACAGACTGAATACAAAGTGTTTACATCTCTACTTTTAGACAAAATTAATCACCTAAAGAAGTGAACTGAATCAAGACACAGTGCAGGCTCACTTTGTAGTTCTCTCCAAAATGGCTTCCCACACTGTCTTGGTTGAGAGCTCATGTTCCTTATTCTCATGAGAAAAACACAGTGGATAAAGTTGTGGATAGTTCTTTTCCTCTCTGAAATGCAATACAAGGTTTAATTAAATTTGCTTTAATTGCCATTCATTTGCCCATGGAACCCAAAGGTCTCCTCTTACCCATGGCCCATAATGACTTCCATGTTCTCTGAGGCCAAATTTTAAGTTAAATTAAAAAGTCTTTAACACAGCGCAACACAGGACCACCCGAGATCTCACAGATGAATGAAACTGTTAGCTGTATGTGGAGTAAAGTTCTTGCCATCTTGTGATCTAATGTAACTAATGGAAGAAATTAAATGTGATGATGAAGAAAGCAGAAATGAGAACAGAAGAGAAAGGAATTTGAATGTTTCTTTGGTTAAATAGTCATCTTTTTGTCAAATCTAGATCTTGTTTTTTTTTGTTTTGTTTTGTTTGTTTTTTTACAATGAATCATTTTCTAAAAGTTTGCAGTATAAGAAGAACAAGAGGCAACAAACCAAAAGCAAGACCACAAACAAGATCCGGAAATTCTTCTTTAAAGTTGAGAGGAAACCAGGTACAAAGAGAAGCGCAGTCAGCAGAGGTAACATGTAGGTAGATGAAGGGAGGACTTGTGTTGTTACAATGAACTCGGGGGCCTTGGAGCAGCAGCAGGTTTATTGGCCTCCAGTATTTTTGTGGTACAACAATAGGCCCTCAGGGCCAGGCAGGATCATGTTGTGATAGGAGATGACATGACTGCACAGAGCAGGGATTACCAGGGACTTGTACCTTTTTTAGGCCTTCACTGCAAAGCATAACAGACAAGACTAATAATACACCACGGTGAGGCATACGTGCCTGTGCACCATATGCTGCAAACATGCATATAATGTGCAAGAGGCATAAATCATGCATGAGCATGGAAAGGCGCATTCATGCGTGCAGACATGGCTGAAACACAGAGAGATGATAATGCTTGTAAACATATAGTATGTTAAATCTATGATTTCTTGGCCACAAACATATCAATTTTGCCACATGAAAACCATGTAACTCCATTTCTGGGGATTTTAATGTATGAGACTTACATTCTCTTCAGTGGATTTTGAAAATTTGGTCAAATGAAACTCTTTTAAACTCTAAAATGTTTGCTACTCAAGATGAAAACACCATTGCTTTTCTTAGGCCCAACAAAGCTGACATTTTTTAGTTGTAGTTTAGTCTATTCACATAAGAGACATGCACAGCTGTGGTTCAGTATTGCCACTGAAGAGCATAACTAAATACCTTTATTCCATGTCACGCTATTGTCTCTTCACACAACCGTGTTGCCACATAACATCGATATTGGACGATTCTGCTAATACCATGGATTATGTTCAATGACAACATTTTTCACATTCCCACTTTCTACAATATATTTGATTGTGGTTGCTTGTTAATAAAAAGAAAAACGTTAACTGCAGGTTTGTGACAGGATTCGAACTCCAGTTTTCTGCATTAAAGTCAGACCCGCTACATGCCCATCAACCACCTCGACTGCCACACCCTTTCCACCTCGTACATTCAAGGCACTGTACTTCCTGCCCTAGCACAATGTTGGCTTTGGACATAAATCGTCAGGTGCAGAATCGTCTAATATGGACGTAATTTACAGGATACTGGGCTGCCTCGAAGCTCCAAAGCTACGATGTAGAATATTTAGTGATTTATTAACGCAGCAACAATGGATTGGAACATATTGAAGAACAGCAGAAAAGTAGATTTTAATGCAGGAGTGGTTTAAGAATTTTATACAGCAAGTTAACTTATTTATTTATTTTTTGCCTGTGTGTTAATGTGCTCTAGATCTAAGCTAACTACAGCTGCGAGCCGCCAAACTACAAGCTTTACAGAGCTACCTTTCAACGCTGCAGGCAGTCAGTATTTGATACTCAATAGATAGATTTGTTTGATTTCTTTATTCCTTTATTGTTTATGACTCAGTGTCAAACTGCTACACTCAGAACTTCTGTCCATGTTCTTGGAGTTCTTTCAGTCTGTCCATCATAGCTTTATTGAACAAAGCTCCTCTCTAAACACTTTACTGCTGCAGGGCTTGTTCCCCTTGACCTTTCACCTCTCCACTGGTGACCTTTGACTGCTGGCAGGAATAGGCCATGGCCAGCCTCTTTATGCCCACTTATAGAAACAAGAAAGGGTGTGTTTGGAGTGTTTAGCCATTTTCAGTAACTCATCCCATACCCTTGTCACTTGCTTTCTATCATTCTCCTTCTTGTGTCTCCCTCTCTGCTGCTTTTAATTTTCTCTCCCACTCGATATTCCAGTCAGAGTGTTTTCATTTGATTTTATGAGACATTCTTTAAATCTTGCTTATTCTCAGGCTTACTGAGTCATTTCAACTACAGTGTGACACACAAGTTACATCAGAATCTATCCATTTTTCTTACCTTTCAGTTTTTATTCTTACCTGTCTCTCCCTCCCTTATTATGTATCCCCTCTCTCATTCTGTTTGTTCCTCCCTCAGGAAATGTCTGGTAAGCCTCTGGGCTTTAGCCCTCCCCTCATTAAATTGATACCAATTGAGTTATTGAATTGCCACCCCCATAACAACGGGTCCTGTTTAAGTGATGTTTGTCAGGCCAGATGTGAAGCAGGTTTTGACATGACCTGGCAGGAAGGAAAGGGGGGAGAAATCGAGGAGGAAGGAGGAGTAAACATGTGGACAACATCAGACATGTTGATTTTTAATTTGATATGGTATTTGTTTAAGGGGTGTGCTTCACTAATTGTTTACTGTAGCTAAGGCAACCAGCTGGTTAAAATGAATTGGTTCTGTTACACCCCAAACATTCCAGTTTGGGATATTAGAGTTTCCTGGGGTATTTTTCACCAACAAGAATTAACCTTTACATTGGACTGAGCCATTGTAATTCAGTTTCATGAAAAATTAAGTTTTTTTGACATTTTTTAGGGTAATGGTGGGAAATGAGAGAGGAAAAAGAAAGATTACTGACAGATACAACACAGTATATTTTTTTTCAAAAATGTTTTAAATTTTCACATTTCCCTCTTGGCTTTGAGTTTGGATTTTCATTTATTCCCCCTCCATTCCTGCTGATCCACACAAATCTGCTGCCAGTTGAAGCCACATATGACCCTTTTATCTTTTCTTAGCATTTGTTTTCCTGTCATTTAAAATTGACCCACAAAGTTCCATTAACTGACAAAAGAAGATGAAACAGAGCTTTTCGGCAGAGACATTACAGCTGCACGCAAATCTTGTGTTAGATTTCTGGCCAAATTTCCAACTATGGAGCAGAGGACTGGGACTAATTGTATCCCCATATTAACAACACTACGATAGTGGTTTACATGTAAATAATTTAAATAATGATTTAATTAGCTGACATTTAGTAAAATCTATTACAGTAATTTTAATTTAGGTTTTGGTTTACTTATTTAAAATCTCATTACTGTAATCACTGAGAGATCTATACTATTAAATATGAAGCTACAATACAGACAGCAGCTCTACTGTAGACAGTAGCGTAGCTTAGTTTAGCTTAGCATAAAGACATAAAGAGGTAACAAAATCCACCTACTAGCACCTCTAAAACTCACTAATTAACACATTATACCTCATTTGTTTAATTGGTACAAAAACCAAACTGTAAAAACATCAAGTTGTGGATTTACAGGTGGTTATGTGCTTGACCATTTCTTGGGGTCGTGTATAGATGGTATCCCTAGATTTGTGAAACTCAAGGTTTGTACGCATTGTTTCTTGCACGTAGGCGAAGTTTGCCTCGAGGGCTTTCTGCCAGAAAGCCGTTGTTCATGTCCTGTGTGAAATGAAAAGTCAAAGTTGACTTATTATTTTAACCCAAACCATGATTCTTTCCTAAACCTAACCAAGTAGTTTTGTTGCCTAAACTTAACCTGTCAAAAAATTAAATCTCAACTTTGTCTTTTGGTTTCACATGGGACATGAACCCCAGTCTCCTGGGTAAAAGTCCTGTATTTGATCCATTCATCCACCACAACCTCTGCCCTATGTGGACTTTATCGCTCTATATACTACGTCACCTGACTTCCTAAATGCTTTGTCAAACTTACCAGTTTTTACAAACAATTTGTTGCAAGTTTAGTCATGGTTTTCTCGTTGTACAACTGCAGATGCGCTTCAAACTTGACGAGACAAGAATATTTTGAAGCGGCTCCCAGTATATCTGCCATTGCAGAGTCAAGTGCTACTGTACTGAATCGAGTGCGCATGTGCGGGAGTTCGTAAATCTAGGGTTACCATCTAGACACGACCATTTCTTGGCTGGGCGCAGTAACTTCCTGGAGTCTTGTCACTGTGAGGTTGTCAGACAACCATTAGAGACTCCTGGAAGTTACTCCTGGCCAAGAGTAGGTGGATTTATTTTTACATTTACATTTCAAAATGTGTGACTTCTTGCCCATGTACATATCACTTCTGTTACATGGAAACAATGTAACTCAATGTAAACTTGTAAATGCTTGCTTGCTAATGAAGCTCAAAATACTGCTGCTTTTCTTTGGTCCAACAAAGCAGACATTTTTTGAGTTGCAACGTTTTATCTCACAACAGTATCTTCACATTTAATAGAGAAACATGAGAGTGGTATCAATATTCTAATCTAACTCTCGGCAAGAAAGTGAAGAAGCCTATTTCCCAAAATGTTAAACTATTCCTTTAAATTTCCTTTAACATCAGTATATAGTTGTTTTACCTACTTTGGACTTTCCAGTGGCTTTTGACAGGACAGCCCTCATAATCCTTATTTGTTTTTAACTCAGGGAGGATTATGTTTTTTCAATGTGGTTTCTGCAACCAGATTTGGGCCTGTCTTCTCCAGATTCACTGTTTCCTACTGGAGATGGTTTGGGCTGTTTTTGGTGGTTCTGGTGAGTGGTTGTTAGTGGAGGTGAAGAGGAAAATGGAAACCGAATGAGTGACAATTTGCAAAATTCAGTGGAATATAAGTTTAGTTTATGAATCATACCTCAAAATGTCATACTGTGTGAAGACTTTTTTTTAAACTTTACTTATAGCAAAAGCAGGAAATGCAAGGTTTCATACTGGGTGGAGTATGTCTCGTGTCTCCAATATTTCATAAAAGCTATATTGTTCCCTGCACTTTTATGAGCATACTGTGCTCTTTTACTCTTCCTCATTAAATTTAAAATAGTTTTTCATTTCTCTGCTGAGGAAAAATAACTTTTTCCTGCATTAAATCCTCCCATGTTATACTGTATGTATATACTGTATGAAAAGCAGCCAATTTCAGGATGTCTGAACTATCCTAGATAATAATATATAATAAAATTTAAAATACAATTCCATTTTTATATACTTTTTTGTTGTTTAGATTTTACATCTGCACTTATAGGTTAGGTTACTTTGAGCTTGTTGACTGACAAACAGCAGTTCATTTCCTTTCACATAGATGATTCCCCAAGAGCCTCTAAACAAATGAGTGACCTCCACTCTCAGTTATGAGTTTTCCCTCCTCAAACAAAAGATATTGTGTCCGTCTCTATTGAACCGACTGAATGTGATGAAATGTTTAATCTCGTGAGACTGTGTAGAGCAGACTTGGTTAGCAGGTGCAGGCCGGCGAGGAGGGCACAATGATTTCACCTCGGAGACCAGACAGACAAGGTCAGCTATGCTCCCATTGTGAGCGACACACACACAAAATACAAGAATGCTCACACACTGAATGTGCACATACATATTTATGTTCTTCTGTGTTACCATGTCCTTGTTTATATTCCCATATGAGAGTCAAGCAAAACGAATGCCATTTTGAAATACGGGTTTCCATTTGCTGTGTTTAAGTGTTATTATGTGTTAATTTTTCAATTGTCAGTTGGAGCCATTTTTATCCACTGAAACTATTTCAACTATGAGGACTCCAAGGAGGAGTTTTTCAACCCCGTCCTAAAAACTGTTTATATACTACTAAATGGTTTTGCCATATATACACTTTGGAGAACATGTAATTGATGTATGGATTATGGTCTCGTGTTTGGTTAGGCTACAAAAACACTTCTTTAAGGTTAGGCTTTTTCAGTATTTAACCACCATCTATCTTTCTTTAACCTTTACCAAGTGCCTAAACATAACCATAAAAACATTAATCATGCTTAAGTTGCCCCACGGGAGGACACTGTAGGGAAAATAAATGAAGTATGTTGTCAATGAACATTTTGCAGATATGTAAACAATAATCTGTCCGATTACATTTATTCCAAGACTTATTTACTGTTGCACCCACAAAAAAAATGTAGTCTCTTAAAACTTTTGTTTTGCATTTGTCATAAGGCAAATTTTAGAGGAATCTGACAATAAAGTGTAATCTTATTTTATTTTATCTTATCGGTCACTACAAAATCAATACGTTAATGTGAAAGCAAAAACATATTTGGCTTTATAAAATGACATTTCACTGTGGTGGGGCCTCAGGTTTGACATTTGTAGGAGGCTGCGAATGGCACATATTTGTACAAGTAAATCCAGAGATTGAACATGCCAGTTGGAACAAAAACAAACACAAAGATGATTAAAAAGATTACATTTTTTGAAATGTTAGGGAAATTTTACAAAATTTTCAAACTTCATTGAGCTTTTCTAATGCAATAAATCATAATCCACCAAAGTAAATCTTAGATACAAACTCTGAACTTCTCTCTGAATGCATTGTGCCAAACACAAACACACATACACCCTCCCCGGTCAAACTAATCACATTGCATCACTCCCCCACCAAACACACAGGGAGATTAGGATTGTGTGGGATCAGCAGTGAGCTGTGTGAACACTGAAAAGCTTGCAGGTGGGAGATTGAATATTAAGACTCAGCAGCAGCAGGCCGTGTGGAGCCCGCTGAGAGGAGATATGAGAGAGTGTTGTGCTGAAAAACAACCAGGCCTCATGATGTGTGTGGTGATGGGCTGTCTGGGAGAAATTGGTGAGGAAATGTTTGAACAGGACACAGAGCAACAACACAGATGTGTGTTTGAGAGGAGTGTGTTTGTGGGCGGATGTGTTCAAATATTCAAGACATGTATTTTGTTGTATATGAGACATTTTTCCTATACAATCTGGGTTAAAACATTGTATGAAACTCCACAATTGTCTAAATGTCTCTGGATTTTAAATAATCCTCATACTAATTATAGTTCAACCTCATCTAAAGCCACATGTGGGTTTGTTTGACCTTAAATACATTTCCATTCATTGCCCTGCTCAAGCTACAGCATCGTGCCAGCCTCATGTAAACACAGTTAGATGTCTAAAAGAAAAACCTCCGCTGATCGTCAGCCTGTCATTTTCAATAAGCCAAACCTGCGTAATTTAGCTTTGACAGACAGTGGAAGAAACCCAAGCAGTCAAACAGGAAAAACAGAAGTGTGTTCCAACAAACAGAGGCTAAAACAAGAACTATGTTAAGGACTTAATCTTAAGGCCTATGGCAAAACTCAGTGGAAATCTCCACTTGGAAGTTGAACTGATTGGCTGCGATTTCAACACAAGCAACTTGGTGAGCATGAAGACACATGCAGCACACGTCCGTGAAGCTTTCAATCCAAGATAGCATCAGAGAAAACAGTTCCTTCCCTTGTGTTGGTGCCACAGAGTCTCCAGGCTTTGTTACAGACTACACGTTCTATAAATTAGTATTATCTTGTTTTCCAATCGTCAAATTTGTGTTTCATAATGTGAAAAATATGAAGGATATAAATGGATGATCAGTTTACAGTGTATTTCTTGAATGAATTTGTTGCATTGATTCTAAATCGCAAACCTGGACATTATTAGAATTGCCTGTTGAAATACTGTAAAACAGGCTGATTGGATTAGTTGTGGTGATTTTGAAACTGCCCGTAAAACACAATGTAAAATTTAAAATCTCAAACCGGTAAACCACTCAAACTTACAGGGCAGAGGACTTCAGTAGATTCATAACAGTACATTTTCTGGGAAAATTTCGTGATGGTCGTGTTTGACAATTTTTTCAGCCATGGTGCTGCAAACCCTCAGCGCCTTGATGGCTATGATCACCTATATTACTGATATTGACTGATATTTTACTAGTATTGACTTATAATTGAGCCCTATTGAATAAACTTTATTTAAAGGGGTACTCCAGCAATTTAGCATTGCCACTTCCATAAAGTTGTGGGACTTACAAGAGACAGATTTAAAAAAGAATGGTCAAAACCGAGGCCGATATTTCCCGACTTTTAGTCTCGAGCATCGGTCGAGCTCCAAAAACACTGCAGCCTACACTTCCCATAATGCAACTCAGTTGTGTCTTTCATTACCCCCTCCCTTCTTTCTAAATGTTAGTTTCTTTCAAATCCCACACCTCCAGTTTATAATGCAGGCTTTTTTTGAAAAATATTAAGTCTCAAGCCCAATTCTAGATAATCCTGATGACATCAGAGGTTTTTTTTATACACAATAACTCTTCAGAAAGTTCCTCAGAAGACATTACATAACTGTTTCCACAAGCTGAATAAAAGCAAGCTAATCAAAACCACTGCTGCAACAGCAACTCCCATGATGCAATCTTGTGAGGACTGTTGAATGTTAGTGAATATAAAACATAAAACCAATCTGACTCACATGCCTTGCCTTTATTCTTGCCTTGCCTACTGTCTACTGCTGTCTCTTGCTCTCTTCTAATTCCTATTATTCCTACTGCTCACTGCTATACTGAATGTCTGACTTACTAAAAAAAAGGAGCCTGAGACCATACTAAATGATAAACTTTGCCACACTATCGGCATGTTGGCAAGTCTAGTCCACAGTGTTCTTTGTGTCCAGGAGCTGGTGATTTCTACCACAAAAGGTCTTTGCTTGGAATTCACAACTACCAACCTCAGACAGTAGCTTTGGTTTGATGTTAATTTGAACAAAAGCTACCAGAAAAACAGATACATGAAATAATTCTTCATGGCTCGACACTCAGTGGAACAATGGTTCAAGTGTATAATACATTATCCAGATAATGACATCTGATCCACAAACCTTTGCATTTAAAACCACCCTATTAATATTCGTATTCGCTCACATTATCTCAATTCTGCCCGCCTTGTGATTAGATCTCAATATGCAAATTAGCTGGGTGGATCTTGTGGATTTGTCAACAAACATCCATCCAAGGTCAAGGGAAGCAATGTTACAGATGGGCATCATTAATTTTTAAATCAGTTTTTGAGAGGGAAGACTTGCTAGTTACTGCTACAACTTGTAACTTTTGCTGCGCAGCTTAAGCTAGTAGGAAGAGGCAGAGTTTGGTGACCTTTTACCTTGCGGGACAGGTTCTTTTGTTAATAAAATGGTCACGCAGTAGACACTGCATTTACACCTGGCTGATTCCAATCACAATACGTTCAGTGTTCATTTACACCTGCA
Source organism: Siniperca chuatsi (assembly GCF_020085105.1). Taxonomy (NCBI): domain Eukaryota; kingdom Metazoa; phylum Chordata; class Actinopteri; order Centrarchiformes; family Sinipercidae; genus Siniperca; species Siniperca chuatsi. The sequence continues at coordinate 6,461,828 of NC_058044.1, read as the reverse complement.
TTATTGTCTTTTTCCTTATCCAAATAAGATATCCAGATACATATTGCATGTTAACGCCAGGTTTAAATGTTTTCTTTATTGCAAATCTCAATATGCAAAGTAGGTAAACAGAACTGGTGAATAGGACTAATGGACCATGGTGAGACTGTTTTTGCCAGCCTTTTATAATATTATGATATAGTTGTCTAAGTTAGACTGTTAGCTTTTCACTATTATATGATACTATCATGAATATTCTGTATTTATATTTTGACGAGAGTTCGGCATTCAAAATGATCAGTTAGCTAACATGTGCTCTACAGCTGCTTTTTGTTCCACCCAGCAAGGTTCAAATTCACCAATGAGATTAATACAATGTCAGAGTTATGTTCCTGTAGCTAAAACTCTTATCTGGTTTTCTCATTCAGTGTCTCCGTCTTTCATTCTCTGAGGTATACGGGCAGACTGAGTGCTGACTGACGGCCGGAATTAAGAATGTGCACACACACTGGCAACTCTCCCTGCAGTACCTCATAACGTTTAATCAAAACCATGCCCGGCACTTGCCCCCGACTTTCCACCGCAGCTACTCCAGTATTCTTAAACAGAAAATAAAGTAGTCCTTTTCTTCCCTGTTGATCTTTTTTCATACAGTGGAAAGTTTACACAAAGGGGAGCCTTATCCCTGGAGCCTGCCTCTCTCTCTCCTTAAATACCTGCAGGATGAAATCAAACTCCATTTTGAAAATTACATTATAAGTTTTCCTCTCTCTCTCTTTCTCTCTCTCTCTCTCTTTCTCTTCCTTTCCTCTGAGCTCGTCAGATCAGTCCAGCTTTCCAACTCTCCAGGAGAGGCTCAGCCATCATTCTGTGGGCGTCAGAAGTCGATGCAGGTCTTAATTAATGCAAGGGGGTTTCATGGGAGAAGGCTGCAGCTATGAAGAGCTTTGCCAGAGAAAATAAAGGAAGCTGGAACAGGTAAGATACTGTGTAGATGGATGGATGGTGCATTCTTAGCAGATGACGCATGAATCTCAACCAAAGTCTCTGGCACCCTTGTTCTCCAAGCAATATGGTCAAAAGTGGTGATAAGTGACTCAGAAAATACAGTTGAGTGTACGCATCCGTAAATTAACTTGCAAAGGAAAACATTTATAAAACAAATACTAAATGAAGAGTCCATTATTATATCCTTGAGCCATGTGTGTATCTATGTATTGTAAATTTGTAAGTGGTCAGTTTGTTTTGCATTAAAGTCACAAATAAAATGACTCTCACAGTACTTATTTCTGGTATTTGGGACATGTGTGTTTCTGTTTGTGTAACATGTTATGAATCAGAATATAACCACAGAAGTTAGAACCTGAACTGAATGAAACATGAGCTAAAAAAAATAAAATGTGTGTTGTTGTAAGCACAGGTTTCATTTTGAAGGTGCTAAAATAACACAAAAATACTGGTTTTATGCAAAATGTTGAGGTTTATGGAGGAAAATTCTTAACCTACTCTCCCTCCGGCTATAGGAGGTCAAAGGTTGGGATCTGCCGCAGAGAAGAAACTGGAGGGAATTCAGACACTTACAGTAAGCAGAGCTGCCAATAAGCTCTAGACCTTTACACTGAAGTACTCTCTCAAACCTTGACTTTAAAGGAATATTTGAATAAATGCTTATTTGCTTTCTTTCTGAGCAACACATCCTTATACCTAAACGACAGAATAGGTTGATTGCCAGTGACTCCCAAAACGACATATACGACATGTATGACTGTTGGAAAGTACCAGCGAAAGGCGCACCGCTTAAGTACATTACATAAGTCACGTGACGTTAGTCACATGACATTAAACACGTGATTAATGTTGTGAAATGGTCACAGTTTGGTTAGGTTTAGGAAACAATCGTGGTTTGGGTTAAAATAAGTTACGTAAGTCACATGACATAAGTCCACTACATAACGTTATTTAACTTAAAACTTTAAATAAGTCAACGTTGACTTGGTTTCACACGGGACACGAACCCTGGAACCCTGGTCACTAGAGGTCACGGCCTTACAATAAACGTAAATATGGGTCATAATAAGCTGCTTTCACAATCGACCTATACGGCTGTTTTTTCTGGTGAGGACGGGCTGTTCTGAGAGTTAGATTAAAGAGCACTCTCATGTCAGTGCATTAAAGGAACAGTACAAGATTTTGGGGAATATGCTTATTTGCTTTCCTTTGCCGAGAGTAGATGATACGATCGATACCACTCAGTTGTTGCTCTGTTAACAGCAAACAGAGTGACAGCTGTCTCATATTTGGGTCCATCGCTGGTTAAATGAGCATCGGTACATCTACGTATCCTTGTCTTGTGTATGAAATGCGTGTCCAGGTGCTGTCTCTCTCCCTTTTCCTCTCCTTGCAGTTTTCATGCATTAGTTCAGTGTTCCTGTTGTTGCTATGGCTGCTTCAACATAAAGTATGCATGTCGCACAGCATTTTGTATGACGACATTAAATAGACTTTCTCTCAGCACCCCTAACTCTGACTGACTTCCAGCATCCCTGCCTGCTCAGTAATTAACAATTTATGGCTCTTGTATAATAAAAAAAGTGTAAAAACAACAATTCACAGTTTTAGGGGGGTTATATGCCGGACTGTTTTTTGGCTGAGACTAGTTGCCAGGCAACCAGTGAAGACTACATGGAAATTATTGCATCTTGGCCGAAGTTACGGCCGAAGTTAAGAAATAGTCCCGGGAGATGTGTGTTAATTAGTGAGCTTTAGAGGCTACCTTCGGACAGAGACATTTTTACAGACATGAGAATGATATCAATCTTCTCATCTAACTGCTGGGATGAAAGCAAATATTACTATTATCGTATCATCTAAAATGTCGAACTATTCTTTTAAACTGGGCCATGCTGCTGTCTCAAGACAATCAGAGAAAATGGAAAATAGGAACACTTTTGCACCATCTAACAGAGAAGGAACACCACAAATATGTGGAAAGTGCTATCCAAAATCTGTGCTGGATATCCAATACTAAACAGGGAAATGAGGACACCCACAAATTGAATTTTACTCCTAGTAAGCTTTTCTTATGTAGTCGCATGCCAAAAGGAGTGATGAAGACCCACATTTGGCTGAAAATGATGCATGTAGAACTTACTTACTTACTTAGCGAGTGTTCCTGTGGTATGGTGTATTAGTATTCATTATTTAGCTAGATGTTCAGATAGATGTGGGAGATCAAAACAGGACATCTAAAAATGTGTAAATGTGTGTAAGCTGAAAGGAAGCACACAGTAGAAGCAGTTCAAACATACAGGAAACCTTCCTTGGATTAATAAAATAAAAAGAGCAGTGTTATAGATGGAGTGAAGCGATTTTCCACTGAGTATTCCTGCTGTAAATCTAAGGTATAAAGGCTGATGGATTTACTGCATCCCTGCCCAGTGATCCAAGGATCTTGTCATAATTTGTTCATCTGAATGAAGGTTTTATTCAGAGATGACGAAACAATTCCTGGGTCTGTAACCTATTCCTGTTAAATTTATACCCCATAATCTAAAACTCATATTTCTGTTTCCTTCAAGTTCATATCCATAAGTTTTTTATGGCTTCTTTGGGTTGGGCACTTTTCCCTGTTGGATTTTTTTTTCTCAATTTTTCCCTCCTAAACCCCATGGCAACCATTCAGGTTTGGAGGGCTTCCTGTAATTCATGTTAAGTGTATTCAAAAAGAAGCTTTAAGAATGAGAGGAAAAAAAGATGACAAAATTTCAGCCACAGAATCTGAGTTTATGTGTGCAAACGTGTGTCTGCAGTTTTACTGTGTACATAAACATAAACAGCTCTCTTCAAGGCTCACCACTGTTTGAGCCTAAAATTGAATAAATTACTCATCGTGTTAATTAGATCAACCTTGTTTCTGAGAAAAAAAATTTCCATTAATTTGGTAAGGCACGTGACTCTAAATACTACTACACGATAACCATGAGTCTCAGCCAACATAGCGATGGGGTTAAACCATAATCAGAGTTGTAGCAAATTCAGAACGCTTCATTGGTTAAACTGGGAACAAAATATCACTGTACTTATGATTCAACCAGGAGAGTTTCATTCCCATCCAAGCCTTGGAAGTGACAAAGTCATCTAATTTGTCTATGCAGAAAAGAAACTGGACTTTTATTTCCAGAACCCTGGATGCCCCAAATAACAATAATATTTTCCAACTCTAAATGGTATCAGTAAACTTCATTTTACTTCCTCCTTCAAAAGGTATTTGCATTTACTATACGATACCAAACATAGCATTTAGCACTGTACCAACTGACAACGAGATTAGAAATGAATGATGAAACCATCCAGATGTGTATAATTTTCCAGAACTTCTGGGAAAAAAAAGCAGTTTAGAAAGACAGAAGACAATCACAGTGGAGAGGGGTGAGGGGGAAAGTTGAGTATGGATAGCTAGTGCCAAATGTGTCTGTGTGTGTGTGTGTGTGTGTGTGTGAGAGACATTCATTGCTTGTTTGCCAGACACTGATTACAGAGGTGTGGATCAATTTCAATCTGGGAGACGGAGTCAACTCTCAGTCAACCCTGTGAAGGCAAACAGCCAGGTCAAGCTGTCACATGACCCTGACAACCTGAATCAGACAGGCAGTGTGACGAACAGCCTCCCCTCACCACCAACAGCACCTCTATCCCGTTTCTGACAGGACCCCCAACACGGGGCCACCCACTTCAAAAGACCGAACCCCATTTCCCACCACCACAACCTTTCCCACAGGAGCTAATGTGTACATTATATAAAGCATGTGTTTATGTGAGCATATGTACATGTATGTATGTGGATAGGTGTGCAGGCATGTGTGGTTTCTGTAAGTGGAGACAACAGTATTTAATTTTATGCAAATTAATGTAAATTCTGTATGCGGAAAAATTTTGGGCCCTATTTTTGTGGCTATGCAAAGAACGGCGACCAACCGTTTGGTATTTTCCTGACTATGAACATCAATCAGCTGCCACGTGCCCCTAAGCCCAATAGTGTTATGGTTTAAGATATGAATGAATAATAACACCACACCTCTGTCCTAAATTGTGTTACTCTCATGAATTACATACAATATGACCATTTCATCTTAGATATTTCATCTGAGCCAAAGGAAAAAGGACCTTAAGTCCCTACTCATCCAATCAAGTTTATGCAACAATGCATATTTTCAGCAATTGTATTCAAAATCAGACCACTCAAGCCTGGGAACCTGAAAACTTTGATGGAAGGACAATAATCATACTATGTACAAATGGGGGGAAATGAGGCGGCTGTGGCTCAGGAGGCAGAGCTGCCCTGCGTGGTAGCTCGCTGCCATCTGTGTGTGAGTGTGTGTTTGAATGGGTGAATGAGCGGCAAAAACCTTGTAAAGCGCTTTGGATAAGATCGCTGTATAAATGTAGCCATAGCCATTTGCAAAATCAAAGGGACACTGACATTTTGGGAAATTCTCTTATTTGCTTTCTTGTCGAGAGTTAGATTGATACCACTCTCGTGTCTGTGCATGGCGTACGGAGCTAGAGTTAAGAAAAGATTAGCTTAGTTCAGCATAAAGCTGAAGCAGGGGGAAACAGCTAGCCTGGCTCTGTCAAAAGTTCAAAAATATGCTTACTAGTACCTCCCAGGTGTTTATTTGTGTTTGTGACTCTGAAGGCCATAACTTATGATTCACATCATTTTTATACTAATCAAACCATCTGCAATCATTATGTTTCCCCACTGATTTATTTGGGGTTTTAATTTAATTTGTCTCCCGTCTGTGTATTACAGTAACACATGTTTTGAACTGATTGCCAAAAGTCATTGAGTATAACATATATGAGCATGTGAAGGTGTGAATGTAAAGCCTGCAAGAGTAGGGACAAAAAAGAATAAACTTAAAATTTTATTGGTTGCTGTTAATAACGAAAACTCCCACTGCTGTCAGTCCTGTCACGCCTCATCTGCTACTCAGAATGTTACTTTACTGCAGTGAGACGCTCACCTTCTCACACACAGGAGGTCATAGGTCTGTCGTTCAAACACACACACACACACACACACACACACACACACACACACACACACACACACACACACACACACACACACCCAAAACCACTTTCATCACTAGTTTCATCACTCTAATTTATTCTTGCTCGGTTAGTTCCAGTCACTATTCAAATATCAGCATCTGCCAAAAGATCCTTTCATTGAGACAAAGATTTGTTCTTTAAAGCCACACCTTTCTGTCAAACATCTACCTCTGCCAGAAAGCCAAATCATAACAAGTTCAAATGTTCACTCTATAAACTGACCAGAAAAGCCTGTCTTACTGTGCTGTTGATTTACAAGAAACTGGTCTATATTGTTTTTATATTTGCAAGGATGGCACACCATACACAACCGTGAACAAAGCTTAACACATTTGAAAGGTTAACAGCAATCACAGTTGAATCATGAGTCCAGTCATTCTGGTGCAACATTCATGAGCTGAACAAGATTCCCTTTATTATGGTGTCTTACACCTTATCATACAAATCAATGGGCCAATACACAGTCCTGTAATTTCACTTTTTTGTGCATTTTTGTAGATTAATGATGTAAGAACAGCATGAATTGGCAATTTCATGGGTGTCACAAGAAAACATTAGCTAACACTTTACACTAATGTTTGGCTAAAAGCTAAAGCTCATCTGCCTTACTGGCCACAGTGTCCTACTGTTTATGCATGTCTCCTTCGTGCAATGTTTTTTTATGGTGTAAAAACTCACTTGATGTACACTTAATATCATAATGCTCATTTTACTTTTGGCAGCAATATCTGATTCTTCTGCGATGTGTTTCTGTTACATCATTTACATACTGACCATGTAATTCCAAGTTAATGTTTCCATTAAATACATATGTAGCGCTAGTATCAAGCTTGCAATTTATTTGTATATGTTGTTTTAATCATGCTGGCAATATGGCAATTTCAGTCGGCCAGTTGGTCGCTCGTTCCACCACTTTGGTCCAGACTGAAATATCTCAACAACTACAGGATGGATTAAGATGAAATTTTGTACAGAAATTCATGAGCCCCAGATGACGAGTCCTAAAGACTTTGGTGATCCCCTGACTTTTCTTCAAGCACCAAATTGGATGGATTGCCCTGGCATTTGGTACAGACATGCCCCCCTCAAGATGTAATAACTTTAATGATCCTGATTTTTCATCTAGCGCCACCAAAGTTTCACTTAGTCCAATGCTTTGGTTTCTGGCCAAATAGCTACAAAACTAATGCTGTACTTTGTGTGTGCAACTTGCTAAACTAAAATGGTAATCATGTAAAATATACCTGCTACACATGTTAATATCATTGTGGGCATGTTTGCATGCTGACGTTAACATTTAGCTCAAACCGCCACTGTGCCTAAATACAACCTGAGGGCTGCTAGTGTGGCTGTGGACACCTAGTCTTGTTTGGCAGCATAGCAGTGTACATTAGTACAACACTAGCATAAAACTCCAGATGGATGGGAACTGCTACAGGAGGAGCAGTAATACTCGATTAGCATCACAGAAAGTAAGCAGAGTTCACTAACGTGCCTTTGTGATTGTCTAAACGTAATGCTATTTGTTTGATTACATGCATTGTGTGGTGCACCAAGCATTCAACCCCAACCAACTGTTACTGATCTAAGTGTTCTTTAAATGTTTTGACTCAGGTCTGGTATGGGAGTGAAGGTCTAGGAGGCCCATTACGTTTGCTGTGATTGTGTTTATGCAAACAAATTGCAAGAGAATCACAGAAGAGAGGACATTCTTGTGAGTCATGTGTTCCATGAAAGCTAATAAATTATCTTCAGACTTGGATATGTCTTTTTAGTTTTCTCTTCTTCATCTCTCTCTTGATCTTAACTAAAACAAGATACTAAGTACTGCAGTCTCATACACTATGTGTATTACTTTGTGTATCTGCTTCGAGCTTGCACAAGACACACACTTCAACACTTCATTCTTCAAACTAAAAGTGAGACCCTCCCTCAATAAATCTTTACAAGGTAATCATTTCAGACTTATTTCTTGCCAAGTCAGCATGCAGCCTTGATTAGGTACACGTTCCAGTTGTTGTTGTTTTTTTTTCTTTCTGGTGGACTCATCCCTGAAAACAAATTTGTCTGTGTCACTTCACCAAAGCTTTGAGGAAATACGCTGTTGTGGAAACAGCCATCCTCAGCCTCAGAAAACATCCACATTTGCAAATGGTAACTTTCTAGCTTGAACCGAATCTACCCTTCAAAACCACTTTGTTTAATTCATTACATATGTGATGACAGTGTTTTTATAGACTGTAGCATATTTCTGTGATTTGTAGTTTTTTTACTGCTTTATTTTAAAGCAACTACAAGGAACTTTCATTTAATTTCAGTTAAAAGGTATGGAATGCAATTTTAGTCAATATTAAATAAATAAATACATAGATATGGCTATGAAGTTAATGAATGAGTCAATATGGTTCAATAAATAAATAAATACGTTTTTATTTCATGGTCTAGTATTGTTCTCTATCTGTTGAATGACCGACCAAGGTTGACTCGTGTTTTCGCCCGTGCTCTATCACTGTCCCTTTATAATATATAGTCAAAATATATATAATACACTATATAATATAGTGTCAAAAATAAAATTCTCTAAAGAAAAATCTCCTTCTTCTTCCCTTTAACTGGGTAATGTACTACTCATTGCAAAACTTGACTGGGAAAAGGTAAACATGGGCTCTTCTGGTCTGTGTGTGTAAATCGTTTTGTCTGATTTTGCAGGTGACGGCATTTAGAATACCTATATAGAAAATAGCCAATCTTCTCGCTGATGGTCTTTATTAGGTACACCCAGCTAAAACTAATGCAGTCTAATACAACAGCCCTGCAATAAATCCTCCCTTCATGAAGGTTATAATGTTCAGTTTTTGTTGAAACAGTTTTATAGAGGTGTTGATTTAAATTGTGTTATACTGACAAGTGGTGCTAATTTTTTGCCTCCACATTTATATACATGAGGGTAGATTAAATATTACAATCTTATTCTAATATTCTCTGTTGGTAGAATATTTTTCTAATGCGTAGTGCCACACAATAAGAACAGAAACAAAAAAAACAAGTACAAAGACAGTATAATTACCATGCATTATCGCCATCATTGGCTCGTTTCTGTTGGTAAGAGCCCATTCAGACTGCACTACAGCAAAACAAGACAAGGTGTTGGAGCTCCCTTAGTACCAAATATTGCACGTGTTTGGTAAATGTGTGTGCATGCTGTTTATGAATGCTTGGTTGTTATCAAAGTTGTTTATCTTATCTGGGAAAGCTTGATAGGTTTTTACAAAGTTTTAAATCAGGAAAACTGGAAACTGCAGCTAAGAAACACAAGCTCACTGAACATCTAATTTAGTGAATTATACACACATCTTTCTCTTGTCAACTCAAAAGTAAAAGAGTGCTTTATTATAAGAGCAAACATCTAAACTTTTGTATAAAATGATCTGTAAACTGGTAAAGCACCAAACCATCTCAGATCTTTTCCATAACCCTTTCCCACTGCTACTAACAGCTAAGAGGCCAAGGCCATACCACCTGTCATCCCTATTTGTGGGTTATTCTAAAAAAGGATCAAAGGTGAGGAGGGTAGTCTTTCTGTCTACATGTAGAATGAAAGGAAAAAACAACTTTCCTCTATTTTTATTTTTGAAAACAAACTGGAGAGTCAGTACAGGCTGGACAGCAGAACTGTTTTCTTGGAAAAACGCTTTGAGAAACATCAATCTGACAAACCTATCAACCTTCATACTCCCTAACCATCGTCTGATCTCATCTGCTGCACTGCCTCAAAAACAACACAGCCCCTAAAATTAGGTTGAACACAATAAATTGGCACCATTACTGCAATGGCCTTTAAAATTAGGACAATTTTGGAGAAATAGTCAGGGCTAAAATTACTTAAAGACAACAATGAATTTGCCATTTATGTCTGAACAGTTTTGTTTTGATTTATAGGCTTTAAGCCACACAGGGAACAGGAAATGAAGAGATGGCGACGCTTTCACAGAGTGGAACAAAAATCATTAAAAACCAGTGACAAGGAAAGTTTAATTTTTGACAAGGAATAGTAACAAACTATAGATATGTTACTCCTAAAGAAATAGTTTGACATTTTGGGGAAGCTTCACCTTCTTGCTGAGAGTTAGATGAGAAGATCGATACCACTCTCGTGTCTGCAAGTTAAATATGAAGCTAATATTACAGCCAGCAACTGGTTAACTTAACTTAGCATAAATACTGGAAATAGGGAGTGACTCTTTATCTTTGAAGCGGTCATAAAGTCCAAATATGTGTCCATTTATTGATTATTTATATTTCTTTAATTTGTAAGGGGCCACAGATTAAAAGAATCAAAACGTTTTTTCATAAAAATGTATCAAAATTGTGAATATTGTCATGTGAAGTCCATTGCTCACTGTCTGCTAACTTTGTACATCAAACGAAGACCGCACTATGATTGGCGGTGTCGCTACAAGTAAACATCCTGCCTCATCGGTACTGAGCATGTGCAACTCACAAAGATGAGGAGGAAGTAAGATGGCTCACTTGTTAGCTACTTCCATACACTATATATGTTGTCACTACTTATTTTGTCATGTAGATTTATGTATGCTGGGCCACTCAGAGGTTGCTTCTGGGCCAGATGTTGCCGCCAATTGAATAGGTCCGCTGTACATATTCAGGTCAGTGTGCATGCAAGCAAATGTGTGTGTGTGCATTGGTGTTTGTCTGTGTCTGTATGTAACATTGCACTGCATTCTCATAATATAACTGTGACATTACATGCAAGTACAAGTGCAACTAGAGGCAAGTAGATACAATACTTATCCACAGAACTACTGGAATGCTTTGGACATCACAGGTTGATATTAGAGTATCTGAGATTTTGATGAGAATAAAAAACAGTATCTTCATCTGCACAACAGTAGTTTTCTTTGTGCAGTGCCAATGAAATGTGCTTCACACACTGACAGTAGATGAATGTTATCTGTCACCATTGCCTGCTGTGTTTTTTACTTCTATACAAAGATGTGTAAATAAATTGCAGCCTCGGGGCATCACAGTAGGTCAGGTTTCTTTCATCTCTCCACTGGAATGAAACAAGTATATTTTTCCCGCATACAGCGCAAAATGGAAAGACCACCAATGTTGTTGAACTTGGCTTCCTTTCAATATGTCAGAACCTTTAACAAAATACGACATGCACACCAACATGTTCATGTTCGTATCTCCTTGTTATAATCCACTGGATTTTAGTATGGTTTTGTTTCGCAAGCTGCAAAAGATTTTCAGATTTGTCTGTGTTATTTGCTAACAGGATACTAGTAAGCAGTGACGGGGGACAATACATACAAAAGCTTCATATTTGTTGAAAAGATGTTTTCTTCGGTAAATCTGCCTTGGAGGGAGCGCTGTGGTTTTTGGGTGAAGTACAGATGGTTCTGAATTGTTTCACATTTTTTTGATTACAGCACATTGATTACGCAAACAACAACATACTTAAAACTGCATAAGTGAAAGTATCATAAACACACATAAAACCTTGAAGGTTTGATTCTCATTAGAAAATAGCTTAAAATGTAAGCACTCACTGTAACTGTAAAAGGGTTGAAGCCCCTGAAAACTTTTAAAACATGTATCAGGACTGTATGGGTGACATCACCTTTTTCCTAATGAGCCACTTCAAACCACTTTGAAGAGCACAGACAAAAACCAAAACACAGAAATCTCCAGCCCAGTCTCATTCCCAGGGCGTCAAATACTGACGTTTTGTCACACCCCTCTGCGTTCTATACAGACAAACAAGGTACCCTTTAGCGTTTGTATGGGATGCACAGGGTTACCAGAAAGTCTTAAGGAAGACAGGTGACGTAGTATAACGAGCGACATAAAGAGTGAGAAAATCCACCTGTGGGGTGGATTGATGGGTCAAACAAACACAGGTCATTCACCCAGGAGACCAGGGTTTGTGTCCCATGCGAAATCAAAAGTTAACGTTGAGTTGTTTAAAGTTTTAAGTTACATTACTTTACAAGTCACGTGACTTACGTCACTTACATTACATGACTTCCTACTAACTAACCAAATAGTTTCGGAAAGCGTCTTCTATAGTCGCTAAAGGGTACCATGTGCGTCTGTAGGAGACGCCGAGAGGTGTTAACAAAACGTCGGTATTTGACGCCCTGGAAATGAGAACGGGTTGCAATCTCTCATCTGAAATAATCAAAACTGTTCAAATTTGGTTCGAACATTTTGTATTAATCTAATAACATAAGGGTGGGCCTGTCATAATTGCAGCACATTAGGTTATGAGTAAACCTGTTTTTGATAGTGGCCAAAGTCAAAAGTTGTTGTTTCCTGTGACCTTAGTAACATTTTAGACATAAAACAAAAGGTTCATCATTAAGACAAACAAGGTTCATATCATAAAACTCATGAATCTTGATGATTCTCCTTGTGAAATGATCCTGTTTACATCACCTCTTCTGCTACGTCTGTGCTGTCTTTGTTACCCCTTCTCTAATAAAAAATGTCAAAGGTAAGTTGAGCTTGTGGACTAGTTTAGTGACATAATGGGAAAAAAGCTTATTCGCTTTCTTGCCAAGAGTTAGACAAGAGGATCGATACCACTGTCATATCTGTAGGCTATGCTAAATATGAAGCTACAACCAGCAGCCGGGTAACTTAGCTTAGCGTAAAGACTGGAAACGGGAAACAGCTGGCCAGGGTCTCTCTTCCCCTTTAATGAGAAAATAATTCTGCAAAAATCAGAAAGAATTACGATTGAACAGTGAAGGGTAATTTGTTACAGCTTCAGTTTTTGCCTTTTTGTGTTTCTGCTCATTTATTTCCTCTCTCAAACCCTTTCACATATTATTCTTTCCTCTGTATTCTTTGTCACCATCTCCTGCCTTATCTCCTACATCTTCTCATGCAGTCTCTATCAACAAACCTGGTATATTTTTCTGACTCAGCTCAGTCTCTGCTCTGCTCACTTCAGTCAGACTCTCTGTCCTGAGGTTGTTGATGCTGACTGGTAATGGCTTCTCCAGACTTAGCATTATTCTCAATGTGCTGTGAAACCACTGGCCAAAGACAACAATGGGCCCCACAAGCTTCCCAAATAATCACTTTGATCATTGCGAGGGCTGGTCTTAATGGCTACTAAATGCTGCAGTGTGGAAAACTTTTGGCATCAGGCCGACAATTTGATCCTTGCAGGAGCGGAGGACCCGACTCTTTTGGATCAAGAAGCAATTGCGGTGTTGTAACCCTGTCCTGTTTTTGGCCTATTTTTTTTCCAGGAACACTTTTTGCTTGTTTTAGCACTGCTTCATACAGTTTGATGAATTCACACTTGGAAGCTGCCCAGTGCACCAGTCTTTTACTGTTGGCCACTTAACCTCTTCTCTGGAGTAACTGGAGATTAAAGGGAATATTCCATCACTGGAGGCTCCTGGAGCATCATATATCATTGATTCTGATAGCTACTTTGTAAAACTTTGTGTAATTAACCTTTCTGGTGCAGCCACATTCCAACCTGCTTCGTGTGTTTCCATTTAAAGGTTGTGATTTCCTCCATCTTCCAGAAAACTCTTTGGGATGTGAACTTGCTGAAACTACGTAGCTGTTGATTACCTGTGAGTGGAGAGAGCAATAAGGGTTGTTCCAGTTGATGCCCTGCACAACCAATTTTTTCTCGCACAACTGAAAAGATTTCTTCCATAGATTCATCTGTTTCCTCCATTCTAGTGCAGGATAAATCGGTGTGTATGTTCAATATGAGTATGTATGTAAGTGTGACACACGATGAGTGATGGTTTGCTTGCTGTACAGTAAGATGTGAAAAGTGCTGTTCACTTCTAGAAGTCTAAGATGCAGTGAGATATGAACTGCTACAACAATGCAATTGGTGTAACTGCTTCTCCTACAGTGGGTTTTTTACAGTTTGACTGTTAAATGTTAAGCTAGTGGGTCTATAAAGATGAAACCAAACTAACACCTGATGATGATTTCGATTACAGAATATTTTTCTGCTATTAAGCCCATTTTAGTCTAACTTCTATGTTAAAGAATGGCAGTACATTGCTAATAATGGTTATTTTAGTGTTTTACAAAAAAAATTATGATTAAACCTGCATTCATTGATTTTTGGCCATGTGATGCTGCAAAAATTGGCATATTATCAACTAACAAATGTTGCCTATTTACACATCCAGTAGACTCAGAGCAGCATTTACATTCATTTGAAGTCATGTTTGTTTTAATCTAACAAATGTAAGTTAGGTATTTACTTTCCTTTTAGCTCTTTGTTTGTCTCCATCAACTCCCAAGAAAAATATCTGTCTCTTTAGCTGCTAAATGCTCCACTACATTAACCAGCTAGTTGCTAACTTTGTCTGGCTGCTGTTTAGCACCAGGCAGGTAGCGTAGGCAACATCGCTGAGAACAGCTACCTGCCTGAGGTTGATGAGAGCAGTGAAAGTGAATCAAACCAGTAAAGTTGTGGGCCGTAAAACCAAAACAATGAACTGAAAGACACTAAAACACTCAGGAATCAGGTGATATATCTCTGTGGGTTCGTCACTACAAGCGACACCTTTTACATTTCATCATTTTATCAATTGTTAACATAAAGATGGTGATTAGTGAAGCTTTAAGTGCTTCACTAAACGGCAACCCAGTGGTGTAACCTTCTAGTAACAAACTCTCCCCCCTTTTTATTTGTCTACGTTTTAGCTGACCTGAAAACTGTTAATCAGAGGTATGAGTTTCTTGGATAAGCCCGGTAAAAGCAGGCAGATACTGTAGGGTTGATCTGCTTCAGACTGCATGCAATGTGAAATTGTTGCGCAAACCCACAGTGAGAAGTGGACATCTTGAGCCAGCACTGGACATATGTGAGTAGTTAAATTGCTTCTGGCAGCTCTTTGAGTGCAGTGACTGAAAACAAAACAGCAGAGAGAGCAAGAGTGAGAAACTTGAAAAAAACAAAACAAGTGCTGAGTAAGTCCAAGGAGCACTGGGTTGTAAATTATGAGAAATGAAAAGGGGATTTAGTGGTCAAGTGCAAACGAAGAAGAGACTTTTTTTTTCCACTGGAGTTTAACTGTTTCTTCGTGGATTATTTGCTTTAATAACATCAGCGAAGCACAGAGGTGATGCAGAGACTTTCTCCTCTCCTCATATTGCCCTCTTTTTCTCTTCGTCTTCCCTGAATCTTGCTCAAAAGGCTACACCCACTTTGTCTGTCTTATCCTCCACTTTCCACCACTACTCCTCTGACACACTGAACATTCTCACCTCAAATCCAACCTCTGTATCAGTTTCCATAAAGTCTCCTCATCACAGTTTTTTCTGCCAGTCGTCCACTTTCTGTCACTGCTGTTAAAATGTGTCTTTGGCCAACAATGTCTCCTGTGAATAATTCTTATGCAACTATTCTACATTGGCATTCCAATGATGAATAATGTTTGATGCATTGTGGAGGAAGTTTTATTCTACATTGGAGGACCTTAAATTGGATGCAGAAATAGTTCTGAATGCAGCCAGGGTGAAATATTATACAGTTAGCTGTTTATCTGGCAGTTGAGCACTCCCCTGCTGACAGGGAAGGTAAAAATCATCACAACCACCAAGAGAAAACTCTGGAGTCAAGAATTAAGGCTAACAGGGGAGGCAACTTGTTATTCCCACTCTCCCATTTCACTAATAACTTTGACCATAGCATTCCCACATCACAACACAGTATTTTTTCTTTATCGACCTGGGAAAGTTTGCAGGGGAGGTGTCACAAATATTTCAGCAGTATGCAGCTGAATCAGATGCTTCTCAGTTCAAGGACAGCAAACTGCCAAGAAAAAAGGGGGACTGGAGCACACTGATGGATTTACAGCCGTTTATCGTTTTTTTTTTTACTTTGGATGTCTGAGGGGGTGTTCATTGTGCATTTTACTTTTGTCAGCCACTTAGCAAGGAAAGATGTGCATTTAAATGTGCATTATGGAGTAAACGGGGTTAACCGAAGTGCGGGTATATTGTTAAAGGGAAACTTTGCAGATTTTCAACCAGTTTTGTATCATTACAATGTGGGTAGTATATGCAAATGACTAATGGTTAACTTCCCTCCATGTTGCCTGCATCCAGAGCTCTCTGTTCATTTGCTGGCTCTAGGACTACAGATTGAACTACAGATTGTACTTCTGCATTTTTTGTATGAACTCTTCCACGGACAGTCGGATAGAGAGAGGGGTGGCTTCTCACCGCTCCAGAATCAAAACATCCTGTCCAAAATCACCTGACTAGAAACAACCACTGGCAGAAGGCAATGTTCCTGTAGATATGGAAGAAAACAATTTAAATAGTGTAATGCTGGAATCAAATATTCGGAGATACTTATATGAGCCAGAATACAGTGTACGGTGTATGGAGGCGGAAGAGGCCCCTACATCTGAGAGTCAAGCCAGTGAGGATAGCAGCACAGAGCTGCCCCGTAACAGGGACAACTGGTGGTACTGCTGCGGTAAATGCTCACCAATGGAAACAGAAGTTGAGTCGCTGTGCGTTACACCAAAGCTTTGGCCATATATGGGCAGGGGAGTGCTTTAGACATACTTCAGGATCCCGAAAAGAAACTGGAAAAAACAACTAAAGCCAGAGAGGCGAAACGGATGTCTGAGCATAAAGTAAGTGCATTAGCAACAGTGTTTTGCTACTAGCACTGCAACGTTACAGTGTGAAAACATACAATACACATTTTTATGAGGCTTAGCACATACAAGCTACCGGCAGTGCTATCAGAGTTTAGCCTAACGTTAGTAGTTCGGACTGGCTGTTTGTAGGAGTTGGGGAAGTTTGGGAGTGAGAGTGACCTTGAAAGGCAACGTGCACAGTGTATTCTGGTTGTTGTAGGTTTTCTACCTTTTGAGCAAAAGGGAATACCACAGCCCCTTTTCTCTCGCGTCTTTCTACTGCATAGACAGCCCAGTTTTATGAAAATACCATCTTTCCAGAAGTGAAATATCTCATTAAGATAACCGTTTAGTGGTAGCTTGAGTCAGAGGACAGGTTTAGATCAACCAGGTGTTTATTTCACCAACAATGAACATAGACATGGTTCTCACAGCAGCAGCGCTTCATGGAAACCTTTTATAACCTGCCACTGGCCCTGACCTCGGCCCCTACCACAGTGTAGGGAAGACCCTAGCATTACTTTAAGGCCCTTAATCAGTTCTAGCTGAGAGGCAGCAACAGACTACAAAACACACCACATCATTAATACACATAAAAATGCAACAATCAATCAAATACATTCAACCCCAAAAGTTTGTGCAATTACTTCCTCTACCAGATTAATTCATACAACTTGATAAAGTGCAAATCTATACAATCTATGCAATGTGCTACATGTGCTAAGTAATCAAGACGACCTTCATCACACATATATTACAGTATTTATTATTTTATTAGAAAAAGCATATATTAATTAACACCAATGTAAAATCTGCCAGATTTTGCCAAATGGCAAATTTTCATCCTCAGTCCCTCGGCAGGTTGATGTTGAGTGTGTGTTCATGTATTCATGACATTGTGGGGACTCACCTCACATCTGGAGACAGGCTGGCCCACACAAACTATTGTCTCCTGCATGAAAGTCAGATGTGCTACACCGTTACTGTCTGCCTTTCTATATGAAGGGCACACTACTTCCTGCACTTTTAAATTCTGCTATAGTTTGAGACACTAGGGCTTGTGCTCTCTTCAAAAGAGAAATTTAAACATGATAAATCATCTTCCACAAAGTGTGATAATACATCACAGAAAACAGTTTCAGCAAAAATTCTTCAAAAAACCTGTTGCCTTGCCACCTTAAGTATCAAATCCACTGTAACAGTTTACAGTAATTTGAGTTAATTCTATGCTTTAAAGTTTGTAATCAAAAATCTTTTTCTTCCTCACAGCACATCTACATGGAAATGTTGCATCTGTGCCTATCCATCTGTATTTTCTTCTTGTCTTTTCAGAATAAAGTGCAAAGTGCTTCTGATCGTGTGCGGCTTGTTTTCTTAGTTACTCCCATCTGATGAGGTCATCACGCTGCGTCAGGTTGGCGGCGCGCTGGGTGCTGTCCCGCAGCTGTGGAGCATCAGGCTGGAAATCCCCTCATCCTCAGTCCTGGGCCTCCGACTGTGTACATACGAACTTGAGTGTACAGAATGTGGGGAGGTGTGTGTGTGAGGCTGGCTGTGCCTGTTGAGCTTGGCTGCCGGTGTGTGTATTTAGGTGCTGGCTTTTGTGGATGGGGCATTTGAGAGTGTTTTATTTTGTATGTTTGTGCGAGTGTGTCGGCATGTTTGTGTGTTTGAATTCTGGATTCTCTCAGCCCATGTGAGCCCGGCATGTAGTTGTGTGTGGCCTACTGAGAGGAGGCGTGTGGCATGAAATGTGTGTGTTACATGGACAGAGAAAGAGACCAAAAAAATACAAAGTCAGTTTGTGTTAACTTTCATAACTGTGCTGTGTTATCTTTTTCTACCTCCCCTGTGTGTGTGTGTGTGTGTGTGTGTGTGGGGGTAGACAGAGAAAATGAGGACAAGGCCTGTTTGTATAATAAACTTTCCTAACTTTCTTTTTCTGCTTCGTTCCTTCCTTCCCTCCATCATCCTTATCGTTCTCGATTTCACCCCGGCGCCCCCGCACACGTTCATACACTGGCTCAATGTTTACACTTGGACCCACAGAGCCAGTTTTCTCTTTCACCTCCTAATCCCTCTCCCTGCATCAATCCCCCACTCTCTCTCTGCATCTTCCTTCACTTTTGCCCTCATTTTCCCTTCTCCTTCTAAACTTCGGTACGCTCCCCTGGAAAGTTGTCCCACTCCCCTCGAGCTCAAACGCCCACGCTTTACCCACTGCTCGTTCACACAGAAACTCTCCACACACACGACAAACACCATTTGTCTCTAGTTAGTGTGTTGTTTTCAGCTTCTCTGCTGCTCTTCTCAACCACCTCTCTGTGTGATTCAGAACAGTGGATGAATGGTAGAGAGTGACTGTGAACAAGAGACAGAGCTGAGGGCTTCTACAGGATGTTGTCTTTCAAATTCAAATCTGTTTCTAAAGTGGCAGCCCACAATAGCCTCGTTTTTTGTTATTCCATCTCCATCTTTGGTGCCAAATTTTCCTTGTTTTCACACTGCACTTCCCATTAGTTAACCACTTTTCAATCAAACATCGTGGGTGGTAATGGGACATCTCATTCCTTCGTTTGAGTGTTTGAGAGAAGAGCTGTGTCTAAATAGCTATCACGGATATAGCTGCTCACGCTACTTCCAAAATGGACATGCAAAATATCTAAAATTCATATTTATGTGAAAATAATGTGGATTATTACTTTATGAATGCACTGTGTTTTGAAACTTGAGCTGTTTTCTTGTCTTTACTTCATTCATTTACAGTCTTATGGCGGAGACTCTACAAGTCTTAGGCTTGCCATACATTGTTCCTTTAGGATACTCAAGTTAGGCTACTCAGAGTTCAGTATTCAATTGGCGGCCCGTGGGCCACATCCAGCCCAGAAGCAACCTCTGAGTGGCCCAGCATACATAAATCTATATGTCATCTATATGACAAAATAAGTAGACTACATATATAGTGTATGGAAGTAGCTAACGAGTGAGCCATCTTGCTTCCTCCTCATCTCTGTTGTGAGTTGCACATGCGCAGTACTGATCGGGCTTACGGATGTTTACGGATGTAGCGACACTGCCAATCATAGCGCAGCATTTGTTTGCCAAACGAAATCAGCAGACAGTGAGCAATGGACTTCACATGACAATATTCACAACGTCGATTAATTTATAATGTATTTATAAAACCGTTTCGATTCTTTTGGTCGGTGGACCCTTACAAACTAAAGGAATATAAATAAGCGAGAAATGGACACATATTCGGACGACTTCAAAGGTAGGGAGTCACCACTTTTTTCATAAAATGAACTGATCCATTGAATCCTGGAGAATCTAAACGATCTAATGATGTGTAGCATGTGGACAAAAGTTTAAACATTTATATTTGCATGCACGATCTAAGCAGCTTTGAACTAGCTCAAGCGGGCAACCCAGTGGGCTTTATTAGGTTTTATAAGTCCAAAGAACTTCTATAAAAACTACAACCGGCAGCTAATTGAGACCTGCGTTTATTTGTCAAAATGTGTAGCCACATCAGGCCAGTAAAGGCCAGAGAATTTAATAGTTTTATGGTATGTCTCTGTCGACCCTGAAATGTAAAATTGACAATGAAAACCGTCAGTTTAACCTGCCTGGACTAGCAAGTACTTTTTACCGCCATCTCCAAACGCCAAACCAATGTGGTTAATTTGCAATGAGTGCGTTGCGGTAGTTAAAGAATACAATATTCCAAGGCACCACACAGCTAAAAAAAAGTTTTAAATAGGCTGCTGAAAATGTCTGGCCCATCTACATTTCCTGGTTTTAAAATCTGACCCAATTGAATTTGTAATTGAATAGCACTGCTATACATGTATAGGACACACTTTATGAAAAACAAGCCAGACACAATATAATCTATCTATATATCTTATGATATTATGAATGCATAAAATTGGGTGCTAAGGACTAAAGTGCATAATACAATGTCTGATATATTATTATTCAGAAGACCAACTGCATTTTTCAGCTTGTTATCAATAAAACTAGTTTTGGATTCAGTTCTGTAATTTGGAAACTATATGTAGATAGGAATCGATATACCAACCATACACCCCCTCACTTATTTCCTCTCTGTCTCCCTTAATTGAAAACAGCTCTCCCAGCACATTCTCATTTATCCCTCCTTTTCTTTCATCATTTCCATCTCTCTCGCAGATCTCACCTTGACACCTCTCACCAAAGCTTCCTGCTCAAATCTCTGCAGTCAAGCATCATGGGTTAATTTTTTGCAAGCTCCCACTTTCTCCCTGCAGAAGAAATGTGTGTTTTTGAGGCAGTTAAACATCATTCAACAGGAGAGGTGGAGCCAAGAGAGATTCACTCATGGACACTTCAGCAGGGAGGTGTGTTGCTGTCATGGCAGCTGGATATCCCTGTTCAATTGTAGCATGGCTTCCTCGCTGAACAAGCAACTGTGGAGCCAACACTTGACCCCCAAAATATGATGCAGTTTACCCTCCGCAGAGCTGAACTGGCTCATGTAGAAGAATACACTGCAGAGTTACAATATGTAAGTGGAAACTGACTGGTGGACTTCAGCGGGGTCACGGCTGGGCAGTTATAAAGAACGTTCTTCCTGCCTCTCATCTTGACTCCCTGCTGAATCTACTATTCCCTGCAGCGTGGGGGGCAGCAAATTAAAGTGCTTAGAAGACTCATTTGATTTGGTTTTATGGTCATTTGTAAATTGTAATTAATTTCATGTATATTTCATTGTCTTTTAATTATGTTTATTCAACTTTATATTTCTTTCATTTTCCTTTACACTGTACTACTTTTTAAATGAAATGTGACAACAGTGGTTTGGTCTGGTGAGAATACTTCATTAAAACTTAGATTTGCTCAGTTTTTAAATAGTAAACTGTAGTAATGTATTACATTTTTAAAACAGTAAAGGATAACAGGACACTTGGCAACACAGACACTACCACAACAGACATGTTTAGAAAAGGGTAACACAAAACTACAGCACTCTAACAGGCTTCTTTACATAAAGAGAAAGTTGCTTATGTGGCTTGTACTGTACAAAATGAAGCACAGTAACTAACTTCATTACTTTTACATACTCACTGACTTACTTTTCCAACGCAGGTGCTTAGAACTTGCATTTAAGTATGTTTGTATTCTGTATTAACACTGGTTAAACTACAGTGAATACGAAACAAACTAGCATTTAAGATTCTGTTTTCTCATGAAATCCTTACAAACACTAAAATAGTCACAAAGTGAGAGAGAGGGTCTCCTTCCTTATCTGTATCTAAATATAGAGATGATGCTGATTGAAACAATTTTCCTGTTGTGTTTTGAATTGGTTTATTTATCTTATTTTATTTATCTACTTATTTTTGTTTTCAGGCAGGGGTATCTTCCCACGATCTATCTGGGATGGAGCCAGGAGGACGGAGATCCACATCTGTCAGAAGAGAGGAGAAAGGGAGTACGAGTGTCGCCCTTCACCCCTAATCCCACACACACAAACGCACGCACAAACACTTGTAATTCTCCCTGACACTGACAGCAAGCCAGTAGCTTCACACATTCATCTCTGAGCCAAGTTCTAACTGGGTCCAACTCATCACCCCTTCACCCCATCCACATTATGACTGATAACATTACAACTGTGATAAAAAAAAAGTTTCATAAAAAGATATGAAATAATAAAATGACTCCAGTGGAGCTACTCAATAGCATACACAGTGATGACACTACGGTATATGATATGATACAAAAATTTTAAATAATACATCCATGTTAAACATCCATCCAGGTAGGTAAGAAGTATGTAGGACATTTAATAATCACTTTATGTACATTAGCACCATGCGTGCTTTTAAATTACTAGTAGTAAATTAGTAGATGTATTAGTGGTCATGTTCAACAATATTTGTTTTATGATTTATCATTCATATGCCTTAAAAGGCCAACTAAATGGGCTAAATGCACTATAAATCTCTATGCAGTGTGTGGCATTTTTAACTATGTAACAAACATCTTTCAAAAATCTTTAAATGCCTCAGTCACTTATAAATAGATACACACAACCCAATAGCAATGGTCCCTTAAATTGCTGGTTGTAATACTTTTATTACTTTTTTACAATTTATCTTAATTTTCTAGCTTTCAGTCCACTCGAGTATATTTTAAAGTCACCTATGATTCAAACCCCTTAATTGCTGATGAAGGGGTGGATTTAGGAGCATAAGCAAAATTCAGGGTTTGGTCTGGTAAGGGCAAAATTCAGTTGTTCCTCCCTAAGAGATATTTATTTCATGCACATTTCACTTTAATCTTAACATGAAAGTGTATCATACTAGAAATGGCTATGATTGAAGAAAATTGTAATTTCCGCACTTTGCTTGACTTAAAAAATGAACATTAGCTACATGCATTTTGTGTTTACTTGTGTTATCTTTGACTAATATTTAAATTAGTTTGATGATCTGAAACATTTAAGTGTGACAAACATGCAAAAAAATAAGAAATCAGGAAGGGGGCAAACACTTTTTGCACACCACTGTATTTAGTTCACATTACCTTTCCTGGCTTCATATATATGTTAAAGTGATGTTTTTGTCATGCAGACATGAGTGACAGCTACATAAATGTTCCTCACAGCCTCTGAATAAGGCTGTCCATTTACGGAAAGAGAGATAATGTTTGTGAGATATTTGGCACCTGGTGCACAAGATGCTAAAGAACTAAAAGGAGGTGAAGAAAAAAGCTGTTATAGAGGAAGAACAGCACACTGATGGATTTTATAACTTATTTTGCAGTTGAAGCCTTTTAATTGACCATCGTGAGCATGAGGAATCTAACAAATTTCCATCAACTTCAGCATTTAACATTAAATTAGATAGCAAATTCTGCTGGCTAATTTATAAGTTTAAGTCTGACAGAGCACAAGCATAAAATGACAAGAAATTAAATTGGGACTAGGTCAAGTAAGGTTGCCCTCGTGACTTTTACATAAAAGTGACTTTGGCACTTTCAGAGATGAGACTGACATTCTCCTGGGAATTAACTAGAATCTGCTGTTCACCACCGTTTGATTTCACACAAATGTGTCAGAATTCTTGGTCATTTCTGTTCTAATTTCAGATACAGTAACATGACAGCTGTCCATTGGGTGCCTAACAATCTTGCCGGAAAAAATCAAGTAAAGCCAGAGCTTATTTGCCTTTCAGCTGACCTCAGCGTGACTTTCAGCTTGTTTTGTTGTGCCAGAGTCCATAGAGGAAACACTTGGATATTTACTAAGGCAGACAGGTTAAGTGCTTCTCGCTGTCCAGTAGCTAAAGTGGGACTGACTATGAGGGCTGAGATGCAAACCACTGGAAACTGACTAAATTTCCCCACAACTTGTTGCACTTGCAACAAGAAAACCTGTGGGCTGAAGTACAGAAAATAAGAAGAAGTTTACTATTTTGTAGTTAAGTGAGTAAGTTATTTGGAGTTCAGATCAAACCTGCTGATCTCATAAGTAGTCAGTGACTTATTCCTGCCAAGGGCTGAGCTGACATATTCTTTTGTCAAACTGAATTGAAACCTTTCAAACACATGTTGGGCAGGGACACATGGAAAGACATTTTATTGTATTCCACTGACTGTATTACACAAGTCTGAAATTTGAAACACATCTTTTGCATTTGAAAAAAATGTAATGACCAGCATGAACCATGTGTGATATATTGCAACCAAGACACTTGGTAGCACTCACATCAGTAGTCAGTTTAAATAAACATCTATCATACCTTTGGTTGAGTCAGACTGATACATCTATTAGGATTGTTTATAGCTCTAACCCACGGATAATGAATGATCTATGAGGGGAAAAATAATGAAACATGGGGGAAAATTGGGTGGGGAGGGTTGTGTGGGTGGAAAGAGGCGTCCAAATCCACAAGGGAGATTTATCATAAACCAGGAAGGCGTTTGGAACGAAGGAGGAGAATGAGGGAAAGTCCCGAAAGGTGGAGATGAAGAGAGAGGAGAAGGCAGGAAGGAGTGAGTCAAGGCCTGGCCTTGTTATTGTTGGAAAGGGAGAAGGGGAGAGATTGGGAGCAGTGTGTGTTTCAGAATGTGTGTGAGCTGCATGCATGTGTCTCTGGCTGCCTACTTACCTGATACTATTTACATTTACTTTCTGCTGTAAATCCCAGACGGGTAGAATGAGCGATTCCACTCAGTATCCTCTGCCCTGCGCTGCTCGGGCGGCTTGAGTCTCTGGAACCAGGGCAACGATGACTTTGAGCGACATTCTAGGCATCATTCTCTTCCGTGAATTCTGATTTAATATTTCTCCGCCATGTCTCGTGAAACTCTTTTGGTTTTAATAATTCTCATGTGATTTCAAGCATGTGAAAACATAGTGTATGCATTAGAGTAGGGTGTTCACGAATAATAATATGGGACGACCCCGTATTTTACTGGAGCCTACTCCTTCTCCCAGTCTTTGTGCTATGCTAAGCTAACTAACCAACTGCTGCCGGTAACTTCATATTTACTGTAAAGACATTAGACTGGCATTGATCTTCTCATCTAACTCTTGACAAGAAAATGATCAAGAATACTTCTCAAAATGTCAAACTATTATTTTAATCACTTCCTCCATGAAATTATCTGTATGCTAAAATTAAGCTGTTGCTTAAACATGTTTTTGGCTTGGCAGACACTGCACAGATAAAGCTCAGTTTTAACCCCCGAATAGGTCGCCCCCAACTAATTTTAGATTTGGGCTGAATTTCCACCTGATTGGCTGTCGTTTGTTGTTCATTTTGACGGGGTTTGCGACACCTCATTAACTGCTCAACAATTTTTGTTGCTCAACAATCTGGCTGTTAGAATATTAAAACATGTGGCCATCTTGTTTAAATAAAACTTTACTGGAATTGTAAATGGACAAAAACAATTATAGGTAATATGCTTCTGTTCAGCATGAACGCTTACGTCGTGACTGGTCAATCGATCCATACAGCGTGAGTATGGAAGCACAGAAGAACGCAAAATATTGCACTTTTACATCTTTATCACTCTGCTTCACAGGTGTGTAGATGTAAGTGGCCATTAGGCTTAATTTGAACTTGTACTTAGCAACAGCAGGACACATATCCAAAGCAACATTTGACCTAAGTGGTAATCACAACATCACTGAGTTGTATCACTGTCAGCATGTAAGCATTCAATATCTACATCTCCAATGAGGCAAAGACTAATTTGGCTTTCTACAACACACTTTAGCATGATGTTGCTTTTTGTGAATAAGGGAAGAGGAAGAGGAAAAAAAGAAATTCATATTCAGTGCTTGGATTCTATGTGTGTGTGAGAAAGGAGAGAGGGATCAAGCCAGAGAACAACATTGAGCAATCAAGCGAGCTGAGGTAAGATCCAGGCTGTATTTCTTCCTAAGCTGCTAAAAATACCTGTTCGTATGAGAGCGGGCGGCCCGGCGGAGGCGGGTGGTCTGTGTTGCTGATACGGCGGCTGTGCCAGAGCTGCTTTCTCACCAGTGTTGTCTTTCAACAGTTGGCACAGAGCCCCCAAGTAGACCACTGACCTCATACTGCTGAATCACTGTAGTGCTGTCAGAAACCTCTCATTTCAACACTGATCTCAGTAAATACATGAGGTGGATGTTAAGGTTAATGTGAAGCATCTTTATGAAAGAAGGTTCATCCCAAAGTGTTTCCGCAGTGTGACAAAGATGTTAACTTCTCACTAATACCCACAAACTGTGTGTTTGTATTGTGAGCGACAGGAAGAAAACTAAATGGTCCTTTAAAAAAAAGTAAGACACTTAAGTGTTTAGGAGATTGACCAATTAGAGATGATACAAAGTTATGGATTCATGCCTCTTTTGTTTGGCATTAAAATTAGCAACATACAATTTAATCAACTGATTTACTTGATTACTCATATTTCCACAGAATAATTTGAATCTTAAAAGAAAATCTGGCAAATTTAATTTAACAAATTAGTGGTAGTACCAAAAAACACAGTGGCAAACATCAGTGCAAGTCAATGCCACCGCACCAGGAATCACACTTTTTTCTACAAATAAATATGTATGCCATCAGAATAATTTGACGAGACAATCACATACAAATGTATGAATAAACATCCAGTGACTAGGTCAGTAAAATGTCTTTAAAGTAACTGTATTTTACCTCGAGTAAATTATATATATATATATATCTATATTATATATTAGTATTCTTTCCATCCCTGATTGTAATAATAATGCCACAGAGGTTCATTCCATCCCCTAACTTTCACCACTTCATTATTTGTCAAAATTTTGCCATATAAAGCTCCTTCATAATTGAAGAAGTTATGCTTCACCAAATCTCATATTTCTCAAACAAAATCAGGAAAACCAGAGAGAAATAAACATTTAAAAACTGCGAGAAAAACACACAAAAGAAGGAAGAGAGACAGAAACTGCATGAGGAAAAAGCCCTGCAAAGAGAGAAACTAATTAGAAGCTGAAGTGAGGGAAAGGGTGGTCTCATGTTTGAAACCACCAAACAACCTCAACAAGATCCAAATGGGCATTCAAATAAATGAAAGTCATTAGAGGTCGTTCAGCTCTTTGGAAAGGAGACCACTGACCGCCACTGGGGATGTAAACAGCAAACGGCTGTAAATGTCTGGCACAATGTTCATTACGTGACTATGGCATACAAACAAGACTTGCTGATCTGTTGACATTGTTTTGGTGAAATAATAATAATTCAAAACTTTTTTTCTATAGTGCCTTTCAAAATCAGAGTTACAAGGTACTTCACAAAATACAATACAATACAATACAGGTGCAAAGATAGCGAATCATAGAGAAATAAAACCCAAATACTACAAGTTCATAGACAGAAAATGCAAAAAACAAAACAAAAAACAGAGACCACTAATTGACCCATGCTAGCTTGATGCATTTAACCTTAATTCATCAAAGAGATGTGTTTTTGCTGAGAAAGCACAAAATTTCCCAGCAATGTCAGTTTGTACACACTATGACTCCTGGGAACTGCACAGTACAGAGACTTTACTGTCAGCCACTGAGCAACAGGAGGATTTATTTATCTCACACTCCTACTCTTGTCATCCCTAAAGGGGATGTCTCACAAAGTCACACTGTGAGCAAGATGATCAGCAAGTCACTGGAGCGCAATTAATTTCCTCTAGTGAGAGACTTGGGAAACTCTTGTTGATGTGTGGACATTCAAGAAGCTTCTTGCCGAGACATGCCATGGGTCATCAGATTTCCACACTTATTTGTTTTCATATGTAAATGTGTTTCATTAACTTCTTCTCTATGTGCTGAGTGCAAAAAGACAAGCTAGTGATAACACAAGATTCAGCACCACACAATTTATGCCCATTTCCAAAGTTCAGAGCCAGTTCAGAAAGCAGGGTGCCGTTGATGTAGCAAGGTGGAAAGCTGGAGGTAAAAGTGAAAAGATGTATAGCTCTTCTGACTTTCATGAGTTTTCTTCCACTACAGAAAAACAATTATGTGTTTTAACCATAAGGACCATCTTTTGCTAACCTTAAACAAGTGTTTTAGTTGCCTAACCTTAACCACGGTTCATTTACCACAACCACAATTTTTCCCTGAAAACAATCCTGAAGTTGCCTTGATGTGTATACACTGAAAAAGTGCACTGCTCACCTACATACTGGACCTATAGACACCTTAGAATTTTAATAATTATATTACATATATTTAGACTTTTTTATCTTTTAAGTTGTATCCTTTTTAACTTATTTTCACGCTTAATTATGCTGTAATTACTACTTTTTACTGGACACTTGCCTTTTTAGCACAGCCTCAAGAGTATGCCAACCTGCATGTAACCTTTGAATCTTGGATCTTAATGTGCAAATATGGTAGAATTAAATAATGAGATCCATACAGCATATGGCAGAAGACAATAATGTAAAACTGACATGACATTTCAGCAAATTTTAAATTTAAGTAACCATGGTAACTAAACTGTGCCCTGTTCTAGTCAGCGGCACCAGTTGTGTAACTTCCACATGTGTCTACAGTACATGTATAAGTGCATGTGTGAGTGTGAGTGTGTGTGTGTGTGTGTGTCAGAAGTGTAAAGTCAAGTGTTTTAAAGTGTGGAAATAAAAACCAAAAGCCAAACAATACCAGAAATGGAGTTCCCAGGGCAGGTAAGGGGAAAATCCACGCTGATCACAGAGGCTTATGGTATTTATCCCAAAAAGCACTGGGCATTTAGTTGGCCAACCCCCTCCAATCGACTTTCCAGAGAATACACACACCAACAGGCAGTGCGCACGCCCTCACACACACCAGCAGACTGAGCAAGACTGGGCCGTCATATGTTTTAATCTGGAAAGCACCCACTGAGAACTGCTAACTGCAATCAGCAAACAGCGAGTGATTTAGATGTTGACGTGAACTTAAACCCTTCTTGAAACTTATGAACCTGAACAACCTTTAAAGCTTGATTTTAGAGATAAATTGTGGTTTATTCAGAAACTGATTTTGGCAGATAGTCAAGGAGAAATTTGACAACATTTGATAGCATAAACATTTCTAGAGCAGTCACCATGTTTTTCCGGTTTGAAACTTTAATATAAGATCCTGCGTTTGTCATATTTAAACTTGATGTTTTCTTTTGTTTACAAAGGCTTTTATTTGCTAATTAACCATGGAACAACCATGTAATGCATTCAAAATCCATATCAAAATAAAACTAAAAGAAACCAGTCCTTTCTCAATTAGTGAAACTTTTGCTTTGCTAGTCTGACAGCAGTGGCCCCATGCAATTCTCATATTATGAACATGTGCATACTGTATGCATATAGATTTGGACATAACATATAAACACACACACACACACACACACCACATGTTTAAAGTAGACACACAATAAGCCCATGCACGCCCGTCAGATGACAGATGATGAGTCCTTGTGGAGAGGAAATGAGCTGGATTAGTCGTAGCAACAGGCCTGTTACCACGTGAACGCCCAGTGTAAACACACCAACACACATGCACACAACACACATTCTCGGTCTGTAATCAAAATCTGATGCCAGAAGTTTTCAGCTGGGTCACTGACACACTCCTCTCATTACCCGTTACTGAACTGTGATATGCATATTTATGTGTGGTGTGTGTGCATGCAAACGTGTGCATGTGAGTACGTTATATTCTCGGTGCTTCTGAGTAAAACTGTCATGAGCCATGTGAGAATGATTGAACTTGGCAGGTAAGGTTAACATGAGGAAAAGGTGATGAGAGAGTGAAAGTCGAAGAAGGTTTACCAAAGAAGGGAAGAAAGATGAGCAGAGAGAAAGAAACAACGAGACGAACAGCGATGAAGGGCAATGGTCACATCTGGCCAGAGTTAATGTTTAAGAGTGGACCAACAGGAGGTCTCTCACACACACACACACACACACACACACACACACTCAAATACACTCATACACACGTGTTTTTATTAGTCCTTGCATAAATGCCCTCTCTTCTCCAAAATATTCTGATGCACACACACACACGATTCAGCCACATCAATTTGTATAAATCCTAAAAATCAACATATATTCAACCCAAACTCCATTATAATCAAAGCATGCTGTAACTGTAATACATTCAGCTTCTGGTCCAGTATGCTCAAAGAGATTCCCTGAGGATTTTTCGGTTCAGCGGGAGTTCAGAGAGAGCTCAGGGTCAAGTCTTTGTACATTTCAGGAAACATTAAAACCCGACCTCTGAATTAGTTGCCACTTATGAGAAATGCCAGGATAAAAAACAAAGGGATTTTTCAAGCTCTACACACCAGCGGGTTCCCCGATTGCTGTTTGATTGTTACTGTTTTGGTTTTCATTGGTGTGTAAAGGCCTGAAGCCACATGAACGATTTTGTTATAAAGTTAATTTACCCCAATTGAAAGATGTGACATGCACTAACATGTGTGCTAACTCCTTAACATACAGTTTTACCTTTTTTCCCCTATAAGTGCAGCTTTAATGTTGGAAAAACCATATCATTCCACACTGTCTGACTGTATCACATACATATTCTATAACCTGTTTCAGCTCTTCATTGAAGCTTTATTTAAAGTATTGCAATTCAAGACTATGTTTTTATGGCTGCACCATTCCATCAACTGTAAATATTCTAGACGTCTTGTGCATCATCTTACACACATTTCCGCAAAATTCAACCCAACGTAAGTTAGGTTTGGGCCAGTGAGAGGTTGAAGATACACTCCCTGATTTTGTTTAGGAGCTCAAAGGCAGTCCCCAAATCCCCAAATGTCCTCACAGACACCGTTGTAGTTTTGAAACCAGTTCAGTCTCAAAAGATCAACAGTGAGATTTCACACAATTTGAGGATGCTATTGGGAACAACAGAAATTCACAGAGTATGATCAACATGCTAAGAGAACAAATTTAAAAATACATATGAGACTTTGGTTGACAAAATGACCAAACTGGATATTTTTTACAATTGCATTTTAATATGGCATAATTTTTCATATTCTATTTGAACCACAATGTTGAAGTGGGACATACTGAAATGTGCAGAGGGACAGTCCAAAAGTTAAAGTTAAATGCCCTGTGGCATTTTCTTGTAAACAAAGTTTCAGTTTACATTCAGTGTTTCTCGCCAAAATGCACTGTGTATCCACTGTACTGTCTGGCAACATGTGTTTTCAAATATTGGTTGAAATATGTATGTGACCAACACTTAAGACCATGATGTTTTAACCACAACGCACTGTTTTCCAAGAGGCAAAAGTACACGGATTACTTTAGATATAAAGTGTATTGGCTGTTTGTAATTTGATATACTGTATGTGTTATGATATTCTGTTGAGAATTATCTTAATATAGAAAATGATAACTTTTCATTTCTTCTTGACTTTAAAGAGTTAAAAGTAGATACCATGTATGTTAAAAAAAAGACAAATGTAATCCCCCCGCTACATTATATCACTGAACCCTAACTATGGCCAGAGCAAACAAAGGTCCTTCACAGATTTGAACATGTCTGTCAAGCCAAGCAACATTTTACATGCCACAGACCAAACACCTGCAAATCCACTGAATTGAACCATAAAACGTCATCAGCAAACACAGACACATGAGATAGACACTGTTACAGCACCATCATGAATCCCACCTGCGTGTGGTCTGGCATCAAATGAAACCTGGATTATGTGGGCTAAGCAAACAAAATAGGAGATTGGTAAACAGAAGAAGGTGTTGTAAACTTTTCAGTATGCTGGACTCTTGTTAAAAGCTGTGAGAACTGTTGTGTCCTGGTGTTTATAGCTGACTGGAAAGAGGAAAAGCAAACGTTCATCTCACAAGCAGGAGGACAAGGTGAGCTGTAAATGTGTTTGGTTTGGTCACTATAGCAACAAGCACCGCTGAGCCATCTCTGTGGAAGCCATTTTTGCAGACTTCTTGTTTCAGTAGAACGGCCAGATTCCACAATTGTGCCTAAATTCGTTACATTAAAAATAGATGTTATTTTTAACGGAAGAAAGAAAGAATCTGAGTAAAAAGAAAAACAGCTTGGTCCAGACTTAAATAATAATAATCCTAATTCCTGAGTGCTAATCCATCTCTTGGTGCTGTCACAGCAGAATTATGGGGTACTTGTGTTTGAAGCCTTGCATTTTTCAAAAGCTGAGAGGTAAAAGTGTAAAAACAGGGACTATTTTTATAACCTCCATAACACACAAATGTTTCACATTATAGAAGATGAACTGGGTCTTATAAGCACAATGATGCATGAAGCAGCAAGAGATTTGGAGCTGCTTAACTAGAGTTAGCGTTATGTACGGTAGAAGAAAAAAAAAAAGTTACATTATGGGCCAAATCTCCTGTTGCTTTCCAAAAGTGGAAAGGTACTTCATGTCCAAAGATCTGTGTTATGACTTCAGGGAGACAAGAGTCCAACTAAAGCTCACATCTTGATTGCTGCAACAAACCTTTATCCAAGTTGATTCAAGGCAGAACCTGGCAACAGTTCCCCCAGTCTGAGCCGGGACCGAACCAAGTGTAAATGTTGTTCAGCCCTCAGGACAGGGTCTTTTATCAGGGTCAGAGTTTGAGCTGCAGACGTAGCTTAGGGAGTTGATTCTGCACCAAAGTCTTTTTTTTTTTCTTTTTTCTTTTCTTTCTGTCGTCCTTTTTTGGATCGTGGTGAGTAATTAACATGCAGTCTTTGCACACTCCATTTACAGAGCCAAAATCATCCACTGCTGGGAGTTGGTGGAATGTGCACCGTATAAACATCAAATTACACAGTGTGTGTTTGTGTGTCTCCTCATGTCCAATCATGATAATCAACACTTCTATCATATAAAGGCCCAGTGCAGTGATATGTTAGTATGTGGTGATGACTTTCTCTCTGCACAGCCACAGCTGTTACAACAGAAGAGAAAAATAACCCCCTCTGTCGACGGCACGCAACACATTTTTCTCCTCTCGTCCTGTTTTTCTTTGTTTCTATCTTACATCTCTATATCTACATTATTTACTTTTGCATACGCTATTTGTTCAAGACATACATTCACATACACAGCTTTTTCATATGCACTTATTTTTGTATAAAAAGGTGCAAGCAATATGTGTATGCGTGCATGTAGGGTTGATAGTTGCTTTAAATCTGGATTCCAAAAGGTCAGTAACATTTTCAAAAAAAGTGACAGCCCAAGCCTAATCCTAAACTACGCCTTTGCTAGCCTCACTTGACAGTCGCATTTTACAGCAAACAGCCTCATTTTTATCCACAATTTTTCCATCTATGGTGTCGAATTCGAAATGCTTTTTCACATTACTTCTTAGATGGTGTCATGATTATCTGTTGTCTGCTAGTTTTCTCTGTTTTGTGTTAGCAGCAAAAGACTAGTTTACTAAGGGCAACGGGGCATGCGCTGGGTCAGATGGAACAGTTTTGGAAAATACCCTTATTCACTTTCTTGCAGAGTTATATAAGAAGAACAACACTGCTTTCATGTCTGTATAATAAATATGAAGCTACCACCAGTTAATTTAGCTTAGCTGGCCAAGAAATAGTCCGAACGTGTCATTTTCTTACTTGTTTTTTTCTTTTTACTATACAGTATTAAACAAAAGAGATATAAAAAAGCGTGAATTAGCATGCTTTAGAAGCAATAGCAGGTGAATTTTGGACAGTTTCACGTTTTGTGCAAGGCTGAGTTACCAGGATACTGGGATTAACTCTCAGCGAGAATAAAATTTGCAGGAATAAGTCTATAAGTGATAATAAATCAATTTTTTTTTACAAGTAACCATATTTGGAACACATTATTCATATATAACCTACCAAATTATTTTTTTTATTTTAAATAAATAAAAAGTTTTCTGTTACTACCAAACCCTGTGTGCATGTATGCATATATACACACACACATGCCTGCAACATGAACTCTTGTTCTGATGTTTGAGTGTTTTGTCTTCTGCTCTGTTCTGTGAAGGATATGGAGACTGATGTTGTAATCAGTACCACCACTCTCTCCGAACACTACAACACTTGCCTGCTCTCTCTTTCTCACTCAGTTACTCAACCAGTCACTCATGCACTCCCACTCACTCTTTCGGCTTCTTTTTCTTTTCTTACCCCCAGCTCCACCTTCTTCTGTTTCACTTAACAAGCCCCAAAGGGGAGCGGCAGAGGCGGTGAAGAAATTTCGAAATGTTGGGCCAGGTTTCAGAGCTTATTCCCCGGCTGCCTCCCTCCTCCCACCCTCTGCCCTCCACCACAGGCCCTCGTCTCTCCTGCCAACACAGAATCACAGCTATCACAGTGTTTTTAGCCAGATCCTGTGTAATTTAAACATGCACACTCACACTGCAGCTAATTAGGTTCTTGATGATACGGCCATGCATGTAAAGGGTCATTTGTGGTCATTTCACGTGTTGACAATACACACAAAAGCACACACACGACAGACGCGAGCCTTCTTCCTCCCTCTGCTGAAACAGCACTGCTCTGAGTTCACCTTTTCCGGTCAAGACCGGCTGCACGCCTGAAGCCTCATAGCCCAACAGGACTGACCAAAGCCTGGGGAGAGAGAGCACAGACTGTGGGCGTCCAGTGGAGAACCAGAGAGACAGAGAGAGGCAGATAAAAATACTTTACACAGCTGGCAGGCTTTCACCAAAACTCTGCAGATAAATTTCACTTATTGGAAAATTTAGACAAAATAGAGGGAGGGAATTAATGAAATAAGCTTATGTAATGTTTGCTTGAAATGAAAACTGCAGACACCTGGGCCTCAGTGTTTCATAACTGAGGGCTGCTGTTGTGGATGAAGAGAAAAACTGAGAAAAATAGACTTTGCCACATTAATTCTGAGACATTAGTATCTTTTCCATAAACAAATGAGACCTGTGAAGACTGACACTGCTTTATGGCAAAATACAGGAGGGGAGGACTGCTGAATCATATCTGAAGGATTTGTTCAGTTATTCAAATAGATCAGGTTTTGTGTACATTTACATGTATTTCAGCAAGTTGGATAAACAGTGGGCCAATCAGAGCTTTGTGGGCACCTCATCTTCCTCCAAAATTAGCTAGTTAGCTACCTAGCAGCTACATCCACTAAAATAGTGACAGAAAAAGGAGCCAAGCGCGGATAAGATCGAGGCAGTTGTACAAATTGTTGTAAGTAAGTGAAGTTGACTGGATGGATACATCACTTGCTTCTGACTGTTAGGGCAAAACAACACAAAATACATTCCCGTGAGCATGATGACAGGCTGAATCAATTAAGTGAAACAAAATTACAATTCAGTCTGATTATCAAGTATCAACATGGCAGCATTGTACTCAACACAGCAACAGGATCAGTCAGACAATCAGGGCATAAGCAAGCCAACAGTTATCAAAACCCCTTTATTTAGAGATAAAACGAAAATAATTCCTCATTGCACAGAAAAGGTCAACCTGTTTTCATTCCCAGGACATCAAATACCGAACTTTTGTCACGCCCCTCGGCGTTGTATACAGACACACACGGTAACCTTTAACATCTGTAGGAGACGCCTTCAGAAACTACTTGTTTAGGCAGTAGAAAGTCTAAACCAAACCAGGTTAGGTTTAGGCAACAAAACTACTTAGTTAGGAAGTTAGTAGGAAGTCCCATCCATCCACTCCTTTCTCACTCTTTATATCGCTCGTTATACATCTTCCTTAAGGCTTTCTGGCAGCCCTGTGTGTCTCATACAAATGCTAACGGGTACCTTGTGCGTCTGTATACAACGCCGAGGGGCGTGACAAAACGTCAGTATCTGACGACCTGGGAATGAGAACGGAGAGAAGGTGCGCACTTGTACAACCACAATAAATGTGGAAAGCCAAAGTTGGACAGTAATTCAGTCTGTAAACTGCACTGTAAACTTTACAACGGACAGTTTATATAAATAATTTTACCTTTTGATTTCTCTTCTGAATATGTTTTGTTTAAAACCTGTATGATTGCCTAACCACTTGTTTTTTCCCCACTCAGTAATTAATTTGGAGAGTACATTTTATTGTTACTGATAGGAATGATGGCCAAAACTATGAGAATGAAACCCAAGCTGTAATAAACCGGAATTTCCCTTTAAGGGAGTTTTCATTTCTTGTAGTGGCAGATGATTGGATGGATGAAAGGCCAAAAGAAAAACACATCCAACATCTTTATCCACTGCAGTGATATGTTTCGATCAAGGAAGAAGAGGACAAAGTAAAACTTTGTCTATGTGACAGGAAGCAATATGATTTATGAAAAACATGGTTTTAAATTTGGAGAAGCACTTAAGAGACCATTGGCAGTAGATAGAAGCTAGTAGATGTCTCCATCATGGTCTCATCAATGTGGTGATTATAGCAAGACAATAGATGTAAAAAAAAAAAAAAAAAAAAAGAGTTCACTTCTTTCTACTTGTAGCTTTACATTTGTTTATATGCCACTAAATGGCATTTGATTGTAAAAAATAAAGCTAATGATTCCAACTTTTATGAATGTCTTGTGGAGACGACAGATGAAACAGTTTTATTCCAGTCACATTTAACTCCATAGCTGCAGCCAAAAAAAAAAAAAGGTGTTCTGTAACTTGACTGTTCATTTTATCCACTTGGAACAGACTACAGGCATTTGGTTGCCTATTTCAACATCATCAGCACCACACTCATTAGTCTCTGGTTTTAGTAATTTCGGTTGACTTTCCACAACTGTAAAGTAGCCATAAGGCAAGGCTTAAGTTTATTTGTATAGCACTTTTCAACAACAAGGCAATTCAAAGTGCTTTACATGGGACATAAAAAAAGGCATCAAGAAAAGAACCACAAGGCAATATAAAAAGACACATTTAAATAGGATTTAAAAGAGTAAAATAAAATATAAGATAGAAAATAAGCTAAAACAAAGGATAAAATGGATAAAACGGGATGGTAAAAATTACACTGCATTGGAGCAAACCTCAAGTAAGGAATATAGAGTGAAACAGTAAGCAGTAAGTGTTGCTCTCTTTTGGTATTGTGTACTCTGCTCTATCTGTGTGACTCTGCAGAGCACCATGCAACACATTTCAAACAAAAGTTTGACTCTTTATACTGGCTGGAAAACAGCAGCTGAATGAATGACTCTGCCTCTGTCTCCCTTTGTTCTCTCAACAGCTACTATCAGGTTGCCCTTGAGCACGGCCCTTAACTGTGAACTGGTCCAGTGGAGCAGCTCAGTGACCTACCGTAGTATAGTAGCTCCCAGGTGTGAACGCGTGTATCTGTAAATGTGAAGTAGGATGTCTCTGAGAAAAACACTGTGTTCAGTCATCTTGATCTGAAACGGCTGCTGTCTCACACATGTCACCTCCCTGACATGACTCCCTCCAGTCCATTTGTGTTTACATCGTGGTGTCAACATCTGTGTACATTTCACTCAAACAAAAGCTGCGTCGAGCGCTCTGCAGAGCCTAGATGAAGGCAGGCGTCTGCTGTAAAACTGACAGGAGAGGAGAGAGAGAGCAGGACCCTCTTAACCTCAACTTATAATGCTTCTATACACACGAACACACACACACTTTGCTCAAGTCTACAGTGGGAAGCTCGCAAGCTTGAAACACTCACACCCTCCATTTACACCACTGACATTTAGAGTGGTCTTAACACACACACACACGCACGCACGCACACACGCATGCACGCACGGTAAACTATAACCCTCAAGTGCTTGAAAAGTTTGTTTTCTGTGCCATAGTGACTAAAGAGGCCATAGTGGACTGGTAGTCACACCACATTCTAAACATTACGGTCATGGAAAGCAGAGGAGGATGCAGACTCAGTCAAAATGCCTCCAAGATACCAATGTATTTATAAGTAGTACAATAAAGTTGTGCTAAAGTGAAACTGAATTAACTGTATCAAAAGTTATCGTAGAAAAGGTTTCAGTCGTAGTCATCTGGACACTGTTTTCAGAATCAAGATGTTTGGCTCCCATCCGGAAGTCATTCCACAATTGAGAATGACTTCCGGATGGGAGCCAAACGCCTTGATTCTGAAAACAGTGTCCAGATGACTACGACTGAAACCTTTTCTACGATAGAACACTCCTGGACGAATGAGGGACTACACCGTCTGTATCAAAAGTTGACATTTGGATATGCTACAGGATAGATAGATACAGGTGTGTCCACATAAATGTGGCCATATAATATATTTGATGTTGGTGAGAAAGGAAACAGTGAATACTAGTTCAAATCAGGGCTTCAGAAAATAGGCAAATAGGCTTCAGCACCATATCTTTTTATTCTCTGATATAACTCACAATGACCTGATAGTTCAGCTGGTTTACAGGCAGGTTTGATAACACAGTTACCAGTTGTAGGTACAAGCTGTAGGTCTGAATCGAGTCTGAACCCTTTCATCGTAGCCAGGCTAGCTGTGTAATATGTATGAAAATGATCATTCTCATGGAATGACAGCTTTGTGTATACACTACATACCAGTGTCTGAAAGACTGGAAAAACCTATTTTGCTGTACAAAATGTAAAAGACCCTTTTTTGCCTTTTTCCCCTGTAACAGATGAGATTTAACTCCCCTCCCACTCAAAAATGTGTTTTACTTGTTACTTCACCTGGATGTTTGACCTTCACATTGAAGATTAATGTACAGTATGTGCAGAGTTTGACACTAGAAGGCTATTCTCACATCTGCTGAAGGAGGAATTTGTTTCTGTGTTCACCTTAAATCTGAGTTAAAAGATGTGCACGTATGAGCATGATTTTGCAACATCACATCTAGTCTGGAGCCAGTCCTTGTCCAAAATGCAACTGGCAGAAGTGTCATGTGGAAACCTGAAACCTCCAGTGCACGTACACTGACAATGGACTTCTCGGTGAAGCAGGAGACATCTTGTGTCCCGCAGTTAAGCTTTTAAGCACATTCATAGATTATGGATTTTTCAATGAGGGAGAGGGAGTAGATGTTAAAGAATCTTTAACTTTGTAATTGTCATTTGACAAAAACATGTCTGGAGGGGATCTTTAAAGAACCGAGACTTGACTTTCCTTTAGTTTAAGATGGCAAAAACATGCAAGAAAAGAACTTCTACTGCTGTTGAAGAAGCTGCCTGCGAAACAAACGTTATTCTGGCAAGTCCACAAAATTTGGAGCTTTCAAAATATCGTTGTCAGCTATACAGAAAGGGAAGAAAGTGCTTTCAGGGACGGCTGCACTGCAGTACATTTATTTCTCAAGCCAAATAAGGCAAACCAAACGAAAGCAGTATTATTGTGCATCATGACATATTACCTCTTCATGGTCATTTATTTGAGTTCTACTCTAATTTAGGAGCTTACTTGTTCTTCTTTTATGATGTGATAATGAGGATTGCAGTTACAAGGCACTGTAATTTAAGACAGAGACAGCTGATGTTGTTTAAAAATCCATAAATAGGCAATATTATGCCCCAAAACGGATTATCTGAGTCTATTTTAGAATCAAAATCCATGTAGTTCAAACAACTCTAGAGGAATGGCATATGGAACATCCAAATACATCACAGTCTCAGACATTACCATTAATGGAGATTAACAAGGATACCACTGATTTTAAGATTGTAATGATGTAAGGTTCAATACCAAGTTGTAGTTGTAAAATAGGAAGTGATTCACACGTGCCATTAAAGAGATTAATTGAGGATAAGTCCCTGTAAAAATAAGTCTATATAAAACTTTAGTCATTCTCCTTGAGTGATTTAGCTTACCATTCATCTTGGATAAAGATACTTTATTGCTTTCTTAGTAAATACTTGTAGGTGGCTCTGAGGTCTTGTCCAAGTTGTATACTGTAATACCACCACACTGATCCACAGTAGGTTTGTTGATACAGCATTAAAGTCACTCCTGTGTGTGTGTGAATTTCAGTTGATAAGTGTGA
Source organism: Siniperca chuatsi (assembly GCF_020085105.1). Lineage (NCBI taxonomy): Eukaryota > Metazoa > Chordata > Actinopteri > Centrarchiformes > Sinipercidae > Siniperca > Siniperca chuatsi. The sequence continues at coordinate 6,421,576 of NC_058044.1, read as the reverse complement.
GTTTAGTTGGTGAGCTTCGTTTTTCCCAGTAACTATAACCCCATGATGTACGACTATTCAGGACACAACAAGTCAGAGGTAAAAAGTCATTTTGAGGGTTACAAGGTCGTTCAAGGCCACGTTGCCCTGTACAGATAGTATGGTTCCCAGGCCCAGGGACGCTGTGTTTATTCAAAATGACCCAAAATGTGAAGTTGGTGAAGAAAAATAACTTAAATTCAAAACATGAACATAATCTTTTTCTACATGAAGGAGCAGCATGGTAGTGTGGTCACAACGATAACCATTCTTCAACTGGCACAAGCCTCTGATTTAGTCAATATCTGTTCTACTGAAGTGTTCTCAAGTAACTTAATTCAGTCTCACTCCAGACAGTTTTCTATAAGTGATCTTGACTTCTGAAAGAATAAAATAGCTCTACAAGATAATATAAATCTATGGGTACTTATTTTAAGAAACAGAGAAATGAAAATTGAGTATTTGGCACAATAACATTTTGAGGGCATTTAGAAACCTAAAAGGCTGAGACCTCGAGGACATCTCAATACAAACATGGTCATTGTACAAGAGCTGGGAGATGAACACTGAACTGTGTTGACAGGTTAAACCCTGTCAGAACTTACACATTTATACACGCCTGACCACCAAATGACAGAGTTCAGATACCAAAATGAGAAAGTAAGAGGACTGTATTTTTTCTGGCCAGTCTGACACCTTTGTCTTAAATAATCTATTTGAATAACACAAAGTGACTATTTCCATTCCAAGTAATTATAGACCCTTGTGTCTTTGCGCTTGCGTGTTCCTCTAATTAAAGACAAAGCATGGGCAAGATGAGGAAGATTCCCATCCATTCTGAATGCGAGGCCGCAAAGCGTTGGTTAGACCGGCACATTGCTTCATTCTGAGTCTAGTAATTATCACTAGAAAATGGAGGGAAGCCCAAAGCAGAATGATGGAGTTACTAAAATAGAGAAAACAACGTTCTTTTCTTGAAAAACATGTCTTTTTTTTTGCCTTTATTTATCCAGGATGTTTCTTTGGAGCACTATAGTGATGTTTTTGAGAACTCCCAGGCTTCACATTAGGATCTAATATCCAAATCCAAGCTCAAGACTTGCTGAAGAGCATCTCCACAGTATCTGTTTAGGCTTGATCATTCATTTTCCTTGTCCAAAGTTTTCCAGGCTGTCCATGGAGTTCAACCTCCTGGTCAAATCCCACTCTCTTTAGACTTTTGACTCTTTCACCAATTAATAGACCCTAAAAGTGACACACAGATACAAGTTGAACAGCTGACAGGAAATAAAGTACGGAAGGTTACAGCACTTGTCTGGACAACTACCATGTGAACATGAATCGCACAATTCGATTCATTCATTTTTTGCTGTCACCATTTAAGTCAGAGTTCATGAAACCAATTCTTGATTCAACAAATAGAAAAGGGGCACTAGTTTCAGGCTCTTACTCCAGTGCTTTGTTTGCCAAAGTATTCAGTTGTGTTTTTAGACCACTGAATATGAAACATAACTGGCAGTAAAGCGTAAAGCGCCTCTGTCGCCATCGGTGTACGAGTGTGTGTGAATGAGAGGTAAACTGTAAAGTTGCAGTTCATTTACCATTTGATGAAGGTCATTGACTGAACAAATAAAGCAGAGCAAAGTATGACAGAGTATGCTGCTTTTTTATTTAAAAAAAATGAACTGCAATGACTTGAAAGTATGTTAGTCTTCTGCCTGTATAGGAATATTGGAATGAAAGTGTAATTTACTGACTGACATCACTGACTAAATATTTTTTGTAAAACAGAAGTTGGTGTGTGTGTTCTGGGATAAGGGGGAAAGTGCTGCAGTGCGTTGGTCGGCCGGTCTCATTTGTTAGTGCTGGAGTTCAGTGATCTAGTTCACTGATGTTAGTCTCTGGATGATGGCGTCAGTATTAACACTTCACTTTCATCTTGCAAAGCTGATAACACAGCATTGTTTCTAACGTACAAGAATCTGTTTTTGGAATCTGAATGGATTCAGAATCGCGATTCTTATGTGAATTGATTTTTCCATCCACCCCTAATGGGAACTGCTGGAGACAAGTCAAGAATATCTGCACACTCCAGCACTCAAATCCAAAAGAAATTGTTATAGGTTTTCTTGCCCCATCCTGCCAAAGTTCCGCAGAGTTAAAAACTCCCTTGGTTCCTCTTTGTTTCAGGTCACTGCTGTCACTAAATGCAATGAGTTTCAAATAAGTCAAGAAGAAAAACTCGAAGCGGACAATTTCATTTCTCTCCCATCCATCAAAGCTTTTATCAAAGACATTTAAAGAACAAATTAATCTATCTCTCAAAAACTAACTTATCTCTCTCTCTCTGCATGTCTTTCATTGCTTGTGTTTGTATCTTTGGTTTTACTTTTTAACAAATTCTATTTTCTGTCTCAAAATCCCAGCTTCAGTCAGATTTTCCTGTTAGCCTCTGCTTACCCTTTTGTCTATTTTCTTTGTCCCCTTTTCCCCCCAATACTCCAGCAATTTCCAGACTGTCATTATAAATAATTAGTTCTTAATAGACTGTCCTGGTTAAATAAAGGTTAATTTTTTTTATAAATAGTCCAGAACCACACCTGCAGCATGGGAATGATCAGACGGGGTTGGGTTACGTTGCTGACCCAACAGAACAGTTCTGGCTGATTGCAGCGATGATAAATCAAATAGACCCCACCCACCCGGGCAGCTACATTTCTTTGCACTCCGTCTTCCCTTTTCTCTAGCAGATAGAGCTGACATCTGTGATTACAGTGTCTATCTGCTAGAATGAATTAATGTAGCCGGAGCAATAAACAAGATTATCTTGTATTCTTGTTAAGGCATTTGCCGAGTTTCACAAAGCATAAGTAATATTTAAAAGGCATTACATCGTGGCCATGGGGAATCCTCCATTTTGATTGGCTGGAGAGTATTATTTATGAAATGAAAACTTTAGCTGGAAGGCTAAAGTTTTCATTTAAAAAAGGGTATTTCTTAAAAAAATTAATAAACAATACTTAAGCGGCTGACAAACAAACAATCAAACCTTAGCCAGACTAGCTGTGTTTAGACTTTGTGCTGAGCTAAGGGGCTGCTGGCTGTGGCTTTATATTTACTGTACAGACATGAAAGTGGTATCAGTCTTCTCATCTAATGCTCGGCAAGAAAGAGAATGAGCATATTAAATATCAAATGTCCAACTATTTCTTTAAGGTCCATTTAGTAGCTGCTCTATGTGGAGCAATAGTGACATTTGAACTGCTCCGCTGTTCCCTCTGCCTTTCTTCAAACACACACACACACACACACACTCCATCCTCCTACATACCACCAGCCCACCTTTAAACAGCAGTTAGATTTATCATAAGTGGCTGCAGCTAGTAATAATACTCCATGCTGTGCTTGATGCTGACCATGCTGCTAACACTGTGGGATTTATAGCGGGGGTTGTTTGCCGTGAAGCCGGCAAAACCCACCAGAGAAGACTGGCTGGGGGAGCGAGTGGGTGGGAGAGACAGCTGGGGAGATTTTCCTTAACTGAACGATTAGTTTGTGCAGTGCAATCTGGTCAGCCTCTCTCAGGGATGATATTAAAGTCCTGACACATGCAGAGGTGCATGTAGAAACATATATGCACATATGTATGCATTTAAATAAGCATGGAACTATAAAATTCACATGTGACTGCATGCAGGCCACATGAACTTCAGAACACAATCTGCACTACAAAGTACATCAGCACTGGTTTAAACCACAGTGAATATATACATGTAACCATGGTTACTTTAAAATGTATGTATTTCAACTATTACAATTAGTCAGTTCATAAAAAGTGAATAAACAACAAAATCCAAGAGAGAACATGAGTTATTGTATTCAAATCACGTCTTTTAGAATCTTGAAAACTATCTTGAGTTGTGTAATCCATCACAGCGAACATTTAGTCTGGATTAATTTTTCGTTAATGATACATTATTGTTCTGAGGTAATACAGTGCGCTTTTCAAATCAGTTTTCTACTTAAACTGCACTATAAAACTGAAGCAAGAAGTCTCACAAATCTGCTAACTGATTTTCATACTCTACAAAAATAAATGGAAACCAATGGATAACCTGAAGTAGTAGGAAAAATAAATCCAAAAGTCTAAAACTGTATAGCCTGAAAATGGTCAGCAAAAAAAAAAAAAAAAAAAAAAAAAGTACTGCTTCATACATACTGCTCTGACATTGGGATAATAATTTAAGTAACAAAAACAGTTACATCATGTTTTTGTATTTAGAATAAATTACAGGTATAAAACTCTGGATGTATGAACATACAGTACGTTTTATGAATACACTCACAGCTGCCCCGGTCCAGTTCCAAATCATTTCAGCACATTTTGTTTTTGGCTAAACTGATGGTCTCCCAGAGGCTGCCTGCTTAAATGGCCGCTGGTTTTAAATAATAATTATCCAACCACGGTAACCTGTGATTTCACCCTGACATTTCTTCTCTCGCAGTAGGACTATAAATCAACCAAAAACCTCAAAATTTACTTTTTTTTCCCCCCAGGCAGGCAAATTGGTAGCTGGGTTGAAAGCGAACAGGCTACTCAGTTAGTGTTGAGGAAAATGTCTGAAAAACATTAGGCATGAGGTCATGCGTTAGTGTGCTATATGTCATTGTGTTTCTGTAGTTGGGTGCGAGCGGGAGGACGGGGGCCAGGCCAGAACGTCAGCCAATGAGCTCTGTCTTGATATGGAAAGACCATATGGAAAACATTTGGCAATCTGATACTAAATCTGGGGTCAACCTTTTAATAGTTGGTGAAGCAAGGAACATCTCCTTGACCCCTTGAGATGGACATAAATATACATACGTGCACACACTCAGACATACACTGCTGTTGGCCCACATGCATGTGGCAGTGATCTGGAACCCTAATTAGCTGAGGATGGGGGTGGAAGGAAGGGGAGGGTGAAATTGGACCAGAGGTTCCTCTGATTGAGGGGAAATGGGAAACAGGCTGGAACCAATGTTACCCTTTAGCCTTACACACATTTGTACACACACACATACGCCAGCTGAATGATGGTTACTGGATCAGTAATGAAATATTTTTCAGTTGGCCCACTGCTAGGTGCAGATCTGTCCCCTGTGATTATGGCCTCCAGTCCCTGGATGCCAATATCCGTTGGTCTGAAAAGCATGAGTTTGGAGGCTGTGATTACAGAATGAATCACTGACTAATCTGATTTGGATTACTCACTCTTGCCTCTCTTTCTATGCTGTGCAGTCTCAAAGCACTCAGATGACTAGTTTAATAAGCCAGATCCTAAACCTTTTACAGAATTTAGGAGCTGACACTTTTATCTAAGAAGAAATTACAAGTAGCCTCTAACAAATCAGGAGGTAGAGGTCAGACCTTAATATGAGGTTCTCTGCGAGGACACGTGGGCAGTTAGGCCTTGTGGTTAGGTAGATGAGTAGGGCCAGGTTTAAAATCCATTTTAGCAAGCATCCATCCTGATGAAGTGTCCTTAAGCATTACAGTGATGTCTGCCAGCTCCAGGCATGTTGTTCTGCAGCCAGCCTGTAAAAAGTACAATATCAATAGAACAGAGAATTAGAACAGAACTCATCTCTAACAAACCAAAGCATAAAATAGGACCAGATTATATAGCTTAACACATAATAATAACTGAGAACCTTTAAAAAATAGGGCACTATAAAACACTAAAATCAGTATTCATTGTTTTATGTTTTGTCAATAAAGACAAAACATAAAACAGGTCAGTTTTAAAAAGAAAGCATCAAATGGCTGGAGGGATGCTCAGTACATAAACAAACTAAACTTTATCACAGAATCTTCAAACTAAACTGATTATACCGAATCATCATTGTCACTGACTGATGAGTAGCTTTTAGCAGTGGAGTTCCCCTCCTTGGTGACTGAAAACAAAGAAAACAAAGATTCACAGTATGTTACTTTTGGGTTAAAAGCTTATTGAAAGACTGTTTTGTATTGACCTGAACATTAAAGTTCAAACCAGCAACAGACTGAACTCAGGGTGTGTTCAGACAGACAAGAACACTGAGTGAAAAAACACATCCTCGCCGCTTATTTAATTGACTGGGACTGCTGTGTTGGCTCAGCGAGGGTGCCAACACAAAGGATTCCAGCTAAAATAAAGCAGGATTGCATGGGAAAAAAGCTGAACCTGGCTTAAGTTTTGCCACATCATAATGCAGGGTCATCCGGCAAGGCGACATCCCAGGTAGATTTACTTTGTAACATGAATACCATATTTCTATCGTTTAATTTGTTTACAACAAAAGATAAAATGATTGCCCGCCATGATAACTTTCCAGGTTGCAGAATCCTTGCTCATATTATAATAAAGCACTGCTGTAGATGGAACCACACCACTGAGAACCAAGTCAGTGTTTATGAGATCATAGTGGCTTCACTGAGAGATAAAATCCCCAATGATTTGTGTATGTGTTACGTACATCCAGATAAAAATTCCTGTGTGCAGAGTTCCTGGTTTGTGGACGATTCACTTGTTAGAAGGATTATTTGCCATCCAGGTCTCAGCCCCTGTCTCACTTCCTTCCAGGGATGAGGAGCTTTAGGCCTCATCTATAACCCCAAGTGTCCTCCTCAAGACCCAGCCAGCCCAGTGGGAACATAACGGACAAATCCCAGGCTTAGTGCTCTCCACTTAAAACAAACTCCTGTTCCCAGTGGACAGACCAACTGCACCAGTGAATAATCCTGGTAAACCGGGCTCAGGATGGGTTACTTCCAGGCATGGAGGGTACTAAATCTTGCACACTGTCTATAACCAGCTGTGAGACTTCCACATATTCATTCTCTCTAATGCAGGCAGTGCTTCCGGTCACAAAGAGGCAACTTAAATGTGCTCTTAAGGTTTCTGTCAGTCACTGTCTTTTTGTCTACACAGACAGCCTTCTTGAGCTCAAAATGTAATTATCCATCAGCCTGCAACAGTAACACAAGAGCACCCTACAGCTCCAATTACCCCCACACTCTGCTTTTAACCTTTTTGTGCTGCCCCATGAGAAGATGCAAGGCTGTTTGTACTGTAACGCTAAAGGGAAAAGTCTATTATCACTTCCCATGATGCCTACTTACTTTTCCCAGTTAGTCCCAGCAACCAGCTGTCAGTCACACATGATTGGCAGACGAAAGCTTTTATCGGTTTGTATAGCTGAGGGTCTATATGGGTTTCTGCCTTTATGGCCAGACAAGGTCAAATAATGTCTTTAAGTTGGTAGTTCTGTCCAACATTGAATTGCCTTTTATTGATTTTAGTAAAGTCTGACTGTCTGGGACAAAATCTGTCACCTGTTGTCTGTCTGTTCCCATTCAACATTTAACATAATGTTTTGCTCTGTATTTGAATACAGCGCTGTTGAGTGGAAGCTTTGTATCTGCTAACTGTCAGGAATGTGTTTTTAGCTTGGTGCCAATCTTGAACCTCTTGAAAAGGTTTCATCTGCCCAACAAGGTCTAAGGTTTTTTTGTACCCTCAGAGGAGCAGCAAGGAAAAACAGGAAAATATTATTTTTTAAATTGTGTTACAGCATTATCACATGGCTACACCATAATTAAGAAGAATGAAAGAACTGTTAAGTAATGATAAAAATTATATTTTAAAGTCAAGTAAAAATTTTCCAACACAGAAATATAAATTAAAAAAACTTCATATTTACAAAAGTCTGCCTGTAACTCAATACAGTACACCCCTGATGTAATTATACTAAACTATAAGCAGTTCTGAACATGGATCATATTTTTATTTGTTTAAATATGTAAATAAGTACAATAATGAAGTAAGTAAGAATCCATTCTTCTACTTTGATACATAACACATGGATGTATCCAAGCATCTATAACTGACAGGCAGTACAGGGTGTGTGAACATAGTGGACATATTTTAGTTGCATTATAGACTACCAAAAAGCTTAATTGTGTAAATCATAAAATATCATGGCGCTAGCCTGTGCCCTGTAAGACTCGGTTGCACAGATACACACTAGTACCAGCAATTCTATAATTTATTCCATCCAGCCATCAATATCATTGTGGTTCTACTTGTGAAATTAGGTTAACCATCATTGCACCACTCTTCTTTGCATCATGTAGCTTACCTGAGGTTAAATTAGCATAGCGAACACATGGGGTGTAGCATGCTAACCTGCTAACAATAGTAATTTATGGTCATTTCAGTATACAAACTGTCATCATTCACACTGTTAATGGAATAACTACACACACATTTGTCACACACATTAAATTCAATCATTAACACACTCAAACCTAACTAATTTATTGCTTATATTAATATCCCATCCATATTACCTGCTGGTCACAGGTCCAAACTGCCAGGAAGTAACAGGAAGTGAGAGCATCCAATGGGCTTTATAGTGGGGGAACCCAGACTGTGCCACGTTGGTTGGAGTACAGAGGGATGAAAACATTGACTCAGGGAATTTTTTAAATATCCTTAACAACTTTTATTGTTAATATTTCTATGTGAGGACAATTACAATAATGATTAGACATTCAGACATGTTTATAGTTTTTAGATAGAAATACATTAATTTGTCACTTTACAACAGAGTTGCACAATGAAATTAAAGTTGTAGACCCCTTCACACTACACACACAGAAGGTATATACAAAAAATTAATATTTTTTTTAGAATGGAATAAAAAAACAATATATACAGTTACTAACTTATATACATTTATATGCAAAAGTTATTATTATCAGTAATGTCTTAATTAATTGTGAATTAAATTGTTTGTCTAGTAGGAGGTGCTTCCTGTATAAAAGGCAGAGATAGAAGCTCCTCAGGTCAGTTGAAAGTTAGTTCAGTTTTTTTCATTTTTTATAGTTTTTTTTCACAACCTCACCAAAACTGGCATCCTGAACTGCTTTGTTTCTCTGGTGTAAACTACAAATAAAAAATGCACCAGTTGAAGATTATTCCTACCTCCTTGTGTTTTCCCTCCACCACTCGACCAATCCTTTACAATGACCTCAGTTTCAAACTAAAATCTGGTGTTGGTGAAAATCTATAATGCTGTTCAGGGTTAACACCATAAAGCACACAGTAATATAGTGCACAATAGAGCTACAAAATGAGTACAAAATTTTCTGGATGTACATAAAATTGTCCCCAACCTGCAGCATATGGTGATACTGGATGGGTAGCGTGAGAAATAGTAGAGTAGAAGTATGACAACAATTAACTATTTCTGGGATATTTATAAAGACAAATGGCCGGAGGCAGAAGAACTCTTACATGAACATCAACTACTGTCCATTTTTTCATGATCTTTGAGTGAAGCTTTTCTTGAAAATGTTGCAGAATGTCGCAGTCTGTTCTACATGATCACCAGGCTTCAAAATGTCTTTAGTAACAAAATTTTTGTTGAAAGTGTTGAATGATTAAGCTCATGTATGCTGCACGTGACTTGTCTGAACTTTAAATGATTATATTTCAGCGTGCTTTTTGATTTCCTTCTGTATAAAGCATAGTGTCTTGTAAGCTTTTGGTGAATGACCACTTGAATAAAAGTATTCATCATTCATATTCATGTACAGTAACACACACATTTTTTATTCACATTTATGTATGTAGGCACAGGCATTAAGAAAATAATCCTTTCTCACATAAAATCATTTGTTCTCCTTTCTTTGCTTCCTTTTCCTCCAAACCAGAGAGGTGTGGAATATAAAGGGGAACCTCAGTTTGGTCCTTAAAACGAAGCGGTTTGAGGAATGAGTAAGATGGAGTATGGCAAACCATTCATGGTGACATGCTATTATGAGTGCGCAAGAGTGATTTACAATTATGATGGCAGTATAATGACTAGGAATGGCAGTGATTTGTAGCATCCCCAAATCCTAGAAAGGGAATGAGGAAGCTCAGGCTGCCTTACAGTATGTGAACTTATCACATATATGATTTTGCCACTGATGTGAGTGATGTAATCTAGACTCGAGAATCAAGGTATTGTTTTTATTTGGACACATTTGGACATTTATTGGACACTCTTTTACTAGTATTTAAGCTTTTGACTCCCCCAGATAACCTGTTAACCAACAATAGTTTATCTGGTGTGTAACATTGATTATGTTGCATGCTTTCAGAGTTTCCAATTCAGTAGAGGGCAAAGTGAAATCTAAACATTAGCCTGGGCTCTTAAGTTTTGTAATCATACAAAACCGAATTTGAAGAAATTGTGAGATTTGTACTTCCTGCTTCAAGTCTTGTTCTGTATGGTACATTCCTTTATCCGTGATCTCTTGTCATCCATGGACTACCAACAGCGCTGGACTTTGTAATGAGTCATATCGCTGTACTAATGCCATCAAGAAAATTGTTCTGAAATGACCATATTTGGAAATTAAATTCTTAATTTTTATGGTAAATGTTTATGGTCAAGATGATCATATGATCACAAACCAAGAGGGATTAGCAAATGCTATTAACCTGTAACAAGGGTGTCACTACAGAAACCTGTTCTGTTCAGTTCAGTGGTTTTACATACAGACCATGATGTGTTATTGGCTACTTACCAAAGTCGGGTCAATAATAATTTCTGGTTTTGCACAAACATGTTTATCAAAGCAAGAAACGTAATCCTCAGCACATACATTTGTCCAATTCATCCACTGCATTTATGTACCGATATTGGCAGGATGAGCGAGTGATGCCCTACAAACATCTTCAATTTCTCCTGTGAAGTAATTGTGTTTAGTTTTTGTATTTTATTTGTTTTATTTTGTGATTTCTGTGTAACAAAAACATCACCTTCCTCTACAGTGTTCTATACAATATCTGCAACCACTGTCAGAAACATTTAGACAGAGGGTGCTTTCAGAAGCATGTCTCAAAAATCATTTTTTTACTCTCTAGATATCTGATAAGAAACCTTGAGACTCAAAGAAATGAGTGGCATTTAGTGGCATATACTTTTTACAGATTATTGATCATAAAGTTCTTCCACCTGCTTCCAACATAAGAAATGTAGAGCAAGGTATTAATTCTGCCTGGTGGTGCTGCTGAAAGAATCCAGTTAATCTGTCCAGATAAATGCTTATCTGAGGGAGGTTGTACGACATGTAGGAAACCGATAAACTCATCCTTTAGCACGAATATTTTACTGAGAAACACGTCCCTTTTTAGTATTTTCAACCACAAGTCCTGTTTGTGAAGACTGAATACTTTGAGCCTGAGCACAGTTGAAAAAACGCAGTCTGAAGTGAATGTTGTCGATAACCCTCAGAAGAGCTTCTGTTCAGACACTGCACACGGCGATGAAGTGGGTGGCTGAACACATCCAACGGTCAGAGGGCTGGAGTCTGAGTGCGTGAGTGTCGGAGAAAGTTGTACTGTCTTGGAGTAGTACTGAACAAGGACAAATCGTGACATTACTGATTCACACCACCATCTACTGTTGACTTTTAGTATTACAATATAAATGTTAAAGCTTAGTTTCAAAAATGTCTGAAATGAATGAAAGATAAAAATTAATTTAATTACGTATTTGCACAGTTTTGTTGCCACACACAGGTACAACACATCATACCAAGTACAACTAACTCTGACTGAGGCGGTTACGAATTCCATTTCTCTACCCATTACTTGGTTTGATTTAATAGAATTACTGTCTGTAGAGCACTTTGTGACAGCAGCGCAGTTTCAAACAGTAAGCAGGGAGGAGAGTTATACCACAATAGTCCTCTGTAGTCACCATCTTGTTCCTCATCTTGTTCCTATTCCAGCAGTTCTTGAGTTTCTCAGCACCTGTCTGTGGTGACGGGCCAGTGGGTGTGTGGGTGGACCTGGCGTCTACATGGCCTGTTTGCCAACTGCAGCTTCAACAATGTGCGACTGTGTCAACACAAATACCACTCTGCCTCTGTCTTCCTCCTCCTTGCTCAATCCCTAAAGCCGGAGGAGACAGCACGGAGGCCCGGTCAGTGGATTTCTTTTCTTCCTTTAACATGTTTACTGTGGTTTTCCACCTGGAGAGGGAAGAAAGTTCAAGTTTGACATTACTGGAGCCGTTTCTCATGGGCAGACAGGGCCGTAGCCCGGATTTTAAAAAGATTTTATCTCCTATCCAGATCTCTATCCAGATTTTATCTCCCTACACAATTTCCTAAATGCTGTTTCAAAGCCTTTCCCTCAATGTCAGGAATATAACTTTTAGTGGAGAAACACAAAATCATGTTCTTTTAAAAGGCTGTTGTGGCCTAAAACAGTCCAATTTAAAAAGGAGCTATATGCAAGAATTTTAGTTTCAAACATTCAAAAATGACATAAAATGATCAACAGAATGTGAAGAAATAACAGTTGTTAATGTATATACAGTAATGTAATAATGTATTGTGTTACAGAGATACCAACTCTGGCCTGTCCTGTCTCGTAATACCACTTTGTACCTCAAAAGGCGATAGTAAGTCACTGTAGCGTCCAGTGTGCCTGCAGTGTGTAACTGCAGATATGGTACACTGAATTTGCCATTTGCACAGTATTGCTGAATTTAATAATGTTTTCAACATATCAGTGTGCCAAGTCAGAGGTTATGTGACTGTCTGAAGCTCCCACCTGCAGCCTGAGTGTCAGCTAAACAATTTCTTTAGTTTAGAGAAGAAGCCTCCCTCTTCCTCCTGCTGCTGCTGCTGCTGCTGCTGCTGCTTGTCCTGTCCCTCCTCTGAGCTGGTCGACTTCGCACCAGAACCTGAAGTGCTGCTGCCCCCTCCTGGACACAAACACACACTGCATCAGCTCAACTAATGGCACAGCTGCAGTTCAAAGGGACTGACTGACTCTCTGTCTGTGTCTCTCTGCATACTAGAGTGATGTTTTGACTGAATGGTGAAGTTGGGCTCTAACACTGACCTGCAGAAGGACTGACACCGTTGACAGTTCCCTGAACGTCCGTCTCCTCTTCAGCATAAGTTAGCAACAGAGAGCGCTGCCTACGAGTCAACTTCCTGCAGGAACAAGAGACCAGAAACACAATTTAATGATACAAACTGAATCATGTGTAATTATTAACACTTCACAGTGTAAGGACATCAGAATCAGACACAGATTTATTGCCAAGTAGGTTTTCACAAGTAAGAGAAAAATAAATAAATATAAAATAAAAAGATGTAAAATATATATATTTTCAAATGAAAAGGTTTGTACAGTGTTTAAAATGAAGAGAATAGACAAAAAAAAGACACTATAATACTATCATCTCCTATTGTCTATCTTTGCCTTACACTGTCTATGACGACAAACCTAAACCACTTTTATGACTGCATCATTACATCAATTGGAAAATTCAAGATGTCTTGCAGATAAAGTCATACACATTACATGATAATTTAATATAAAATGTTTTTTAAAACTACACTGAATAAATCATAGTTTTGATTTAAGATGCTAATAGTCATTTAGTTATTGCAGTTCATTATTTTGTTACTGCAATAACTTAAGCTAAAAACAGTCATTTGTTGTCATGATTTGCCAAAATAAGTAGAACTGTCATATTAATGTTGTCTAGTCTGACGTACATTTATAGCATATATATGTGGGTCTTACTTTGGCACTCTGATCTTGATGTGGACGTAGTGATCTCCATAGCTGTAGCTGTTCATCCTCCGAATGCCTTTCCCCTGCAGCCGGATCACCTGATCAGCCTGGCAACTGGGAGGGATCTGAAAACACAGGTGACTTTGAAACATACAACGGAAATTTGCTCTACTGAAACTCTGTGTAAGGAAATATATTTGGAGATTAAGAAGTGTCTGGCAAATACATCCAGAAATAATAAATGCCAACACTTCAAAACTGCAGTTAAGAACAGTACTTGATTAAAATTACTTTAGCTTTAGCTTTACACCTCAGAAAATACTTTCACTCAGGAATATTGAATGAAAGGAAACTGGTCCTAATTCAGCAGTCAAATGAACGCCACATTATTATCATATTTTTAATGAAAAAGACCCATAACCAGACAAACACTGTGTGCAGTGTAGACTTGATAAACTGAACTCACGCTTAGCTTTTAACTATGACTCTTCTAAATAAATAAGTATCATTTGGTAGTGTATTCTGAGTTGGAAGAACAGCCTTAAACTCAGCATTATAATTCTGAGGGGGGAATTGGGGAGTGATGTTGTACATTGTCCATATGGCGCAGCCCTCCTTCTTACTCACCACTATACTGATCGTTTCATAGAGGCCCTGTGTTGTGGCTGTGCCCCCCAGGATGGCCTGAGCTATAGAGATAAACACATCTGAGTGGATGTTTACTCCATTGCGCCTGAACACTGGGCTTTTCTGGACCTGTACAGAGACATTTCAGATATAACACATCAAACTCAAATACTACTCCAGTAATTTGCACTTATTCAATAACAAACAAAAACACAAAAACAAACAAAACTCACCCTGAATGTAATGAGGATTTCTCTTGTCCCTACTGACATGCGTACTGTCTGACCATCTTCCACACCTGTGAGAAAATGTCACAAGAATTATTATTTTTGCCTAGATGTATTTATCAATATGTAACATTTTCCAAATCCAAGTCAACAGCAGTCAAAGCAGGTCTACATAGACTCAAATGTTGGCACAATATTAATCTTGTGAATTTGTTTCCACTTTTATCCGTCACTTGTGAGATGCCAGAGTGGAAACCTACCAGTAGGTACTGGAACAGTGACCGTTTGCCTCTTCTTGGTCTGGCCTGATCCTCGGCACAGAGCGCAGGGCGTGGTTATGATTGATCCCTTCCCACCGCAGCGTCGACAGGCAGTGCGCATCATGAAAGGACCCGTGTTGATTGACTCCTGCAGGAGGCGACACAGACAGTATTATACTGTTTAGTGGCTGACTAACAGCACAGTGAGATGTGGTGTGGTCCTGAGAGAAAAAAACAACTAAGGGAAAAAATTCGAGCCTAAAGAGCTTGAAGATAGCTCCACAAGTTAAAGGGCCCTGCTTATTGCCCTGCTGCCACTTGTCGATCTGAAACTCACCATTCCAGTGCCGTTGCAATAGTGACACTGAGACACCTTGGTGCCTGGCTCGCTGCCCTTTCCATCACACCTCGGGCAGGCATCATCAATGTTCACATTCAGCTCCTTATTTACGCCCTTCGCTGCCTCAGAAAACGTAAGCTCCATCACAAACTGTAGAAAGACAGAAGAAACTGATATACTTAATTAGAATGAAACCACTGGCATTCACACCTCATGACCTAATACATGTGTGATTAACTACTGCTTAACTTAAATAACAATAAAAAAAAGGTTCAAATAGCAAACTACAAAACCTAAATGTAAAATAATGGTTTAACGTTAAATATCACATGTTAAACATGTTGATGGGAGTTCTGACCTCTGGCCTTTGTTCAAACATGTTGTGGATGTCTCCAAAGTTCATTCCTCCAGTAAACTCTCCAAATATCTTCCTGAAGAGCTCCTCTGGGTCTATATTGGTCCCCCCGGCCCTGTAGTACTGCTGCTGGCCTGCCCCAGCACGGTTTGGGTCAAAGCCTGCTGCTCCGTATGTGTCATACTGCTTCCTCTTCACCTCGTCACTCAGCACCTTCACACAAAAACAACAGAGCAACTTTTGCTGCTTATCATAAATTACTAATTCCCCTTCACTGTTACATAACTGGAGAGGGAACTAAATGATCTTTGACACTTTTATGTAATTGGTTTTGTACCTCATAGGCTTCAGCCAGCTTTGCAAACTTCTCTTTGGCCTCTGGATCATCTGGGTTGGTGTCCGGGTGGTACTTCTTTGCCAACTGGACAGAGACAAAAAGTAGGAAGAAAGAAGAGGGCAGATGATGAGAAAGCATCAGATTTAAACCTCTTTCTAAAAATGTATCCAATGAAACTCAAGTTTCCTAACATTCAAGGTATTTGGGCATCACAACCCTGCAGATATTTTCACAATAGTGTGACACAGCAAAGTGTGTCTCCGACCTGGTAGTAAGCCTTCTTGATGTCCTTCTGTGTGGCAGTGCGGGAGACACCCAAGACTCCATAGAAGTCCTGTTTGTTTGCCAGCCTGCTGCTGGTGTGAAAAGAATGGCAGGCAATGCCATGGGGACATCTTGTGCCTGCAGAGAAAAGGATACAAAAAGGACTATTTAATCAGGAGAACTACTGTACATGCAGATGCTCTCATTTAACAATGAGATATGTTTTTTTGCGCACATCCCCAAGAAAAATAAGCATAACAAAGCTAGCTGTTAATCATAGTAGTAAATCATCAACAAGGTCCAAAATTATTGCATTTAGATCCTCAGCACATCATTTATGGAATGCCTATTACATGTCAGAAAGAAACATAAAATTACATCGAAGTTCCTGACTGTACTCCTGTAAGCAGATACTGTAGATATTAACCAATATAATACTCACAAAGAAAATTTTTCACTCCATAAGTGTGCCATGCTGTATACCTAGTACAGCATCACTGATGTTTTATTCACAACAGGCTAAAATGTACAGCTTACACAATTAACTTGGAGTGGAACAATAAGTACAATCTTTCCCTAATAAATGTAGTGGAGGAAAACACTCACAACACTCTATTAAGTGCCAGGACTTCAAAATTGTAGTTATGTACAATACTTGATTACATTTACTTAATTGCTTTGCACCCCTGAAAGCACATTTATTCAAGAATACTGATAAGGCATATGATTAAATACTTGTTTACTGCCTTGGTTGCATATTTGTCAAATCATGCAGCTTGACGACTGAATGGGATACAATACTGTAGTATAATGAAAATGAAATGTAGAATAAAGTCTGTTTACTGTCGCGTAAGTAACAACATGACCGCGGGAAACCAAATGATACTGACACAGAGATCACCGTTAGTTACAAGGTCAGTGTGGGTGCATACTGTTACTGATGTAATCACACTGCAAAACACTAACAGGGAGCACTTACATCATACCCAGACCATGGCTAACCAGCCCTGGAGGACTATGGTAGCCTTTAGCTGCTTGTAACATTACACTCTAACGTTGCACATCACAAAGCCTGGACGACGGGGCTTTAGACATTTAAACAGACTGTTGGCGTTACGAATAGTGACAGAGGACTGCTGATATACGAAACTCTTGGGATGTTATGCTAACAGTTAGCTATCTCACCTGTCAGTCCTCTCAATGTCACGACATTTCCGTGTGCCCCAGAGCTCAGGCTAACCGCTATCCCTCCCCGGTACGTCTGCAATGTAGTCGCTGAACAAACTCCTGCATGTCTGACGGAGACAGTCAGAAAACGACCGCTACGATGTCCAGAAGAGACTGATGCTGATAACCAGCGTGTAGTCAGCCGGGCAGCGGAGGACGCCATTTTCGCGTCACTACCGGTGTCAGCGAGACAGCGGGTTGGCGGCCGTCTGCGCATGTGCGGATTTTAAACCTTGACCAAACCAAAAGTGGTAACCGGCAGAACCATGTAACTTACTACATTTACTCAAGTACTGTACTTACAAATTTTAAAAGTACTTGTAGGCCTACTTTATTTAAGTAATTCCATGTTATACTGCTTTATACAGTGGTGGAAGAAGTACTCAGATCTTTCACTTAAGTAAAAGTAGCAATACCACAGTGTAGAAATACTTTTTTACAAGTATAATGGATTCAAATACTTACTTAGATAAAAGTATAAAAGTATTAGCATCAAAATATACTTATAACTACCAAAAGTAAAAGTACTCATTATGCAGAATGACCCATTTCAGAATAATGTATATTATAACATTGGATTATAGTTATTGATGCACTACATCACTTTAATACGTATTTGTGTCTCACAAATTCATGAAATGTAGATACAGAAATAACCTACAGTAGTTGTGAGTCAGTTGAACGTTGAGATTGATTTAGATTTTTTTAAAGACCCTTACTCATGCACCACAGAGACAGTAGATGGCGTCAAAGAGCTGTGAATGACAGACACTGCAGTTTATTGCACTGACTAACTGGATCAAGTTCTGTATTTGATAAATGCTTATAGATGATGATAAAATAACAACAACAGGAACAATAGCATATTATCAAGATCACTCAGTTTCCTGGCACAGCAGCTGTCAGACTCTAACCTAACGATCTGAAAACTGTGATGAGACATTGACTTTTGTGTCCTAGGGTGAGAGTTCAAAGATCACTGGGGCAAGAACAATGTTTAAAAAATTTAGATCTACTTGTTGACAATTATATGTCTCTTCAGGTACATTCATCCACTTGCCGTTACATTATTAAAACCTTGTTTATAGGCTTTCATGAACAGACAATAAGTAACAAAGAGCTTCACAATAAAATCAAATATGTAAAATAAAAAAATCATACAAATTTAAGCAATTTAACACATCACCAGCTAAAAAACAGAAGATAAGAGTGGTCCCAGTGAATCAGGGTTATGAAGTTTAATTTATAAAAATTATTTATTCATATAATAATAGAAACCCATAACTATTTCCCTCATATTTACTTAACAACATTGTGCAAAGAGACGCTGTCTACTGACATGACAGGGGGACGGTATGTGAGACAAAAGCCAAGTAGAAAGATCAAGACTTTCATGTCTCAAGTTATGTCAGGATTTTTTTACGAGGCGAACATGTTGAATGGATGTCAGTGTGTGACCTGATGAAAGAGAAGCTTACGCTCCCTTTCGGTTTCCCCCCCATCTTTCTCTCATTCCCCGCTGTCTCCAAGGCGACCTGCAAAACAGCATCCCAGCTGTGTGTGTCTGTGTGGAATGTATTACCAGAGGAGGCTGACATTTGCCACTCAGTAATGTAAATATCACTGTGAGCAACGATTCTTATCTCAATAAAGATGCTCTGACTTCCAACATCTGACTGACTGGTTAGTATTCAGATATATAGTGATGTGTGCATGTGAATGTTGACAGGCCAAATATGCTAAATGATGACTTTATGTTCACACATTTTGGATATTTGACTCACCACATGTGACTGAATTGTTTGAGCCATTGCTTCTTATCCTCTGGTCATTCTTTGCTTTTTAATCTCTCCAGCTATGGAGATGGAGGGGCTGAGGTCAAGTCATCAGATCAGTGGGAGGTGGGACAGGGGTGTCAATCTTCACTCAACTACTTATGCTTCTACCCCTCCACCTCTACACACACACACCCACCCACACACACCCACACACAAAACCCCATCGGGTTGTCATAAAGTGCCGGGTTCAAAGCAACAGTGCTCATTGCAAGCCTGTGGTTGTAGGCTAATTAGTGTGTTGGGGTTATGGGCGATGGTAATAGAGCGCCATACATCAGCCTCACTGTCAAACTTATATTATACCATGTCCACTGAGAATTCTCGATTCTGATTGGTTGGCAGGTATGGAGTAACTTAATAAATGTATCGTATAACTGGACACCTTTGACACAGGTTTTTGTTTGGCACTGTGAATTAATGCACCAGTATTAAACTCTAAAGACAGCTACAGTAAGGTTTAACTAAAAAGATTTGAGCTAAAGTTATTTGTGTAACCAATAAAATAAATTATTAAATTATTATCCCGTACCTACTCTGCATTACTGTACATGCTGCAATTGACACTAGATGTTATGGGCTTGGTGAGAGTGTAACCATCCTGTAAACAAAGACCCTACATACTGCTCCAACTACCGCCCCAAATATCTTTAATAAACACTGATGTAAAGATTATAAACAAAACCTTGGCATTAAGACTGGAATCTGTCATTTCATCATTTGTGCACCCGGGTCAGACTGGTTTCATCAAAGGGAGACACTCCCCAGAAAACATGTGAAGATTATTCAACATAATTTATGTATATAAAACCAAGACACATACAAATATTAGACATCCTGCCATTACTTTTACTTTAGACGCTGAAATGGCATATTTTGGCTTTGGCCCCTACTTCATCAACTGGATTAAGATTCTATATAACACACCCACAGCATCTGTAATCACCAATGGACAAATATCTAGATCATTCAACCTAAACAGAGGTACTAGACAAGGATGCCCATTATCACCATTTATTTTTGCACTTCTGATAGAACCACTTGTCTCAGCCATAAGACAGAGTGACAGCATTGCAGGCATTAAAACCAACTCACACCATCATAAAATCAGTCCACACGCTGATGACATCTTGTTATATCTAACAAATCCCTCAACCTCCCTCCCGTCAGTCCACAATATGATTAACAGCTTCGGCAAGGTTTCTGCCTACTCCATTAACTGGTCTAAGGCTGAGATTCTGCCTCTAAGCCATTTTGACTGGGATGCTGAGGTTGGGGATCTACCCCATAACCACACAACTAAGTCCATTAAATACCTCGGAATCCTTGTCCCAACAAACCCAAATGATATATTCAAACTCAAATTTTATTCCATTACTACATAGCATCAAAGGAATAAACGCCCAGTCTATTTAATTGGCCACATTTCCACCATCAAAATGAAATTTCTTCCTATCTATTTGCCATGACCCCAGTAAATCAACCCCCGGCCTTTGTTCTCCTCCCTA
Source organism: Siniperca chuatsi (assembly GCF_020085105.1). Classification (NCBI taxonomy): domain Eukaryota; kingdom Metazoa; phylum Chordata; class Actinopteri; order Centrarchiformes; family Sinipercidae; genus Siniperca; species Siniperca chuatsi. Next base: position 6,400,959 of record NC_058044.1, on the reverse strand, counting down.
AATTCAACAGTAAATACATTTTACTGGAAAGGCAAAAAGCCCAGAATCAAAATAACTACACTCCAAAAACCCAAACAATATGGTGGCCTCGATGCACCAAATTTTTACCACTACTTTCTCACCCACCAGCTTCTGTATATTCAACACTGGTCAAACAACTCCAATTCTGCCTGGCTTGGTATTGAACAGATCATCTGTGATAGATCTCAGTCAAGACCCACAGCTGCCTTCTGTCCTTTCCTACCTATCTATGCCTATCTGGCATAACCTTATGTTTAAAATCAATAAGGAACCCATCAACGTCCCTGTGTGGAAACGGAGAGGAATAACTAGCCTGGGGCACCTTTTCAGTGGCAGCTGTCTCATGACCTTTGACCTGCTCAAACAAACATACAACTTACCCCATCACTGTCACTACCAGTAGATAAAAAAGGAAATTGATATCCATAACTTCCACGACTTCACTCCTCCCTTATTACTAAAACTATGTTCGTTCTCACCCAAAAAATTACTGTCACAGATTTACAAACTTATTTCTCACCATGACAATACCAAAAATACCAATAGACAAATGGACATCAGACTTGAATATAGATCAGTCAGACATCAATTGGCAAACTACATGCAATAATACATTCTCCATGTCATACAACTCAATAACTCAACTAATTCAATACAAGGTCCTACACAGAGTACACATCACCACTAAAATGTACCATATGGGCTTCACAGACAGCAATGCCTGCACACACTGTCCCACTGCAATAGACAACCACTTCCATGCATTCTGGCTTTGTACACCAGTTAGGCAGTTTTGGTCGGAGGTCATGGGAAAGCTGTCCAGGATCCTCAACCTCGGCATCCCCCTCTCCGCCTCCATCTCTCTTTTAAGCAATCTCTCGTCACTTTCAGTTCCACAACATCTCCAAACTTTCATCTTAATTGCATTAACTGTGGCCAAGAAAAGTATATTACTCAACTGGAAAGACAGAACAAAATTATCAATAAGCCACTGGCTCAATCTGTTAACAGACCACACAAGCCTAGAAAAGCTCACATCAACCCAAAAGGACAATCTAACCCAAATTATGTCATCAGGGTTATCTCGGGTTAGGCTTGGAGACTACAACGTTTAGACTTTTTTTTTACAAAATCTACAAAGCCTATGTTACAAACTGGGGACATGAAAGAGATGGGCTTTTACCAAGAAGGGAGACCTAATGAAAGATGCTAACAAGTAACAATTTCAGATCCAGTGTTTTGGAGAATACAAGGGAATAAAAGTCAGGATATCTCGGGCTCTGCAACTTTCATGTTGATATATTTTTTTTAATCTGTCTTCGAGTGCCACAATTTTATGGAATGCAATCCTAATTTGCTGGAGTATAGGAGAATCTTAATCAATTGATGTTTTTCTTACCTGCCAGTGGATTTAGCAGGGATATATATGGAGCAAAGAAACATATTTGGCTTGTTACATTATGAAAACGGCTCATGGATTTGGGAGTCAATCAGCCATAATCTTGTTTCAACATCTACCTATCTGCTGCAGGAAAGGAGAAACTGGCAAATGCTTCGCACCTGGGACAGTTGTGTATTTTATTTTACTTTATGTCTAATTTTATTATATTTTAATTGATTTTTTTTAGATTTTAATGTGATTTTTTTATTGTCATTCTAATGCATTTCTTCACCTTATGTAAAGGACTTTGAATTGCCTCTGTGTTTAAAAGGTGCTATACAAATTAAATTGACTTGCCTTGCGCTCGGTGACATCAAATTGCCTCAGTGATTTTATAGGAATATGTGTTTATATCTCTTGTGCCAGTAGTCTATATACTGCATACACTTGTGTTGTATGTGTTGTCCGGTATCACTGTTGCAAATTTGAATGTGCATACAGTGTAAAAAATAATATATATACCCTGTTGCTTAAATTTGTTGTACCTACATGAAGTAAAACAAATTCAAGAATGCTAATGTTCCCTGCAGTCCTCCATCACTCCCACCATGTGCCCCTCCTTTCTCCTACTGGTTGTTTTGACTAAAGAGGTGGGAATCATGAGGTTGCACCCCTGTGATGTCCCATCCTCTCCCCCACAGCCACTGAAATGTTCATGTCACAAATAAACATCAGAGAGATGCATAAAGATAGAACACATGAACATATTTCGTAACCTTTTCAACATAGTCGATTAGTGCTTTGCTACTTGTAGTTGCGTGTGACCAGATCGTGACGACACAATGATCTCACAGCCAGAGGAGACTGAACATCTTACATTTATCTTTCAGAATCTCACAGCTGCTGATATCACTGGAGGGCAGAGCGTGTATCAACAACAAGAGAGGACGAGCAGAAGTCAAACCATGTCCAGCATGACACTCCCCACTCCCCTCTGTTATGGAGATGATGCTGCTGTTATGGTTACAGACTGTGCTACTGAATTACTGAATGGTCTCACAGTATCTCTGTGTTTGTGTGTACATCTACTCCCCTACAACCAATGAGCAGTGTTTATAGTTCATAAGGTAATAAAAATTACCTCTAACAAAAGCAATGGTGCAGGGGTAGACGGCAAGCCATTTGACAGAATTTGTTCATGGTGTTTTTATTGATATTAAAATGTAGTCAGAGCTTTTGATCTTTGAGAAAGATCTTTGTCGCTTTTCAAACTTCAGTGTCTTCCTTGTGATTTTGTTCCAGTCAATACCATATTGTTCAGATTTTGTTTAGAATTCTCTATTTGTCTCCTCGTCTTTTAGCTTCTGTGCACTTTGCCCTTTCTCCTTGGTAAAACGTTTTTCAGTGTAACATTCAGTCTTTTGCTCTGTCACCATGCTCTGCTGTTCTGCCACATGGCCAGAAATTGCCAACAAACTGTAAACACAGCATTGACATACCTAATAAAGTTGATATGGCGAACATGTTAGCAAACAGTTGCCTATTTACACATCCAGCGGGACACAGAGCAATGTTAGTATTCATTTGGACTCATATTTCTGTCCTCCTAGCAAATATTCACTCTCCTTTTATCTCTGTTTTGGTCTCTATCAACTCCTAAAATATCTGGCTCTTTACCTCCTGTGGGTTTTTTGCTGAAAACAGCTGCCTGCTGCTTCTGGAAACAACGTTGGTGAGAGCAATGACAATGAATCAAAACAGTAGTTGTTGGCTGTAAACAAAACAAGCTGAAAGACGCTAAAACCCTTAGGGTGGAATATCTCATCCAACTACTTTCTTTTTTCTTATCACTTTATATCACTGCTGATTACATTGGTTCTTTCATTCTGTCTCATTATGTGCCAGTAATTTTCTGTGAACTGACATGTTGAATGTTAACTGTGAGATATTGTATCCTCCCAACTGTATGCAGGTGGTCTCCTCCTTTATTAGAAAACTTGCTAATATGAGTCCAGTTCCCTCTGGGAGTACTTGGATTGCACTGCCCTGTTCCAGCCCTCTGTCTTTCCCTTAATGACATCATATTCATCCGGCTGCCTAAGCCAAGCATAAAATGCCAATCAACCAGTGATGACCTCATATGTTGAATCATAACATCAAACTGCAGGATATGTGGAACCCAAGCATGTGAAAGCAAACACGCTGTGAAAAATTGGGGCTTACACACACGGCTTGGGGTTAATGTTTTGTCCTCGGTCAGTATGGTCACTGTGAATGATGGAGTTGTTCCAATTGTTTTTAGTACAACAGCAAACAATGGCGTTGTTAGCTGTGGCCAAGGGTTTGTGCGAGCAAAACGATGCCTGTCATCCCTGTTTTTCACTCAGGATTGGTGGTTGCTGGACAGTGGCTGTTAGGTCAGTTTGTGATTTCTTTGATGAAGCCTTAAAATAACAAGTGTCTTGTCTATTTACAATGAAATTACACTGTTCTCCTGACAGAACTGATAGCTATACATGCGATTAAAATATTTAATCTAGGCATTTCCATGAGGTTTTGTAATTCAGTATCATTGAGAGCGTATACACTTTGAAGCAGGACAGAGGGATGCTCTGAACTTTGGGCATTTTTAAAAACTAATAACAGCAATATAAATGTCTTAACAAGAAGTGTCTTTCCTGTGGGCCAGTCCAAAATTCCCAAAGATACAAAATATGTCAGGCTGAGCTTTAGGGAAATGTGTGTGATACTGTCAGACAGTGTGGAATAATAACCTTTAACAACTTTAAAGTTACAATAGGGAAAAGTGTAAGTTAATAACTGGAGGATTACTAGGTCAGTACCTGCCACTGGGTGATGGAAATAATGGCACACAAAATTTGCTCCTGTTTTGTTTATGCATTATTCACCAAACGTTTTAGGCTATCTTTCCTTCATCAGCGTGGGTTATGAGTTCTCTGTACTGTATGTGTATTCTAAAAGTAAGAAATTGTTGCTTTTTTTTAATAACAAATGTAAAATCCTTGTTACGCAAAACGAAAAAGTGTGTAAAAGTTTGGCAGGTTTCCACTACATCACGTGTTCTAACACTCATTATCTGGAGGGGTAGTGTGATGAACTCTGGGATGATAGCACCACCACTTTACTATGTGGAAAACAGTGAAAGCAGGCTGGCATCTTTTCTGGCATCTATTTCAGGCCAAATCAGTGTGGAGGTCTGATTTTCACACAAGCTTTGAACAGGTCCTCTCTACAGCACGTTTACTTTGCTTTTATGTCCATTGTTAAAGTTGAACAAACTGCAGTGTAGCTACCTCATTCAGACTGGTACTAAAAGAAAATAGATTATATAACCACTGTGGCTACTCGTCTGCTCCTTCTTCAGCATATTCCCTGAGTGCAGCAGAGAGAAAGGCAGTCTTTGTGTGGTTATATTAAGTCACTAATCTGCAGAGTCAACAGACAGAGGGTTTCTCTGCCCCTGCGGTTCTGTGGCAGCGGTCCTGTTTGGGTGATGGCTGCCATGGGGCTGCTCGTAAATGTCTTTGTGGTTATACCTCTAATTTTCTTCTGCCCAAGCCCAAGCCGAAGTGTGTGTGTGTGTGCGTGTGTGTGTGTGTAACTGATGGATATCTTCAAATGAGAGGGTCTCTCCAATGGTAGGACTTTGGGGTTGTGGCCCACAGCAAATTATTGCCACCAATATACTGAGGCAGTATTGCTTTTTCAGTGAAAACAGCTGCAGCAGCTGAAAGATGCTATAAAACTCTGTAGAGCTGAGGAAAACTGTATTGATTCTCTGTGAGCTTATACAGTAAATACAAGTAACAAGTATTCTTGTAATCCAATGTCAATATAAAATTTTGATTATAGCCATTTAGAAAGCAAGTATTTTAAAAACATTTGCATTTACATAAAAAAGTTGTCATTGAGCGTAATCTGCAGTGTTCAAAGTGTTCCTGTCAGTGTTTATACGCATCTTATTAGATACCAGGCAATCAAGCTGTTTTCTAAAAATATGATTATAAAAATAGCTCATAGACTACAATGAATGAGAACCTTTGTGATGCGTTTATGGAAAATCATTATCTTTCTGCTGAAAATCCAGCCCAACTCCCTTCTTCCTTGTTTCTGTTTTTATCCCTCTCTCGATCTCAGCCCTAAAGCCCTGTAAACGGTGCTGTGACGTCTTGCGGTTGATAGTTCAAAGCATTAGGCAGTTGGGCTTCCAGTTTGAGGAGAATTTTTGTGGTTAGCCAATTGGTGGTTTCCACAGGGAAAACATTTTCATATTAACTGATAAAAGCTCTCAATAAGTGGAACACACTATTTTTTTGTGTGTATGTACGTGTGTGTTGCCTGTCAGTGTTATGTTCATGCGTAAGGGAGATGCATGGCATATGAAACCATGTGTGGATCTGGAGGAGGCCACCCACTAAGAAACTGTGGACTGGGCCATTCCTAGAACTCTTACTCAGGCCAAATTTATCCTGGCCAATTTGGACGGCTCCATCCTGATCCTGGGAACATGCTGTACCTGCACTAATGAACACTAATGTGCTTTCTCAAGCTGTTTTCATAAGGACTCCCAACGGTAGTTAGTTATGGACTTCATCAAATACTTTTAAAATGCTATGTTCAGAAAAATCATGTTGGCACCATGTTTGTTTTCAGCACCAGCCTGCTTCATATTCATTTATTCTCACATTATGGAGCTGTAGCACATTCTCTCCACATAGCTCTACTGGGGTTGCTGTCCTTCTTTTTTTTTCCCTCACTGAGATTTCTACATGTTAACTTTACCCTCACACAACACACTCCCTTATAAATTAATTTAGAGATAAGATATATGAGTAGGAGAGACACATTAAGAGATGAATTACCCCTCTGCCTTTGAAAAGCTTGAGAATTAAAAAATTAAAGTCAGTGAAAAGCATTTGAAAATAATACAAGCATCATTCCCACATCAGACTGCACAATATCAGCCCAATAATGGCCTGAGCCATGCATCGGTAACAAAAATGAACATTCGGCGTTACAGTCGGTCATTTCATCCCGTGTAGTGTGTTACAGTGGAAGACAACTGACTGAAAGCCTCACAACAACCGGACGAAAAGACTAGTATGTCAGAATGTTTTGCTCATTTTTTTTTCTCTTGCCTAGGTTTGACAACTTCTACTATATGACGTGTTCAGTGACATTGACCAATACAAGTACATTTTTCAGTTCAGTTCAACTGTGGACATGGAGACATGGAGAACAGAAATAGGAATGATGTTATATTTCACTTCAGTGAACCTGTAACCAGCAGGTCAAAAGCATTATGCCAAATTAATCCTGCCTGTGGATGCAACGTCACCCTCTGCACACGTGTATACAGCACACACTCTCCTTTTTCTGTCAAACTGTGATTACATACATAAACATCAGGTGCGGTCAGGTGGAACAGTAAAGTCAGTCCCTGGCACCTGACCAATCAATGCAAGTTGTGAAAGATGGCAAGCTATGACTGGTCGGTGTCCAATCTGTAGACTGCATGTCTCTTTGAAAGCCACGGCAAGAATCACTAATAACAAATAAATTCATACTCATCACTGCTCTCTGCATCACAAAGTTGGACGGACTTCCTTACTGACAAGAAAGAATAATCATCTCATAACATTCAATTATAAAGCTCTGCTGCCACCAAACTACCTCACATGTCTACTCTAGTTTCTCTAGGATCAATAAAGTACTTCTGATTCTGATTTAAATCTTGTAACTACAGTACACAATCTAAGGCCTTTGATATCCTTAGACAGTCCATATGTTTGGACTAATCTTGGCAGAACTGGTTTCACTAATCTACGCACCTTTTAAATGGAATGAACTGCAAACTGGCCCCAAGCTAGATTCTTCCACCCCACGTGGAGATTTTAAAGCTTTTTTTGTGATGTCTATTTTTCACTTTATCTTAACAAAATCTTAACGAAATTACAAAAAGTCTTGTGTAGTATGATCCTGTTATTATCTGATCTGGTGCAGACATGGAAGCATTATGGTTATTAATAGAGTTCGGCATAAAGTCCCAGTGTTGGCTTGACCCACTTCCTTCTGAGTCACTGCAGCTATGAGGGTCAACTACTACCACCGTGTCTAATTTGTAAAACTGTGTGTGTATCCTTGCACAAGGAGACCACACCCATACCTCTCACCATCCATTTCCCAGGAAGTCTCTATCTGCCCCATCAGCTCCCTAACAAAGATTCCTGCTGGTTGTTAGAACCAAAGGCCCTGCTGCAGCCTGGGGCGTTGTGGCACACATCACCCAAACCCAGTCCAGCCCGTCGTTTCTCACCTCCCCTCCCCTCAGGTGACAGTTGAACCATGCAGAGCAGCGGCCCACCTGAGTGCAGCCTCTGGCTATAGGTCGATGACCACCTCATTGTTGACAGAGGGACATGTCAGATTTATCATATCTCATGACTAAGAACAGAGCAAAAAACTAAAACATTTAACAACAAAGAGACAAATTGCAACAAGATGCAGGTTTAAGTGTTAGCTGGGTATTAGTGTTGTCTTTGCCTCCTCATTCCTTTCTTTTCTTCTCTCCCCCCCTTCATCTCTCAGCAGGGACCACCAAAGCTCCTTTTTATCGTTGGGGAAGGTGTCTGACTTTGACAAGTTCACTTAAGTCTCATACCGAATCGAGCGAGGCTCCATTAGCGAGGGAGTTAGAGAGGGATGAAAGATGTGTGGCGAGGGGAGGGAGGTGGGAGGGAGAGCAAGGTTGAGAACACAAGACTTGGCAGGATGTTACTTTCTCTGAGCTGTTGTGTCAACAGGTGAAGCTGTAATTGCACATTTGACTTGTATTGTTCTTACTGAAGTCTTCTCACCGCTCCCCAGCCACTGTGAAGAACGGAAATTTAAAGGAATAAGAAAAGGAGGTCGTCAAGCCAGCCAACTATGTGTTGATGTGACAACACTTTCCCCTGTCAGTTTGAATTGTTTAGGTGACACGGTTCACACAAAGTCCCATACCCATAATTCCTCCTGTTTGACCAAGTGTGAAAATGAGAAAGAGAGACTGACCCCTTATTTCCAGTTTTTAAAATCAGAGCAACAGAGCCATTCAAGGCTGTTTTAACACACAGCAAAACAATCAGAAAGAAGAAGGTCTTCATTAATTTCACTAAAGAGAATTACCACAATCAAGTTAAGAGTGTCATTCTAAACCACTTTGGTTCATTTACACAGCTTTTAGATGCTGTCAGTAGGGCTTTTTCACTCTTGTTAAAAAAACAACTACATCAGTAAACTGTAAGGATGATTTTGCAATGCAACAGTGCAACAAACTGCAAACAAAACATTAAAATTTTATCCTCATATAAAGTTGTCATAGCGAATGTGGCAATTTACACATCCAGCTGACACAAAGAAACATTAGCATTCATTCTTTCTGTCCACATGACAAATGTAAGTCCAATATTCTGTCTCCTTTTAGCTCTGTTTTGGTCCCTATTAACTCCTGAAGGAAATACCTGGCTCTTTAGCTGCTAAATGCTCCACTATGTTCGTTATCGGTGTTGCTAAGTCGTTTGGTGCTGAGCAGTAGTGTACAGTGGGTTTATCAGAGGTTTTAACCGAAAACAGCTGCCTGTTGTTTTTGGAAACCACATGAGAGCAGAGAGACTGAACCAATATTTTAAATATAAATATTTTTGACATCACATTTCATCCATTGTTAATATAAAAATATTGATCAGAGCAGCTTTAACTATTTCTCTCTCAAGCTCATAGAAGTCCACTGTTTGACCTTTTTATGTGTCCTTAAGAGGTTTTTGAGTGCCTTGTTTTTTTTTTTACTGGCAATACTTACTTTAATTGTTTTAGTGAAATCATTCCAACTGGGCTTCAGAGTATTGCATGAAATTCATGAATGACTTTCTTTTAGCATGACTTTTAGCATGACATATAACATATACAGTATAACTTTTATAACTTATATCCTAGCCTAAAAATTAAATCTATTACTAAACTAATGTAGGTAAGGTAATGCATTGACTTGTAGCGTCTACATGTTTATATTTGTTTTCATTTACTTCAAGGGTTTGAAATGCTCCTTTATTTTATCAATGAAGCATTAAGAAGTATTATTAATTATTATTATAAAATTTTGTTTATTATTAATGTTACATACTTTAACGCAATAACATTGCATTTTAAAGGTTCACTAAAGTGATGATTTTCTTCATGATGTTTTCTTTTGGCTGTTGTAGCCAATGGACACAGCTACATGCAAATGTGCAACACACTTACTGTAGTGTTGTAGTGCAGTGCAGTTGAACTTTTGAACCCCTGCTGTGAATCAGCTTACCAGAGCAATGAAGTCAAAATTTTCCTCTAATGTAAAGTGCTGTACGAAGAAAAATAGCCTTGATAAATTAAAATTGTCGAGGCACCCCTAAAATGGCAACAGATGTTTGAAAGAGAAGAGGGTAAGAGGGGATAAGAGAAGACTTATGGTCAAGATAAAAAGATAGTCATTTTGAAAGAAGGAGAAGATACGAGGATCATGAGCCAAATGAATGCAAAGGATGACAAAGACAAAATCACAGAGGGATTAGGCTGAAGACTATGAAAATGATTAGAATCATCAGCTTACAATTAGCTGAGAGAACCATAAATCCTTTGTTTGACAACAATAGAATTCTTTATTATATACATACACCAAAAATGATTTCCTGAACTAAAAGTGGGAAATTGTGAAAATATGTTTGCCTCCAATTTTTATCCAACGGAAAAATGGTAACGTCATTCTGGAGGGCAATTATGGTCATTTGTAGAACTTGTGTTAGTTATGTTCTGTCATTCTGAATCTGATGTCACTATGACAGGTGTGAAATCAGCATGAAGCAGTGGTGGAAGAAGTATTCAAATCCTTTACTTAAGTAAAAGTAGCAGTACCACACTGAAAATACTCCACTACAAGTAAAAGTCCTGCATTCAAAACTTTACTTAAGTAAAAGTATGTAAGTATTATAAGCTAAATTTACTTAACGTATTAATGCAGTAAAATGGTCCCTGTCAGTGTTTCACTATTATAAATTATGTTTTTGCATTAATATTACTGCTGCATTCATGTGTATGTTGTGCTAATATACTGTTGGGTAGTTTAATCAGCGATGCATCATATTCTATAAGATCATCATATGTTTGTAGCGTTGCTGTCCTGTGAGAACCACGTATCTCTAAAAAGTCAACTTTTCATGAGCTCAGAAAAACAGAACTGTTTTAAATAGCTGATTTCGCTTAAGAAGTAGGAGGACAGGAAGGGTATAAAAAATTGTAACCTGAAAAGTAACTAGTAACTAAAGCTGTCAGACAAATGTAGTGGAGTAAAAAGTACAATATTTCCCCCTGAGATATAGTGGAGTAGAAGTATAAAGTTGCATAAAACGGAAATACTCAAATAAAGTACAAGTACCTCAAATTTGTACCTACGTATAGTACTTGAGTAAATGTACTGTACTTAGATTCCACCACTAGTGAAAATGTATTCTAGTTCCATTATGAAATATAGCCAGTCCATCCATACATGTGTCTTTTAAACAAGAACCTTTATGACCTTAATGCCAAATGCTAACATTTTTAAAATGTGTTGGCTTTCTTCAATATTCTGTGCATGGCGACTGGTTAAGGTTAGGGAAAGATCGTAGTTACAAATTAATTCATTCATTCATTAACACTACTTCCTGTGTTGGCAGTGGAAGTTAATCGTCCGGTTCAGAACCGTCCAATATGGACATAATTCCTGTGGATTCTGGGCTGAAATGCAGTTGTAAATGTTTGTTTTGGATGCTCTACTGTTCTGTAAGTGCTCATACTGTCCATCAGAGGAGTCTTCCTGCATGAAGAATTTGATTGTATTATTCCAGTTCAATATTCCAAGTTCAATAATGTAGAAGAATTAGGAGCTGTTGAATGTGAATGATACATCATTTCTTTCAGTTGATAAAAACTAATTATCAACACTTATGAACTCTTCTCCTCCTTTTTTATCTTTCTCTTAACCACTTTCTTCACTGTCCCTCTCTCCTCCTGCACTCTCTCTCTCTCTTTACACCCAGAAGGCATGAACACACTTTATGACCGTTCCTCAGAAGTCTCCTAGCCTTAATCCTCCCTGGGCTTAGGAGACAGAGAGACACTTTGCTCCTCACTTCCCCGCCGTTTGATCCCACATATTGTGCTCTTCTGGTCGGCAGGGAAGAAAAGGGCCGGGTGAGAGAGCAAGGTGGAGAAAGAAAGAGATGCAGGGCGGAGGGGAGAAAGAACAAAGAAAAAAGAAGAGAGAGAACGTGCACTGTGACTTTGCCAATATGAAAACAAGACATAAATTCACCATTGCCAAGATGGATATCTTTTGTTTTGAAGTCAGGGATGATTTGAGTCAATCCCTGGATTGAAGTGTCGATGCTGTTATTATGTATCATAATGAGAGAGGGATGAAGAACAGAAGGAGAGGAGGATGAGGGATGTATGATATGAATTCCTGTTGAGGAGGACAGTCATATCAAAGCCAGTGGGCAAATGTGATTTGCGGTGGAACCTGCTAAATCTCAGCATGAGAGAGGTAGCACTTTGATCTCAGTTAGGAGTGGCTGACAACATGTTACAAATCAAAGAGGAGGGAAAGAGGGAGGCGGAAAGATTTCGTATTTTCCTCCAAATGTTTTGATGTCTTTGTCTGAAGCATGTTTGAAATTCCCTGGCAATCGCCTCATCTTGCCAGGAGAGAAATGTGAAATTTGATGGGAGAAGGGAAAGGACAGTGATGATGAAAACTATGCACAACCAGAAAAAAACTGTGTGTGCAGGCAGCTTTGTTCATAGGGTATGGACATTGGAGTGTGATTGGGGATTTTTCTTTCTTTGTCCAGAAAAGACAATACTAAACCCCCTCGGGGGAGACCATCTTGAAGGAATCCCGATCCCCATGGAAGGCAAGCTGGCACCTGACGGCTGGACAAAGCCGAGGTCAAGGGGTTGTGAGTCAAAGGTCAGGAGTGGAGGCCTGATGTGGAAGCAGAAGAAAAACCAGTGAAGCACCTTAGATCATTTTGTCTCCTTATTAACTGTCTAGCTCCTTGGGAGGCAGGAGAGCAGCTGTTTCTTTCTTTTTGCAGCTGCTTGTGGATTGAAATAATTCAGTTGCATGTTTCCTCTCTTTGCCAGTGCCTCTCACTTTCTGTTGCATCTTCTCTCATTCTGTCTGTGACATTTCCCTTTGCTGATATATTACATCTAGTTATGTTCACTTTGACTGAGTCTACAACCATGCTAGTGGCTCTGTGAGGCTGCACTTTTATGCGGTGCTTTGAGCTAAATGCTAATGCCAGCCTGTTAACATGCTCACAATTTCAATGCTAACATGCTGATGTTTAGCAGGTATAACATTTACTTTGCTCAACATCATAGTTTAGTATACAAAGTACAGCTGAAGCTGATGGGAATGACAGTTTTGTTTGACTGGAGGAAAAGTTAAGGGATTATCAAAGTTATTATAATTCATCCTAAGGGGAACATAAATGTCGGTACCACATTTCATGGCAGTCCATTCAGTTGTTGTGAAGACATTTCACTCAAAACCACAAATGTCAATCTCATGGTGGTGCTAGAGAAAAGGTCAGGGGATCACTAAAGTCATCAGAATTCATCCTTTAGGGCTAAAAACAACTGAGCTGCTTCACATCTCAATGGCTTCAAATCACCGCAAAAGTTGACAAAAAATTTGGAACGTTACAATGTAAATGAACTTTACACAGCAGTCTTGTTTACCAAACCACATGGATAGTTAGTACCAAAGAATGTCAAAGGAAGAAAAGATGATCTCATGAGAATGAGACCATCTTTCTCTGGACTGAGCACTGCGTCCTGATTTTTTGTTTTTCCTTCTTAAAGGTTCTGTATATGAGATTCTGAACATTAATATAGCAGCAAACAATTTGCTATGTAAAGATATAATGGAGTAATGGCATACTGAGGAGAGAATGACTTCACACCTCCTCTGTATGTACTTTTATCCTCTGTGCTTTGTTTGTACAGCAGATGTTTGTTTTCTCATCTAACGCTGTGATTTAAGGATTTATTTCAACCAAACCAGGGTTGGTGATTGGTGGAACAGTGGAAAGACTACCAAAGATGGTTTTGAATGAAGTGTATTTAACAATGATCTGCAAGGTAAAATTATTGTTTTGTTTTGAAACAACTGTTTCTAGTTAAACAAAAAGGTCTATCTCTACAGGGATCCATTTTTAGTGGACGTATTTTTAGTTGTCCCCAAGGATTACATTGCAGCCATTGTTGCCCGTTTCGCGGCTGCCAGCTGAGGCCTAGAGCCAGAATAGTTCAATGAATTAAGGATTTATTTCAAACAAACCAGACTTGGTGGTTGTTGGAACAGTTGAAAGACTAACAAAGACGGTTTTTGTGAGTCTTATTTGTTTCTGTCTGGTTCGAATGAAGTGTGTTTTACAATGATCTGCCAGGTAAAATTACTGTTTTTCTCAATGGAGTCTGGTGGGCCATAGCACCAGTTTGTTTGGGTCTGAGATGCTGGTGCTCTAGTGCAAGATCTAGTGGCAGTGAATGTCGCCTACAGCTCCTTTAAGCTCTAATTAACCAAACCAGTTTCCTCTGATTTGCTAAAAACTATAGTGTCCCACTGTTTTAAGAAATTATTTTGTCTTGTTTTATGTAAAAGTATATATTTTTGACTCATTATTAAATATTTACATGTTCAGGACAGTGCACTGTACATGGGACTGACTCAAAATAAACTATAGTGTTAGTGTTACCATGTTCATGATAATGAAGGTACATGTCATCGGTGTTTGTAGAGATGGCAACAGTGTGGCTCGCTGATGTTTTTGGTTCTTTGGTACAGAGGAAAAAGATTTATCAGGCTTTGACTACACAGACAATACTTGTTGGTAGGATCAGTTTGTTGTTGATATGGACTTTTTCGGGGATTTCTTCACAATAAGAAAATATAGAATATGTCTTGTGCTTTAAATATCCAGACTGGGGAGGAAACATACACAAGAAATGCCCTGGGGTTCCTTTGATCCCTAAATAACCACCACTGAGTAAGACTTTTCTTGTGAATCACAACATGTGAAATTCTTCATGCAGGAAACATTTTGGCATGGGAGGAGAAATGGTAGAAATCTAACTTGCAGAGAGAAATGTGAACTCGAATGCTGATGATTCAATCTAAAAAGCAGTTGTCATTTCCAAACATCAGTTTTTCTATTCTGAGACAACAAGTTGTCATTATTCAACAGAATAATTATAAATATCAAGAAAAAATTACACAAAAATGTTACTTTGTTACAGTGTTGAATAGTAACACAAATGCTCCAAACATTGAAAGCATGTGATTTTACTTGTGTAGGAAAAGTCATTTTGCGCTCCACATTCAGAGAATTGAAAAGGATGGTTTATGGGTAATAAAGAACGAAGTCATTGTATTCTTTGATGGGTCACTGCATGGCTCTGTCTCCGAAGTCAGACCCCCTTTATGCAGACTTGAATGAAGCACATTTACTGGCTTTAGTCATGTGATGGTCATTTATTTCTTTTATGTTGGTTACATGTCTTCCGCAGTCAACAAAACACAAGCTGCTGTAGTTGTTGGACGTCTCACCCTTCCTCTTGTGGTGCTTTAAAAAGTTCTGTACTGTGCTGAAATACTGATGTGTGGGGGTTTTTTTTAAATGCCGTCTTGGCTTCCTTTGAAGATCAGATTCTTGGTCTAAGTGGGACTAACTAGATTAAAAAAAAAAGAAAAATGATTAACTTGCCTGTTAGCAGTGTGGCAAATCATCAAACTGTCAGACTGCAGAATGGTTTTAAGCTCTCTCTGCTGGTCCATTCACTGAAGCATGTGCCTGTTCTCTTAATGTTCATTCAGTAATAAAACCAGATTTACTATCGGCCCAGTGGCCCCCATCTACCTCTGCCTCTATATCCACCTCTCCATGAGCCCCCTTTTTCCTCTTTCAGCCTATTGATGTTTTTCTTTCTTTTCTCAGCGCTGAGTTTCAGTTTCTACTCAGAGAGCTCCATAATTTAAATGAGAAGTGAAAAAAGCACTAAAGAGCATTACCATACTGAGCAACAGTTTCATCCCAATAGTAGACACTTGAACATAATATTAAGATATATTATTATTATTATGATTATATATCACTAAACTAAATGGCTGATGGTACAGACCAATCTTTACAGTGGTATCGGCTGCAGTTTACAGAATTTATGGCGACAGTCTGGCCAAGTTGATAAATCTGCATCAGTTGTTAGTATTTTTATCACTTTGTAGCAGCATAACAAGCTGTAAACCACAGGTGGAGATTTGGCTATGGATGGTAGGGACATGTAAGGTAAGGTCTGAAAATAGTTTACAGCAGACAGTTGGTTCAAACAGAGTAACACATTACTTACAGGTTATTATCCATTTATTTTCTTGTAACATTTTTTGTGAAAAACTATGTATTATATCTAGGTTTTAATTAGTCATTTTACTCTTTTATTGTATTTATTTAAAATACAATGCATAATATCTGTTTAAACCAGAGAAAAAATCATATGATACAAGTCCTGTTTTAGGCAAGTTATATAAGCAAATACATGAATGAAGTAGACGTTTTGCAGAGACAAGCTATTTGTGTGTGCATATGTAAGAGACAAATAAATAAACAGTAAGTGCACACATACACAACTGTGCATATTGGCTGTCCTTATCAAAGTTAAAACCAAACTTACACCATTGCTGTAAACGGTGACATATTATCACCTTTAACAAACAGTGGCTTATTTACTGATCCAGTAGATACATAGCAACATTAGCATTCATTTTAAGTTGTGTTTGTGTCTACCTGACAAATGAAACCCTAATATTCACTCTCCTTTTAGCTCTGTTTTGGTCTCCACCAACTCCTGAGGGAAATATCTGGCTCTTAAGCTGCTGAATGCTCCACCATGTTCACAGTTAGTCGCTAACTCTGCCTTACTGCTGTTGGGTGCTGAGCAAGTAGCGTGCTGTGGATTTTTAGGGCTTTTTTGAGGAGAACAGTTGCCTGCAGTGGCTGGTAACAATGCTGATGAGAGCGGTGAGAGAGAGAGAGAGAGAGTAAAGTTTTGGGCCATAAAACCAAAACAATGAGCTGAAAGACACTAAAACGCTCTGTAGAGCCTTTTCTTTGTTGACCCAACCATCCACTCTGACTCTCCTTACGAGGTTTTGCAGTATTATAACAAAGTCACCTTCTTCCATCATACTTCGCACAACCACAAGAGGAAAATGTAACATAGGTTGTTGTGTACAAACAATAGACAGAGAAAATGCAGCAACAAAGTACAGCTGTTATGCAGATACGTAGTCATAAACCAAAGAATTGGACAAATTACATTTTTGACCTGATGGTGGCGGTAGGTAAAAAAAGTGAAAGGATCACCAAAGTTATTACTAAAAATCACATATCACTAAAAACCATAAATGTCTACCTCATGGTGGTGCTAGAGGAGACGTCAGGGGATAACACACATTATTAGGATTCATCCTCTGGGAACCATGAATATCTGTACAAAATCTCATGGCAATCTAATAGTTATTGAGATATTTCAGTTTGGTCTAAACTGGAGGTCTGATCGACCACTAACTTTTGAGCCATGGTTCAAAATACAATAATAAGCAAAAACACCAGTTTTAACCTTGGTAGGTCTTCATTAGGGCTCAAAACAGAAAATACCTCAGCCTGATGGGTGTGTTCTGATTGGATAATTGGAACAGGTGGATGATAATGGGTGTTGTTCAAAAATGACTTTCCCCAAATTGCCTCACGAGCAAGCCATGTACCTAATAACGTCATTTTATCATAACCATCGCATTGCTCCTGCTTCCATGCATGAGTGCCTGAAGTTTACTTTTTTGTTCATGTTTTAAAATGTGCTCATTCATTTCCTTCAACAGCACCAACTAATGTTTCTTGAGTGCAACTTGAGCACACCACTATCTTTTTGGACTTCCATTTTTTAAACTTCCTGTCAACTTTGTGTCTCCCACTCACTATAATTCCCAAGATTATCATCTCTTCAGCCTCACTGAGTTCAGAAACTGACCTCGTTCCTGCATGCAAACTCCAGCTAATCCTCTTGTTACAGCAGCAAGTGGATTTCATGAATCTGGAGCTGTTTTTTAAGAGAGATTCCTCCCTTTGCTTTTACTCAAGAATATACAGTAAATTGTTTCATTAGAAGAAATTAGGTTTTCTTATAATTTAATTCTCGTTTGTTTTTCTTCTTCAACAGGATTCGTGATACACAAGCAAACATAACATAAGTCAAACTTGCAAATGTTGTCTTTTTTATCGTTCCACTTTTAATTTAAGAGCGGAAATGTTAAATTCCCACTGGAGGTCATTTTTACTTATTCCTTCATTTAGTTTGCGGGGGAGGCAGGATTACTCAAAAATTATCTTCATCTATTTGCTTTTTCTGTGTTATATAAAAGTAAAAACAAAAACATAAAGATAGTTGCCTAATTAGGTGACTACTATGCCATGGGATAGATTTATTTTTAACTTCACTATGACCCTTTTAACAGAGTACCCATTGTATGTAATATGTAATATCCATCCTCAAAATATATAAATATTCCAAAGGATCTAAATACTATCTTTCATGCGGATGCTCTTGCTCTCCTCTGTATCACAATGTCTCTTAATGGCTTTGTGGTAAATGAGAACGCAACCACAGAGGGATTAAAGAGAGAGAACATGCTAGAGTGACATAAAAATAACTATGATAGACAGACTTTGCTTACGGCTACATGTGACATCGGGCTTAAGCTCCATGCACAGCCGCACTCCTACAAAATAGGTTGGAGGAAAGTCACAGCTCTGGATGGCTTGTTGGGTCTGTGGAAGCCAAGATGTTTAATGCTGTGTGACTTAATGTTGTCTAATATGACTGTGTGACATTATATCAGCTGAGTTTGACACAGGTGTGGTGAGCATGCAAGCACACTCACACACACCTTTATCCTTCAACAATCCAACTCCCTCCTCCAGTGAGTCCATCAAAAAGCACTTAACCCCTCCCAAGCTCATTCCCCCTCTCTGTTTTTATTTCCCTGTTCAGCCACACTGCTGCTTTTCTCTTTGTGTCTCTACAAACACTCAGCGGCAGCAGCAGGCCTCTTGCTCGGGCCGGCCAAAGACAATGGTGGAGCTGCAGGAGATGGAGACGACGATGAGGGGGACGAGGAGAAGGGGGTTTATTTTGTTGAGTAATTTGGAGCACTTGACAGCAGAACTTTGTTATGTTTGTGTGTGTGGAAGAGGCTTATGACTTTAAAAAGCTATGGTGAAGTCAAACAGTGAATAGCAGAGCAGGAGGCGTGCCATAAAGAGGTGACGAGTATTTCAAGGAATATTTGATAGTGATCAAGCAGCTGTTTCCCCTGAGGCTGCAGTGGGTGGGATGGAGACCTGCAGCAACCAGTACCTCAAATGCTTCATGTGGGAACAAACACAAGGTCAACATCATGTAATTTCAGCTAAAACAAATGGATGATTTATTTCTTGAAAATGCTCACTTAAAGGGACAGTTCAATCAAAAATCGAAAATACATATTTTCCCTCTTACCTGTAGTGCTATTTATCCCTCTAGATTGTTTTGGTTTGAGTTGCCAAGTTTTGGAGATATCGGCTGTAGGAATGTCTGCCTTTTTTGAATATAATGGGACTACATGGCATAGGCCAAGAAATCCAAAAGGTTGCAAACAGACAAATATCTCTGTCTCTTCATCTTAATCCAGTCATTTTAAGAGTTTGCCAATAAGACTACGACTACAGTGGGAGCATCTCATTATTGTCCTCTCTCTGTTCTCTCACACACTCTTATAAACTTGAAGGTTTGTCATCAGCTATTGCAGCCCATAACTAATGGTTTCTTCTCTTCATTTTGGGGCTTCAATAAATATCTGATTATCATCTGTACAATACAGTATTTGGCTTAAGAAGGTGTGTGCGCTTATGTGAACTTGTATGCGCATATCTGACCTTTGTGTGTGTATTCTGAGAAGAGCCTGGCACTGATTGCAGCTGGTTTACCTGAAGGCCCTTAAGGAGGAAAACAGGAAGTTGGAGATACGCAAAAGCAGGAAATGGCTTTGACCAACATGTAGAAATGGATTTGTTATGCTCCATTACAACAAGAACGTACTGTCATACCCTAAAGAAGCAGAGTTTAAACCTGGAGGGTGACAAGACAATGTAATAACACTGTTAACTGAAGTGACTCTGAAAGAGCTGGTCTTCATTATAAACATGTGGGTACCAGCTGCAGTGATGGAAAGTAACTACATAAGTACATTAACTGAAGTACAATTTTGATGTGTACATTACTTAAGTAATTCCATTTTCTGCTACTTTAAACTTTTATTCAACCACACTTCAGAGGGAAATATTCTACTTACTTACTGCACTATATTGATTTTAAAGCTTTAGTTACTAGTTACTTTGCTATTAAATATAATCAACTAATAAATTATGTGGGATTATTATAGATTAAACTAACTAACTATGTCACTGAAATGGGCCATTCTGCATAATGAGTACAGTACGTTTACTTTTGATATGTATTAGATTGCTTATGTTTTGATGCTAATACTTTTGTATTTTCACTTAAATAAAATTTTTAGGACAGGAATTTTACTTGTAAGAGAGTATTTCTACACTGTGGTGTTACTACTTTGACTTAAGTACAGTACAGTAGTATATTTGAAAATAAGCATCATGGGGTAACAGGTAATACCATGGCAGTTCAGAAATTACTTTTTCTACCTATTACCTTCCTCTCTCTCTCTCTATGAATCTAAAGTTTTTAATTTTGGACAGGAATCATTCACATTCACAGGGAATAAATCTAACCTCTACACAGGATCCAGCACCAAAATATCAGCCACAGCCGCACAGCAGTAAATCTTCATCTAGTGATGCCAAACCTCAGCGTTCTCCGTCCCGGCTGTATCCAGTGGTGGGAACAAGCTTGATGGTGGGAGGTGGACATGTTTATCTGGTAAGACGAGCGTTCATAAAGCAGCTCTGTGTGACACTTGGAAAGTTTAGGGAGGAGAAGAGATACAACAAGGCTGTTTACTTTTAATCAGGACTGAGTTTGACATCAGTGCAGTAAAGAAAGACAGTAGGAGGATGAGAGGACATTGAGTTGATAATAATGTTATACAGGGCAACACTGACTTTAAATTTGAATATTGGATGCTGGCTATTTGTGTTGTCCACTGCCAATATGATGAAGGTTCCTCCCAGACCACTCCACAGCTACAGTAAGACTTTGTCCCAGTTCTGCTCTTAAACACATCCCCTTGTTTAGGTCACCCTGCATGTGGAGTGGCCTCCCAAAAACAGAACTATGAGTGGTTGTGGTAAAATAACTCCACAGTGGAATGGAACACCACTTGGGGCTTGCACACATCATCAGAAACCAGCAAAGGAGCATCTCATAGTGTTTTTCAATAGCAGATCCAATCCACACATAACAAGCATATAACACAATGTTTCCATTAGCTCTCAATAGACACTATATAATGTTGACTGGGAGCTGTTATTTATGTAACCTCCAACATGACTTGACAACATGAGTCTACAGCCATGCGAGCAGCTCTGTGAAGCTTTGAGCTAAATGCTAATGTTATTATGCTGACAGGCTCACATGCCAATGACAATGCCTTGATTCGATCAACTAATTAATTAATCAACTGATCGTTTCAGCTAAACTACAAATGTTGCTATCATGCGATCAGGTCAAGGCTCGGAAGTGAAGATTTAGGTTTAAGATGAAAGGGACAGTTCACCCCAAAAGTTTTCCTCTTACCTGTAGTGCAGATACAACTAATCTGTGGATTATCTTGAGTAACCAGGTCATGATTTCTGGAAAGAGACATTGCTGTTAAGTTTTTCAAATGTAGTTTTTTGGCACTTTGAGCACCGCAAGCTGAGTGCCATATAGTCCCCTTATATTGAAAAAATGCAGACATCTCTACGGCCGATATCTCCAAAACTTGGGAACTCACACCAAAACAATCTAGATGGATAATAATGATTTTTGGGTGAACTGTCCCTTTAAGATGAAAGTTATGGTCACTATCTGATTTCATTCATAATCTTTCAAGCTATTTGTTGTTTTTTGTGTGGGCAATAAGCAAGTGACTTGAATTAAAGGCTGAGAGGCCTTTAATTGAGAGTCTACTGATATCCAGCAGGAACTGAACCTAGAGGTGTTTATCCGGGAAAACCAGCTGACCCAGAATCAGATATACTTTCAGCTTCTTAATGGCTGAGTGTAAGAATACAGAGGTTTGGTAATCTGATCTGAGATCTGTATCTGAAGGGAGTGAGTCCAACTTCCATCAGCTTATATCAGGTTGTACTTGACCTGCGGAGCGTTCAGCATTTTAGCTAGCATGTTGTTAATCTGCTTAACTGAGCTTTAGAGAGATGGAGTTTCTCTCTCTGTTTCACACACACAAACCCACTTTCATCCTTTCTCACACACAAAGACACACTTTCACTCACACACACACACACACACACACACACACACACACACACACACACACAATCTCACTGTACTCCATTCAGTCTGTTTTCATTTCCTCCCTCTCACCTTTCAGACCCTGTCACACACAGTCTTATCCCCATCTGTCTCTTCTTTCTCTTTGTTCCCGTTAACACAAACAACTGCTTTTCAGTGCTTTATATCCACAATACTTTGTGTTTTAGATGTTTACATGTTGGGTATTTAGCTGCATCCTGAGAACACAGCGGATGGAACTGCAGCATGTGTCTTGCTGCTGCAGATTTGACAGATTGGAACCAAAAACCAAAGCTTTTTTCATTCTGCAAGTCTTCATGCACAGTGTTGTCTTTGTGCAGCTCAAATAGAACCACTCAATTATGAATTTCATGTATTTACACCAACTGCCCACTCTGGTTACAGTGTTGGCCAATGTCTACACATGGTTTACACCGGCTCCTCCAAGAGCAATATGCCAGCAAAGTGAGTTACGCAAAGCGACCTCAAGCTCGCATGAAGTCACCCGACTGTCTGCCTCGTCTGCTTTTTCACCACCACAACCAACAAACATTTGTTTTGTCCTCTGTTTGTTGTAAATGCAGTCAGCTGTTGAAGCATGTCCTAATAAGTGTTTAATGTCTGAAACATAAAAAGCTGTTTGGGGCTGCATGAAACCGCAGCGCACTGGTCCAAACAGCAGGTTTGCTGGATGCCAACAGGGACTGGAACAGCCTCATGGGTACAAGGCTCGGCACCATGGCTTCAGGTTTGGACGACAGAAGAAAAAACATCACGTCTTCACCACCAAAAAAACAAACCATACAGTCTTCTCTTTATTTTGCTGTTTACTAATTGGCTGCTTTTCCCAAACCAGAGTAGTTGTTACATGAAACATATTCTACTATTGCAGAATGAAACAAAGATGGTTCCTGAGTAAACATGTTACAACTGTAGCGAAGTTTATGTTGGAGTATTAAATGCATCTTAATGGTGACGACACCTGGACAACTTCCATTTGCTGAAGAAGGCTAGGGGATATGGTTGAAAAGAAAAGGAGAAAAGCTAGTAGGGAACCTTGAGTATAGAATATTTGATCACAGATATGTGTTCCCAACATTTAGAATGAATTGCCATGCTCAAGTTAGTTGCATCCGAGTTGGCATACTGTAGATGTCTCTGTCTAGAGCATCAGAAAACTAACTAAATGCAGCTGCCCTTTTCCAAGCACATGGAAAAACATAGAAACTCAGTCACTACTACATACTCAATAAAAAAAAGTTTTGCCAATGTGATCTGAGATACAGAAATTCCACTCGTTCTTAGATCAGTTTTTATAACTGAGTGTCAATATATTGAGACAAGACAGAATAAGGTTGATGGGCACAAGATTCTAGAAAGTTCTTGCAAAAAGTTAAATAATATGCTACATGACTTGGAGACTTTAGATCTCTGAATGGAGTTTGTTGCATATGTATTTCATATATTAAACTATATTACATGTATCATTATTCATTTTGTAAATGGCCAGTATACTGGAATTACTAATGATTATTATCCTTCACCTGGTCTGAATGAAAAAGTTTCATGCTTACATTCACTTTGAGAAAGGTCACTTACAATTATTGCAGTTTTTGTAAGAAGTTGTGGTGAAGATGATCGATTAATGTTTTTTTCCTGTCAGCACCTTCACTACAGTCTACAGCCATGTTAGCAGATCTGTAAGACTGTACTTAGGCACAGCTGAGCTTTGAGCTAAATGCTAACGTCAGCATTTTCACATGCTCATAATGACAATGCTAGCATGATGATGTTCAGCAGGTTTCCCATGTTCACCATCTTAGTGTCAGCATGCAAACATTTTCTAACTAGCACTAAACAGAATGTTAGTTTTGCAGGTATTTGATCATAAACCAAAGTGTTGGACAAATTCAATTTTCACAAGATTGAGATGAAAAGTTCATCCTGAGGGGGACATTAATGTCTGAACCAAAGTGAAAAAATTGTTGAGAAATTTCAGTCTGGACAAAAGAGGTGGACCAACCGTCAGACTGACATTGATCTATACATCAACGTGGCAAAAAAGTGCATTAAACTGTTTATTTTCGTGTCAGATTTGTTCTTATTTAATCATTCATTTCTTGTGTCAATGATCCATGTGGGACTACAACTAACTAACTTTTTTTTTCATAATTTCCAGTTGTTTATCACAGTTGTAGTGACAATGTGACAGGAACTATTTAAGCGATACCACTACCAGTCCATTGTGCATCATTACATGTGATTTTGCTTATCGCAAACAGGCTAAATGGATGTGAAAGTGCTTTGTGTTTTTTTGTGAAAAGTGAGAGAGAAACCGAGAGAGAAAGACTTCTTTATCACACACACAAACACTAATGGACACTGAGCAAGCAGCTGACGGATGTGTGGTGTTTTGAAATGAGGTCACCTTCTCCTCCACGTCGTCCAGCGTTTGCGAGTCATAGGATGAAGTCACCCCTGAAAACATTTACCTTCCTCTTTACTGAGTTAATTGTCTCAACTTGAGTTTGAAATCATAACAGCTGCTCTGTAACAACACTGTTAGTTCTTCCAGTGTGTTAATGGCATACACATGTCTATCTCTATTCTCTCCAGTAGCAGGGTTTTATGTGTGTGCTACTCTCAGTTACAAATTCACAGGGGTTTAAGCTTCAGTATTATGATCCTCCAGATAATCTCTCTTTCTCTCTCTCTCACACACACACACACACACACACACACACACACACACACACAGAAGCCTGTCCGGTTCCTCTTTCAGGTTTAGATAAATTCTTAAATCCTTCAGTCGCTCTGATTTGGTGAAAAACCTGTTTCTCTAAAAGCTGTTTTCTGATCACCACGCTCACTTTGTTTTCATATAAATAGTTTATTAGTATCAGTAACATGTCAGGAGGATTTTTTCCCCTCCATTCTTTATGCGAATAACATACCAGAAGTAGAAACAGACAGTGATAGCAAATGGGAGGTTATAAAAATAAGAGCATATACGTGCATGTGTGTGAGTGTTTTGCTGAGGAAGAATAAATCTTGGGAGTACAAAAACCTAATCCCAGTCACTGTTTCTAGAAAGGATTCAACCCAGTTTATAATCCGAGTTGCTGAGCGGTTTACACTCTAGAGAAAGAACAAGATGCAGACAGTAAGTCCTTTGATATCCCAGAATCCACTTCACTTCTGCCAGTGTTCTGCATTTTCATCATCTAATCGCTTCTTTTCTCCATCGAGGAATCACAGCGAGGAAACCATCAGCCTGTTCGGTTCATGTCTGTGTCTGAAACTTCGTTTTACAAACCTTTCAATGTACAGTTGAGGTCCATGTGAGTCAGTTATCCAAGCTGGCCAAAATAATCTCTATCAAACTTTTCACAGTCACTTGATGGGAGGTGGTGTGGTGGAGATGTTAGAGGCTGAAGGTGCTCATCCTTGTTTTCTGATTCAGGTCGTCCTCCTCTTCCTGTCCTCCGCTCCTCCATCTGTTCATCTCTCTTCACCTGATGCCTGTTGGGTGAAGAGTCAAGTGAAGATGAGGAAACTTACCCTTCAACATATTTCCTTTTCACACCCAAAAACGAACAGTTGGTTTGCTTCTTAGTTATGAAACTAGGGGGCAATTGAGGCTGATAAAAAACAGAGATTACTTGATGTCCTATAATGTTGTTGAAGTTTTATCTTTTTATTTATTTATTCATTTATTGGTTTATTTAACAGGGACGGATGCATGCATGAAATTTAGTGTAAATATGATTATTGCTATTCAATTTTGTTCACAGTGACTTACAGTGAGTAGACACGTTTGTATTTAATGTCACAGAAGCAAAGCTGCAGACTGATGGACAAATATAATTTATGAATCCACCTCCATCTGTACATGTTGGAACTGGGAAACAGCATTTATATCAGTTCCACTGCCTGTAGTTGGCTCTAGTTCAGGAGAGAGATTGGGATACTGGGGAGCCGGGTTTGGGGGTTTGGGAGGGTGTGTGTGTAGGTGTGTGTGTGTATGTGTGTGGGGAGACGTTGCCCTGAGGGAGGACTAATTCAAGGAGAAAGGAAAAACACAGTAAATACCTCAGATCTCTTATCAGCTTTTTTTGGTGTGAGTAGACACATTCAGACAGGAATGCATAAGCACACACACACACACACACACACACACACACACACACACACACACACAGCTGTACACTCACCATTGTCTGTGTTTGAGTTTGGGCTAATGTGGCGTTTGTTGGTGCACATGCACTCCAGGTGATCCTCCAGCCTCACCTGCACCTCCCTCAGCTTGGGCCGCCGCCGCACATACTCTACTTTCGCCACCTGGAGAGAGAGAGAGAGAGAGAGAGAGAGAGTCTGCAAACTTCAGCATGTCCAGCTAACAAGTTTACTACCTACAGTAGTAACCTAGTCGTACTTCCAAAGTGAAGGAGCACATTTTGTGGGGCTACAGGTTAATTTAAAAAAGTCCCTGTTCATGACTAGCATATCCACTGTGAAGCATAGACTTGTCTAAAATGATCCGTTCTTTTTAAAAAAAAATCACCACAAATTTCAAGTGACTTTCACTGTAAACTGCATATGTGCTGTCGGAGAAGCATGACAGGTGGGCGGAGCTTAGTGACCAGTCAATTAAAGATATTGGTTTCAAGACACTGTTTGTTTGCATATCACCAACCTCTCCCCTTAAAATCCTCATAAATGTCTTAACATTTAGAGAAAAACATTTTCCCCACTGTATGACATACTGTGCATAGCTTAAACTAAAAATGATCATTAAGATGAATCAACATTACAAAACGGAACAATATAACGTCCATCAAGGGAGGATTTATTGCAGGACTGTTGTATTAGACTGCATTATCTTTAGCTAGGTGTGCCTAAGAAACTGACAACTGAGTGTATACTATGTATGCATATGTGAGCTCTTTGATTCTTAAACTTATTTCACACACCAAATTTCTCCAAAATTGATTCTGACAACTTCAGTGTCTTTGAAGTTCAGTAGAATTTAAAAGTAATTTCTGTAGGTTTCAACAAAGCTTGGCTGTGCAACATGAGTTTGTTGATTGATAAACACTGCAAGAAAATGACTGAGGGAGCACTTAATGCAGAGCAACATGTCAAGTAGAATGATACTGTAAATCTGTAATACTATAGACAAAATGCACAAATAACTATTGTTGCTGTGTAAACACACAGGTGTGTCTGCTCTTGTTTGGATGACTGGAGCATTAACACTGCCAGGAGAATCGATATCACTGACACTAAGTTAAGCATTTTTTGTTTTGTATCAATACACATCACACTTGCTGCTAAAGCTGAATGTCTGAGCCTGGTTACTGAAACAGCAATATCAAAAACAATGACACACAGACATACTACATGCTGATGCCAGACAAGCAGCCAAGTCATGGAGCTCCGGGTCTGATTGCACAAACATCTCGACTTCAAGTCTGAACAGACCGCTGAGCGTAAACTTAACTACAGCAGCTCAGGAGGTTCAGCTGAGGTGAGGAGCTGTGCTGCTAAAGCACCCATCAGGGCTGGATTTACCTTTCATGACAGGGTGTTTAAAGGGTGAGCCCTGACACGCTGTGAAGGGTGTTCGAGATCAAAATCTAATAGTCTCCTACAAAATATGTTTTATATACTGCTAATTTGCTTTGTAGCTTTGGAAGAAACAAATGCGCTGCCTGGATTACATGCACTGGTAGAATTTGTCCAGTCCAATAAGTGTGACATATGCTACACAGTCATAGGGAAGAGGTCGGACTGTGACACTGGAGACCGCGGTTCCCGTTCTGCGTGCCACATCTCATTAAGTTTAGTCTATTAAAGCATTTGGTTGAAGTTAGGAAACAATAGTGGTTTTGGTTTAAGGTACCAGTATATAACAATTAGGAGGAGCTATTGGCAGAAATGGAATATAATATTTATAAGTATGTTTTCATTAGTGTATTATCGCCTGGAAATGACAATCGTTGTGTTTTCATTACCTTAGAATGAGTCGTTTTATCTACAGAGGGAACGGGTCCCCTTCCACGGAGGCTGCCATGTTGCACCATCATGTTTCTACAGTAGCCCAGAACGGACAAACCAATCACTGGCTCTATAGTGGGCCTTTCGCGTTTTTCACGGCCACCATAGTTTCTCCCACATACTTGGAAGGCGAGCGGTAGTCAAATGGTTGCAAACTGCTATTTCACCGTTAAATGCCACTAAATCCTACATACTGGACCTTTAAATACTGGACAAAGTCAATGTGTCCCGTCTCATGCTTCAAGTAAGCGTTGACTTTTTCGAGCAGTTTCTTCCTGGAGTGTCCGGCAAAGACAGAGCGCCAATTCATAACAGAAGTTATCTCATTGCACTTTTCCTAGAGAGGAAGGTCTAGACTTTACTCTTTATAAGCTAAGCTAACCAGCTGCAGCTTCATCTTGTACTGTACTGTATACTGTAATAGACAGATATGAGAGTTGTATCGATCTTCTCATCTAACTCTCCACCAGAAAGTGAATAAGCGTATTTGCCAAAATGTCAAACTTTTGCTTTAACCAGTGCCTAAAGTTCCCTCCACATCATCATAAAAACATTCATGCATTAGTTACCAGGAGTGGACACTGTAGGGAAAACAAATGAAACGTAACAGTTTGCAGATATTTTCAATGTAAACGTTTCCTCGTTATGTTGACATAAAACAGAATCTGGGCCGCATTACATTTCCCACAAAGTGTATTTGGTATAGCAAATTTGTTGTATATAAACACAATTTTTAGCGCACTGGGTTGCAAAAATCACTGGTGGTTGGAACAAAGATCATCTGGTCAGTCAAGAGCTTTCCCTTGAGGCTCAGCTCACACTTCACCACAACAGTCCTGTACAACACCCACATCACTGCCAACATCATGACAGTTCACGTGTTGATCACATACTCCAGCTCGCCCTCATTCTTGCACAAGACGAAGAGAACTCCTTCATTTAAGGCAGCAACTTGCTCCAAAACTGAAGGGTCAGTCCATTATTTTCCAGCCGCGTACAACGGCCTTACAGACTTAAATGTGCTGACTGTCATCCCAACTGCTTCACTCTCACACTTGAGGTCACAGCCTGCTATGACAGTAGTGAGGTTAAGATGCTAATGTTATCTTTCTTTCTCTCTCTCTCTTTATCTCACACATGGACACACCTCCCATACCTCAGCCCTGCCATTTCCCCTCTGGCTGTGTGTGAGTGCATCTTGCACTGGTGACCGTTTACCCTCTGAACGCTGGATCTCAGCACATGTGAGTGACTTTATTTTTGATTTCCTCTGTAAGCAGACAAAGGACGGGTCCTTTCATCTCAGATTGGGTATCAGCAGGCCAAAGCACAGAGAATCAAACTCGCCCTCTCCTTCTCTTCCTCAACTTTTTCCCTCTCGACCTCTGGCAATGCACACAAATACCTATTCTTATTTCTTCATCTTTCACTCTTTCCCCACTTGCTCACTCTCAGCACCTGCTTATTAATCTTATTCGTATTTTACATTTTTACCTTTGCATGTAGGCTTTTCTGTTTAATTTAACATACATTTAACATGGTAACACACTTCAAAACTCCTTTTAGATAAGCAAGATGGATAAGTAATTGGAATTACCATAATAGTCATGTAATCATGAGTCCATATATCAACAATGTGCAATTAATATGCAACATACTGTACACACACACATGCTCATATTTACACAATGACTATCAAAGTCAAGTTAATAATTTTATTCTCATGATTTCCTGTGTGCAGAACACAGACACACACAGATACACACACCTTGGGTCAGCTCCCAGTTGGCAGGTTGTGTGAACCAATCTGGGTTTACTGAGTCTTATTTCCAGCTCTGGCGGACATCAAAAGGAAGCTATCATGTTCTTGAACTAACTCAATGGCAGACTCTCAATCACCAACACACACACACACACACTCTCTCTCTCTCTCTCTCTCTCTCTCTCTCTCTCTCTCTCTCTCTCTCTCTCTCACACACACACACACACAATGATCAAGCTGGGGAGAGTAATTCTTTTTGGCAGGTGTGGAGTGTATACCTCCAGTAAATGGTTAAGTGGTTGTGTGTTTACATGCTCTGTGCCATCATTAGTTTTGTGTATATGTCCAGAGTTGGTGCCACTAAAAGACAAATAACAGAAGCCTTTTACAAAATGTTTGCAGAGTGATTACCGGTGTTCACGGCGAATGTGCCAACATGATGGAATGGTGAAAATGAAACTTTAGAAAGTAACATTTTTGCCTCTTCTACTGCCATTTTGTGAGTTTTTGTTTATCACTTTCATACTAGGGGTGTAACGCAGACCTACTGTCTGTATCTCTGTATCAGTTTATTTCACAAGGATATCTGTATTTGGAGTTATACTGGAAGTGGGCAGTAAGTTGTTAAAATCATTTACAACTGGTTGGTCTGAAGTATCAGTGATAAAAATGAGAATGAACTATTGCCTAAAACTGGCCGATAATAGCTGATTGGTCATTGGCCACATTGCTTTTTTTTTTAAAGGAGGTTGTGCATGTAAGATGTCCAGCTGAAAATAAAGTTTTAAGTGTCTATAAAATAATTTGAAAGCTACAAAAAGTCTGAAAAGCACTCTTAACCATTTTGCATGCACTTTTGAGACGGTCCCTAACTTCAGCTCGTCAGTTTCCTGTCTTATGTCGTCTTCAAGGTCAGGCTTTAGCATCAAATCATGAGGTAAAAATAACACCTGTGGAACATCAGTCTTTATCCTGAACTGCACAACAAACGAATGTTGAAATGTGAAAAGTTATAGAGGATGATCCCCGCTTAGTGTCTGAATATCGAACTCAAAACTATCTACACCTTTGTGTTTTTTGCGTTTATTTGTTTACATTTCGGCAAATTTGAATCACGGAAAGTCCTGCTTTGGCTACTTGTAATTCCTGTATGTACTGCACAGACAACAACCACCTGGATTACTTTTGATACTGAAAAGTCAAGAGTCAAGATCTGATGATATAAGGAGCGCCTTTTTCCAATGATTTCTAAATGGATTTATGGACCTTTATCGCGATGGACATCAGAGATCCTGACACCACTGTAAAGAGTGAGTTAACAGAGATTATATAAAGCCTGGGTGTTTTGATTTGAGTTATGACTGTAAAACTCGGTCAGAGTATATTATCTGTTCACATCTGAATAATATATTTGTACTCATTTACATAGCTATTTTACACATTTTTGTCAGATTACATCTTCTCTGTGGAAGGATCATTGTAGGACACAATTGTAGAGCTTTCAGTATAATAGTGATCGTCTCAGAAATGAGTCTTTTCTTAAAAGGTTCTTTAAAAAACAAAAAGGGTTACACTAATGTCCAGTCTAAAGATACTTTTTCAGACATAATATACAGTCGAGATGTTTTAGTTTTGTACCTTGACCGTGCGGTGGTGCTTGCGGGCCGCCTGGCATCTCATGTTGCTGGTGTTGCAGCAGCCGGTGCAGCGTTTCACCTCAACGCAGGGCGGCCAGATGATGAAGTTGGCTGAGGTGGGATCCACCTGGCTCCTGGGGATCTCATAGATCGTTGTCCGCACCTTACACACTGCCGGCAAGGCCTCTTCCACTACTGCAGGGGAACAAAAAGGTCAAAGGTTACAGGAACTTAGAATCAAATATTGCTTTATCACTTTTAACATTCTGTGAGACACTAGCACTATGGAGAACTTTCAGACTCCTAAGTAAGATAAGTTACATGAATTTTAACATGTAATATATGTATTAATAGATTAGACTTTTTGGTCATTGTGGTCAAATGACAAAAGAACAACCTGTCATAAAAATAATCCAGGTATAAGGCACGACAGAGTATACAACTGAAATGTAAAGATATATGGCGTCTCCATGGGGTTGGGTGTTAAAGGGTTAACATTTTATTATGCAGGAGTAAAGTCAAATGTAAAATAAACCAACTTTTATTCCATATATCTAGAATTTGTGTGTACATTTAGCCAATGTGTTTCAGTTTCTGAGACCTTGATGGTGTGTGTGTGTGTGTGTGCGCGAGTGTGTGTGTGTGTGTGTGTGTGTGTGTGTGTGTGTGTGTGTGTGTGTGTGTGCGCGTGTGTGTGTGTGTGTGTACGTGTGGGTGTGGGTGTCTCACCAGTGCTCCTCCTGTGTCTGGTGTGTGTGTGTTCTCTCTTCATGTCGGGGAAGCTGTGAGAGAAGTCCTTGTGGTAGCTGTGTTTGGTCTCCTCAATCACCTCATTTTCTGAATGAAGACAAAACAACGCGCACATTCAGACATCACACAATCTCACTGTTAACAACACCATTCATAAATATTCCCAGATCCCTGGCAAACAAACACACAGACACACACACACACTAAGACACTTCTTTGAAGTATAAAGCAAATGTACTGTAAGAGGTTCATCTTCTGGCAAGCATGAATGTTCTTAGTAAATGTCATGGCTATTTTCTCATTAGACTGGATTGTTCTTGTGTACAAGATTACATTTTGGTTTTAAAAAAAGGTAGAGGGGGTCGCCAAAACCAGTTAAACTTATCCTCTGGGGACCATGAATATCCATGTAAAATTTTATGAAAATCTGCCCATTCATTTTCAAGATACCTTAATATGGACCAAAGTGTAAGTCAATGAAAAGAAGGAAATATCTGGCTATCAAGACGATGATGACCGACTGACTGTCCGATAAAAAATAAAAAAGTGAAAGGAGCGGGATGTTTACATGCTGCAGCAAATTGTTTACTACAGACATCTTTATCAAGTCTCTCCTGATCAGAGCACAAGCATAACCAGGTTATTCTAACTGAGTTATGATGTTTATATCTGTCAACAGGTTACTGCGTTCTCTGCATGTAAATGTCGGCAGTGAGAAACACAGTGTGTCAGTGTGCATATCAGAAAATTCACATAAAGACGCGGATACACACACTGCATTAGGAGTTCACTCTGAGGTCACTCATGGGTCGTCACAACTCTACAGCTGAGAAAATGCTGTTTTGTTCGGCCAGAACTTAAAACACCACATAAAAGCAAGGACACTAATCAGGTCACAAGCCAAACCTTCTTTCAGAGTGCTGGTATGGAGAATTTGACTTGATCCTTACTTGATGATACTTGTTTATCCACATGGTTGGATGTTTCCATTTTACGTTTGACTGAGGGCCGAGGTATGCTTGAAAAAAAACGTTTGTACGGTGTTGTTCAACCACATCGTAAGACAAAAGTGTTAATTGCTGTTCCGAACGACTCAGGAGTGAAAAGCAAGCCGTCATAAAGAGAGGCGGGATGTGATAATCATTTAAATATGGGGACAATGGTGCATACTTTCATTCAGTCTCTCCTGGAAGGCATTCATAGTGTTGCACTTGTTTGTACACATGAAAAGTGACAGAAATAGTTGTGTGTGTTACTTTCTCGCCTCCACATAGCAGGCCAATCATGGCATAAAGTAAGAGTGATTGTCGGATTGTGTGGTTTCAAAAGTTACATAAATTGTTCGAATTCTGACGTTGGAAAGGTGTGGGAGAAGGAAGCTATTCGACCATCCGACGAGCACTTCTGATGAAGTATACTGGTGGCCTGATACTCAATTCTGTACCACAGATATCTGTTCTGCTACACTAGTGAAATGTTGAGGGCAGTTTTTCTCTGACTCATTCATAGTGTTGTGTGACCTAGTCATTTAATCATGATCAGTACTCAAAATATTATTTGTATCAGTCAAGGATCGTGAGGCTGCCACAGCGAAAACTCAATGAGAGAACAACTGTTAAACTGCTGTTATGTTAACACCTTTTTTTCATTCTGAATATAATGGTACATTCAACATAAAGAAAATAGGCTACTGGTAGCACTGTCAACTTCAACAAGGACAAGGACAAGGACAAGTTTGTCTTGCAGCCAAGTGAAGCACAAAACACACAAAGACTTGAGCATAAAACATAATAAAACACATAAAACATAACATAAAAATATATAAATCATATGCTGAAAACCACCAGACAAGCTCACATAAAACAATGAAAGACTGATAACAAGACGACTCATCCTGAGCATTTAACAGTTTGATTGCAGCCTTTAAAATGTAGGTAAACCAGAAATATCATCTAAACTCAACCTGAACTGATGAATAAATGCTGTTTTCACACAACCAGTTGTATAAAATTGTGTGCATCATGGAACAGGTTGTGTACTGAGTGTATGTGGTCACATGGAACTCACCTCCCATCTGGGGTCAAAAACAAACCATTTATTTCAGGGTTAGGACTTGGTTATAGGAGAATGAACGTAAGTAGTGAGTGCATGTACAGTGGTGTGAAAAAGTGTTTGCTCCCTTCCTGATTTCTTATTTTTTTTGCATGTTTGTTACACTTAAATGTTTCAGATCATCAAACAAATTTAAATATTAGTAGTGTTATAAGATAACACAAGTAAACACAAAATGCAGTTTTTAAATGAAGGTTGTTATTATTAAGGGAAAACAAAATCCAAATCTACATGGCCCTGTGTGAAATAGTGATTGCCCCCTAAACCTAATAACTGGTTGGGCCACCCTTAGCAGCAACAACTGCAATCAAGCGCTTGCGATAACTTGCAATGAGTCTTTTACAGCGCTGTGGAGAAATTGTGGCCCACTCATCTTTGCAGAATTTATGTAATTCAGCCACATTGGAGGGTTTTCGAGCATGAACTGTCTTTTTAAGGTCACGCCACAGCATCTCAATAGGATTCAAGTCAGGACTTTGACTAGGCCACTCCAAAGTCTTCAATTTGTTCTTCAGCCATTCAGAGGTGGACTTGCTGGTGTGTTTTGGATCATTGTCCTGCTGCAGAACCCAAGTTCGCTTCAGCTTGAGGTCACGAACAGATGGCCAGACATTCTCCTTCAGGAGTTTTTGGTAGACAGCAGAATTCATGGTTCCATTTATCACAGCAAGTCTTCCAGGTCCTGAAACAGCAAAACAGCCCCAGACCATTACACCACCATCACCATATTTTACAGTTGGTATGATGTTCTTTTTCTGAAATGCGGTGTTACTTTTACACCAGATGTAATGGGACACACACCTTCCAAAAAGTTCAGCTTTTGTCTCGTCAGTCCAGAGTATTTTCCCAAAAGTCTTGGGGATCATCAAGATGTTTTCTGGCAAAAATTAGACGAGCCTTAATGTTCTTTTTGCTCAGCAGTGGTTTTCGTCTTGGAACTCTGCCATGCAGGCCATTTTTGCCCAGTCTCTTTCTTATGGTGGAGTCATGAACACTGACCTTAACTGAGGCAAGTGAGGTCTGCAGTTCTTTGGATGTTGTTGTGGGGTTTTTTGTGACCTCTTGGATGAGTCGTCGCTGCACTCTTGGGGTAATTTTGGTCGGCAGGCCACTCCTGGGAAGGTTCACCACTGTTCCATGTTTTCGCCATTTATGGATAATGGCTCTCACGGTGGTTCACTGGAGTCCCAAAGCTTTGGAAATGGCTTTATAACCTTTTCCAGACTGATAGATCTCAATTACTTTCTTTCTCATTTGTTCCTGAATTTCTTTGGATTTCGGCATGATGTCTAGCTTTTGAAGATCTTTTGGTCTACTTCACTTTGTCAGGCAGGTCCTATTTAAGTGATTTCTTGATTGAGAACAGGTGTGGCAGTAATCAGGCCTGGGTGTGGCTAGAGAAATTGAAGTCAGGTGTGATAAACTACAGTTAAGTTATGTTTTAACAGGGGGGGCAATCACTATTTCACACAGGGTTTGTAGGTTTGGATTTTGTTTTCCCTTAATAATAACAACCTTCATTTAAAAACTGCATTCTGTGTTTACTTGTGTTATCTGACTAATATTAAAATTTGTTTGATGATCTGAAACATTTAAGTTTGACAAACATGCACATGCAAAAAAATAAGAAATCAGGAAGGGGGCAAACTCTTTTTCACACCACTGTATTTCATGGCATCATAAAAAAGACATGTAATTTATACAATGACTCTGAGTAGTAGTCTGTTTTATGACTGATAGCTTTTAGTTACCGTACAGAAACAAATATATAAATCTTAAATCATGAAATTATGAGAAACAAGAGAGGGGTAACTATACCTCCACAGGCAGGTTTTACTGAGCTCTGCCTTTGTGTGTGTGTGTGTGTGTGTGTGTGTGTGTGTGTGTGTGTGTGTGTGTGTGTGTGTGTATGTATGTATGCATGAGATGCTGTAAAAGTCAATCAAGTGTTTCTAAAGTGTTCACAGATTCATCAAACCATTTCAACACTCAGCACTGCCAAACCACAGGATATCCACAGTCTTGTTCATAGCCAATAAATTATGAGCTAAGTTTGTGTGTAGTGTGGACTTCTATGTGTGTGTCTGTGTGTGTAAAAGAGGGGGAAAAAGACAGAAAGATTCCTGGAAATCAGCGTAAATGATGTCTGAGCATAATTTGATTCTCAATACCAAACCTCACACTTCTTTGTGTATGTGTTTGTGTGTGTACACCCGTCACTCTTGCCTGCATGCAGAGCTCCCGGCCGTGTGTGTGCACGCAGTCACGCACACACGCTTGCCTGTATACACAATGTGCTTCTAAAAGTCCACCTTCAACATTTATCTCTCTCTCTCTGTCTGTGTCTCTCGGTCTCGCTCGCCCTGACATGCAGGAATTTGAGCATGAATTATACATAGCAACACAGCAGCCTTCCAGCGGGCCCTTCTCTCAAACCAATAATGGGCAGCATGACAACAGCATAATGAAGTGAGCCACTTGACCCCCACCGAGCCGGGGAGCCGTCACACCCGACATTTGCATCTCAATAATGCCAGGATTAATGGTGGCACCGCTCGGAGCAGGCAGACATTAAAAAATGAATCAACTGTTTTTCACAGGCAGCAAGAAGTTCAGAGCAGAAGGAAGTTTGTGTGGGAGGAATTAAGAGCCTGACTCAGGGCATAAATGCAATAAAGACTGTTTTATGTCACAGTTATTTCTTCACTGATTCAGTCAGTTCTGATTTATTACCTGGATAATGAGAACTGGCATCTACTGTGCTTATTGAAGGTGAATATTTGTGTTATTTAGAGTTGTAGCCGATTTACTTTACTTATGCAATGTTTACTTTTTTCTTTTTGGTGTTTTTAAAAGCACAGCAAAAACCTTTTTGACAAATGTCAGTTGCAGATTGAACTTATCTGCTCTTCCAGCTAAGAACGATGCCACAAAAAGGAAGACAGAGAGGTCACAATTAAGTTTTTAACAGGAAAAATGTAAAGGGATTATTTCCTGGTGGGGAGACTTAGATTTCCTCATCTGAGTGGCAAATGTTTGACAGGAAGCAGAGGAAAAATTAAATGCAATGTGTACACTGATATGGAAATTTTTACCAAATCAAAATGACTGTTTCATGGAAGTTGTTTCTTTAACTTTAAGGGAATTAATGACAGTAAATGGTTTCCTCTGATGGAAAGGGTTAGGGTTAATATTGAAAATATTCAGACTGTTTGAGACACCAGCAGCAAGTTTGATAACAGAGGGACAACCAAGACGATCTGCACTAACTAAAAGTGTATTATTGCACTTATATATTTTTGGAGGACTTGCGAGAAACTGTTTAAAAAAGAATGGTCAAAACCGTGCAGCAGATGTCGAGATATCCCGACTTATAGTCCTTAGCATGGGTCGAGCTCCAAAAACACTACAATTCCCATAGTGCAACTGTCTCCTCATTAGACCTCCTATGCCTGGTAAATGTGCACATCTTTAAAACGCCACACCCTCTGCAGTTTCTAATGCAGGCTATCCATTAAAAACTTTTATTCTCCAAGCCCAAGATGAGATAACCCTGCTGACCTCACTGTGATTTCATCATTTTTCAGGCTTCAAAGCTCCTCCAGAGTCACAGCAGACCATGTACAACTGTTTTCACAGGTTGAGTTGTACTTAACATGACCACTAAATTGATTTTGACGTGTAAAATTGGTGGAATGCCCCTTTAAACAAACATTTTCTTTTCAAATCTACACCTCATTCCTAGTTTACCATTGGAAGTAGCTGATATGCACAAAGTTAAGTTTTGCTCTGAGTTCATGTAAAGAACAAGCGGGCTGCTGGTCTCCAAGCAACATCCGGTGAGGTATTCCAGTAATGAGAGGAGTGGACAGCATCCTCTTACTGTGCACTGAACCAGATGCAACTAATACCACAATTCAAAGTCTTTCAAGGCACAGACAGGGAGGGAAGCAGCAGCAGCCCAGACTGGCACATGTAAGCCTCTGGTGGCTGATGTTTGTCAGCAGTAACTCTGTGTTGAGTTAGGACCCACTAAGGATCTTTCAAGGCTACAGGTACACCATTTTCTGTTCTTTCCGGTTTCTGTCAGTGAAATCCTACAATAAGATTGCTACAACCACTGCTCCTGATTTCAGAAGTTCACATACATTTGATCCTCATAATAATCCTTTACCCTGAAAAACAGCTGAGCGGGTATTTGTGCATTATGGTGCTCACATCACAAACGTCATGTGAACTGAATTTTTCGCTGAATAACCTCATTTTGCTGCAATGCTCACTAATCCAGTTTGTGGGAGTGTAGAGTTGTATTATAATGAAGCGCTTTACCTACGGAGTCTATCTCTAGCAGCCGCTGGAGGTCGCTGATGCTGCGGATCTCGCTGCGGGAGAGACGCTCCAGCAGCTCCCGGGGGAGAGGAGACTCCTGTGGGAAGAAAGTCAGTCGATGTATATTGGGGATGGAGAAACAAAGCTGCGCCATTTGGTGTGCAAAGGGCGTAAAATCATTCAAGCATCACTAATCTGCAAACTCACTGACTCAGTGCAAGCCAACCTGTTGCATTTATTAAAAAAAATAATAAGGACAGTATTCATGCCTATCTGCGCCAATGGGAAAGATAAACATTTGTGCGTAATAACGCAGAGTGAAATAAATATGCTGCATAGGCGGCAGTTACCTTTTTGTTTCTGTATAAGTTGCAACAAATTTCACTGCAAACATCAGCAAATATCAACTACCACTACTTCAGCGAGACTTACCTCAGCAGCGGTGCGTAACAGGCAGAGGCAGCCGGCGAGGAGGTGGTATACCGCAGCTCTCATCTCCTCTCAGATCCGCTGCATAGGCACCAGGACGAGGCGAAGGTCCACTGCAGGAGCCGGGCTGTCGCTCCCTGTTCTCGGGAGCCCAGAAACATCCCTCGGGAGAACTGGCCACCACCACGACCTCAATGAAAGAGCGAGTCAGGAGCGTCTACGACTTCAGATGATGTTTAAACTCCTGAATGAGATGCGGTTAGAGAGAGGAGCCAAGCTTGTTCTGCTCCTGCATTTAGTGCAAGTCACTGTAGGCGAGAGATGAGTTGGTTTCCAAAATAATATGAAAGTGAGCGTAAAGCCTGTTTAAGTCCGAGCTGCAAAGAAAAAGCTCATAGTTGCGCAGCCTATTGTCCAGTAGTTTAAAGCACCAAAGCTCATGAAACTATCAAACCTAATTGAGGTCAAGTTGATCTCCAGCAGCTCTTCGTTTTGGCATCAAAAGAACAGCGGTCCAATGGAAATATTACATTCACACATCCAACAATATCCATCATTTTGTCCTCAGTACAATCCGTTCAAAATCCCACATTTACATACATACACATACAGCCATTGAGCATCTTGGCACTTTATGTGGGCAAATCATTGAAATTGATTAAATCTTTAAATTGAAACGTCCAGAAATAACCAGTTCTGTCCAGAATACGAGGACGAAAAGGCAAATGGCACCAATGACCGAAAAAAGAGAAACACTCAGCCCAGAGGAGTTTGATGTCAGTTGTTGGCGGTCCTGTGATCTCCGGGGTGAATGAAGTCGGGATGCTTTCAGTCACAGGATATAGCCGTGCGCGTCCCCGCGGCACAAAACTGCGAGCGCGCTTTGAATAATAGACTACAGGACAATGTAGGAGCTCTAACTCAGGAACTAAACTACAGCAAAGAATCGTTTATTTCTGAGTATCACAAACTCAGTTTTAATCACAACTGTATTACAACTTCACACAACTTTTGCAGAGCAATTTACTGGAAAGAAGTGGTGACATTATTGAGATAAATTTACCCAATAACTAATTGATTTACATGTTCCTAATGTTGCTTTGATGATAAACTGTAACCTTGTACACCGCTAAGGACTGAGCCACTCTGTGAGAATTAACTCTCTTTACAGAGGCAAATTTATAACCAACCTAAAATCATTTGTGAATCAGTTGCTCTGGAATTCAGGCGTCCCACTTCTCCCTTTAATGATCCTCCTCACCTTCTCACCTAACTCTGTGTGTGAGAGTGGGACAGATCAGTGACCATGTCAGTGTTTAATTGCTGTGTAATAAAGCTCATTAAAGAGTGTCCAGACCAGAGACTGACTGCCCCAAGAGAGAGATAGTGAAAATTTTGGCCTGATGGTGGATATACAAGGTACAATGGGTCAATCATACTACAATTCATCCTTTGGAAGAGCTTCCCATGGGGTGTTCTAACAGGAATCTTTGAGATACAGCAAAAAGAAAGGATGCATACAAAACTGTACTAAATATTGGCGGGTCTGATGTGGTTCAGTCTTGATTCTGTCACTTCCCTCTGGCCTATCTTC
The DNA here is from genome assembly GCF_020085105.1 of Siniperca chuatsi. NCBI lineage: Eukaryota > Metazoa > Chordata > Actinopteri > Centrarchiformes > Sinipercidae > Siniperca > Siniperca chuatsi. The sequence continues at coordinate 6,360,220 of NC_058044.1, read as the reverse complement.
CAAAAATTTAACTGGATGGATCCTATATTTGCTTTGTCTTCTGCTTTTTGTCCTCCCTCTGACTCCTAAATATCTGTTGTGGCCTCAGGCACAACATCAAGAAAAAGTTTTCAAAATGGGCCCTTCTTCCAATGACATTACCTAATCAGAAAAACGAGTTTACTAACCCAAACTTTTACCCAAACTCCTGTGGTGGTCATGCAAATAATGAGTGATCTCTCTCAGAAGCAAAGGTGGAAGTAGCATGACGTTGTTGAACTATCCCAAAACCTCTTTTTGGGGTTGATGGTTGTGACAACATAAGATCTGGAGCCAGAGACGGCTGTTCACATCCTGTCCCCTGCCAACAGTCAACTTTGATTTCTTTTAATCCTGAACACGATCTTTCTCTAACTTTAATCAAGTCATTTTAGTTGTAGCCTAACCAAACCTTAACCTTAAAATAGTTAAATGAGTAATTTTTGAAACAGTCATTTGTAGCGGTTTTGGAAGACAGTGAGAAATAATTTGCTTCCTGCCTATAGGGGCACCAGATCAGAAAATTAAATATACTGGTTTGTTTAGGAAGGCAATGACAAACAACTTGTTTTGTAATTTTGGTTGGAGAACTTGTTGGCATTACCATGTGAATAACTTTATAAAAATTAAAAAAAACTGTGATAGATTATCGATCACAAGGAAAGTTTCAAGAACACTGCAAGTTCAAGCATCTATCCATCCATTATCTACACCACCTGATCAGAGTTGCAAGGGGGCTGGAGCTCAGCACCCACTGGGCAAGAGGTAGTTCACAACAGATCACCAGTCACCAGTTACTTTAAGTTCATCTTCATAATGTACTGAAATGAATGGAAGTCAATGGCCACCTGGAAGGTCAGTCTAAAAGACCTGTGTTGTTCTTTGGATTGTTATAGTTGGCAACAGTGTTAAATATGTGTGATTTGTAATTAATGAGCGTAAACATGCAACACCTCTAACTAGGTCTTTAAATATGCATTCAACTGAGTCTGTGCCATGAAACACAGTTTGCATTGATCCATTTCTTTGGGTTAGAGAAGGAAATTGTTGAGGGAATGTAAAAGGCTTTCCAGCTCTAAAGCTTCATAAAGCAGCGCTGGAATCTGGAAATCCAGCCTTAAGCATTCAAACATGCACGTACACATTTACTCTCCCTTTGTCTGTCTCACTTTCCTATACACACACAGACACATGCACGGCAATTTATCCAATATCCTTCATCCCACCACCACACACAGTCATTTAAAAAAAACAATTAATCTGACTCAATCTTACAGGTTCATGTGAGGACAAAGGAAAGAAACCAAGAGAGGAGAAAAAAGTAGGGAGAGAAAGACGAGGAAAGACGAAAAACTGGAAGACGTTGAGGGCAAGAATGGCAGAGATAAGCTTGTTGATACTAAGATGAAGCCTATTTGGATGAAAGAAGACGACAGTAGGCTGACTGTGTGTGTGTGTGTGTGTGTGTGTGTGTGTGTGTGTGTGTGTAGAAAGTCCCGGCTGTGTTGGACCAAACACTCCACCAATTAAAGCCCATTTAGCCTGACAGAGGCTAATACCATCACAACAGAAATCCACCTCTGTCTCTGTCCCTCCATCTCCCCCTGAATAGCTTCAGTGCACCTGACACACACACACACACACAGACAAAGAACCGGAATGATGGAGGGGAAATGGGTCAGAACCATTTCGGATTTTGAATGGCGACACACTCGTGCCATGACGCTGTCACTTCCTCTTGGCAGCAGCTTCTCCTCTGATGCATACCACTCGTTCTGTTCTGTCTTCTTTCATTTTTCTCTTCCGTTGATGTTGTCTTTCTCTGGGCCAGTCGAGCTCCCTGCTGTCAAAAGCTCAAGTGTGACTGTTACAGACAGAGAGGAGGAGAAACTTTAAGGTCCACTGTGAAAAAGCAATAGTAACATTTTCTTGGAAAATCACAGTTTTGCTAGGCCTGGTCACACCAGAAAGTGGCGAAATAATCCACACGTCTTCATGAAATATCTGGTTCTAAAAGCTTGATGACATAGAAACTGCTGGTCAGTCACAATAGCTCTCGAAGCTTCTTCCTATTTTCTCTGAACTGGGCTGTTTACTTCCCCCTGGCATTTTGTGCTCAGGATTGTAAATCAATTCATTCAATAAAGAGTTATTGAAGAGGTGGGAAAAAGCGCTATTGTGGAGACAATAAGTTCACAGTTTACTCAAAAGACACATTTGTACCGCCGCCTACTGTCTCATATGTCTGCAAACCATTTCTCTTTTTTAGAGCACTTTATTCTCCATAAGAGGAGTTCAATAAAAGTGGATGGTGTGACAAATTGAATAAGGCAAGATACCTTTGTTTATTTTGGACTTTCTGATACCTCAAAGGTCAGCACTCTCAAGACGGCTTGCTATCGGTCAACAGCGCAAATTTGCGAGTGAGTGTTAACCAACATTGAACATTGAAGATTAGCGTGGATCTACTTTACCCTGTGAGTGAACCCACTGATCGCAGTGATTCCATTCAAATTAAATTGTTTCACAGCAAAATTTTGCAGTTTTAAATGCAAGTGTGACCAGGCCATATATCTGATTTTCTTCATTTTTGTTTGTTTGTTGTTAATGTTTGAAGCCACTCTATGTAGAATTCTAATATGATTTTAGGGTCTTTCAAATCATTCTGATGGCCTACGTTTTTGACTGTGTCCGAAATCACTCCCTGGTTAACTCATTCACTGCTACCTTTATAATAAACACATAGATATAGTGTGCAGAAAATTTAGATTTCAGACACACTTATCATCATCATTTTGTCATCACTGACAAGTGCATCTATTAAATGTAAGGTGCTTCTATTAAATGCAATGCATTGCCTTTGGGATTGTAAGCCATGGACACAACTTTTTGTTCTGTTGTGGGAATCTTTGAGGGCACTATGTAGTGCATACATTTGGAGGACAGTACATATAGTGCACTATATAGTAAATAGGAAGTGATTTCTAACGGCCTTTGTGAAAAACTTAAACAATCCCAGTGAAAATTGGTGCATCATAGATATGTGTTGGTGTGCACTGCTGTCTGTGTCCTTTTTGAGAGCACCACTGGGGGGTGTCAAAGTTATAAATTCTACACATAGTGGCTTTAAAAGTTTTGTTTATGCTAAATATGTTATACATGTGTGTATATTTTCTTTTCTTTTACCAGATATTGGTATTGTCTATCATTGTCATCATCAGATAACATTTTTATAATAACATTGGAAATTTGTATTTTACATTGTTTATTTCAGTGAAATTTAAAACTGTATAAACCTTCTGCAGAGAAACTTCTTTAAAACCCCACTACTCATATTTAAAAACACTTTATATGGCCATCAAGCTAAATATAGTGCTGTCCTTTAGTTCCTTGTGTTAAAAAAGTTTTCATCCAAACATAACTTTCCAAGTAGAGCTTATTTATAACAATCCAGGTGAAAGCTTATATCACTTTATTTCTTGTATAACTTTTTTTCCTAGAAGCAGACTGATGCAAATACAGTATGTACCATATTGGGGTTTGGCGACCTTGATCAGGAGCACTTCAACACTGTTTGGTACACTCAATACAAACAGCTCTCTCACCCAAACTGCTGTCCAGACTCCTGAGGGAAAGGAAAATGCCACAAGTGGGAATAGAGTAAAATGAAAATATAAGAGGCAGATTTGGGGAGGAGGGTGTTGGAGATATGAGCAGCAACAAAAAAAGAGTGTTTAAGAGACAGAGAAGCAGTAAAAGTTAATCCAGGAGGGGATAAAAACTTTTACGAGCAGGGTGGGGGTTAAGGGCTATCCCCGAATTTATTCACAAAACCAAGCACATGGTGGAAAAAAAACCCTTTATACACATTTTTCCACTCTTCAATCCATCTGACATTAATTATTAAAGCCCTTTCCAAAAAAAGTCAGAATGGATTTCACCGTTAAACTCAGAGTAAGTCCACTATTGGACACCTGCCAAAGCCTATTGTACGACGCATGAATGTTTGGTCATCAGCCAACTGGAGATTTATCGTGGATTACCATCTCAAATATGCCGGCATTTACCTACATGTAATGCTCCCCCCCACCAATCACCCCACCCGTCTGTTCATCACAGGCCACAAGGCTCTGAGAGAATGCTTTATTTAGGTCTGTTTGGGAAAAGTGAAAACACAGGGTCCTTGTACTGTATAAACTCATAGTCATGAAGACAGAGAGCCAGTTTAACTGGAAGGGGCATACAGTTTGTGCTGGACCTCCCACCAATCTGAATCAGATTTACTCTATATTAAAGACTAAACTGGAAAGCGCTCAGAGAGCGCATACCTCCACAAATGCAGCATACATTTCTAATTGTGTTACTTAAATAAAAGATAATATTTAGAAATCTGTTTTTGAAATACATGTGAAAGAGACTCATGGGACACAATCATGTGGCAGATGTTTTTTATGTAAGTGCAGTAGTTTGTGAGAAAATATTGTAAAGTGCAAAATCTAAACTGTATTTCCAAGTGAAACAGAGTGTGTTTAGTTACAAGAGTGATTTCAATCAAATCCTTCAGATGTTCTTGGATTGCTCAAAAGTGTATGGCTTAGCGAACAAGGCGAGATACAGAGCTGACTGTAGAAAGATATTGAGCTGCAGAGGACTGTTGGTTGGAGGAGGAGGATAAAGGTTAAATGAATAAATTATACCTCAATCACATTCTTTGGAAATGTAAACTAAGTTTTGCCAGCTGGAATCCAAACACACACCACCTACTATGATACTGCTCTGCTAGCTAACGGTCAAGTGTGATTTTACATGATGGGTGGGGTTAGCTAGTCACTACAAATTACATTTGATTTATGTAACCGCCTTTGAGTGCAAGACAACGCATCAACAATATTTTTACATTTACAGGAGGATGAAAGAGAGGGATTTTGTGATAAAAATACTGGAAAATGTTTTTTGACACATATTTAGCATATAACAAGAGATGAATGAACAATTAGCACGGAGACACAGGATTAGAACTTGAAAATAAATTTTTCATTTCACTGTCTTTAATATATTCTCTGAATGCATTTGCCCTTGGATCAGGATCCTAAAAATAATCACTTGTTCCTTGGCCAGTGGCCTAACGTTTCACAGTATATCCTAAAATATCCAGGGTCAAACCCACAACCTCCTTAGTGGAGATAATCATGAGTCCCAATCGCACAAGGCACAAAAATGCTGCTTTCATACATGTTTTCCCACGGTTTTACTTCCATCCACACCCCAACATGTGATATCAAAGAAGGTGTTTTCCATTAGCTTTGAAAGGCATTGACAACAGATAGGAGGGCAACAGGCCAGAGGACGTTGCCTCCCTGACTGGATGATTTACCACTTATGTTCCAGTGTGGCTGAGCCAAATAAAGGCTGACCTGTGTTATTCTGTTTCAGCGCACAACTCTTTCTAAAAAAAATCTTGGATTAAAGCATACCATAGCCTCACAATGTATCCCTGAACACTTTGGTATCCGATCCTCGAGGATAGAGAACCAGGCCTGTGACCATAAGCTTGTGACAGGGAACAGTAAATCAGTGGCACTCTGGTCTTCAACAACGACCACTGATATGCCCTTGAGCAAGGCGCTGGTTTTACAGGGCAGATCTCAGGTGTAAATGTGTGTGTGAACGTGAAGCAGGGCCGTGTGATGCTGATAAAGTGCACATGGTTAGTTGAGCTAGACTGGAAAAGTAAACCCTAATGAATAACAGTAAAACAAAAGTCTATTTTGTCATACTTCTATAATGTTGCCCATTCAACATTATAGAAATTCAAAATAAGTATAAAAATTAAAATTATAAGCAAATAAACCCTCAGCATATGAACTAAACAGACAAATGTTTCTACTATGGAACGAATATCTTATCTGAGCCTTGAGACAAAACATCACAGCACTGATCCCGCCTGAGTACTTCCTGTACTGTTGCTAACATCTGTAATCCACATGTGAAAGCAACAAGGCAAAAAGGCAATGACACTCACACAACAGATTAACACTCTACTAATGTTTCAGGAGACTGTCCTCCCAAGCAGAATGCCAGAATCAGTCGTTTTTGTAAGTGCCCAGACCTTAACCAAACCTTAGCCGTAGTATTGTCACATCATGAAACAGATTTATTTTTCAACAGTGATTTCTAACGGTTGTGGAATGCACAGACAAATGTCGTCCTGTCGATAGAGGCGTCAGATCGGAAAACGCTTCTATGTGTCGTTCTAAGGCATGGACAAACGGCGTGTTGTCGTTTCATTTGGAGGACTTGTGTTTCAGCCAATATTAAAGTTTAAAAAGGTACACAAAAATATTAAAAGTAATAATTCATAACATAAATGCATCATTTACTGATCTCTGTTGCTGACTGATACAATACAGTTAACTTTGATTCACCTCACTTCAGATGCTCCATTAAGACACAGAAACACTGGAAAACTTTTCCAGGACTCAAAGGTGAGGAAAATTATAAAAGCAAAAGAAACAAAACGCCCTTTACCAATGGCAAAGGTGAGGCTCATCTTGAGTTTTGGAGCTTAAAGAGCTTAATTGCACTTGGCATTGTTGCTAAATGGTGATTCACTCTATAATCTCTTCACTAAAGCTTCGACTTAACTAAACACCGCTGAGTAGGATTTTGTTGGGAAATTATGCATGCAGAAGTGGCACTGGTTTGTTTGGAATAAACAAAAGATAAATAGGTTAGTTAGCAGGGACAACTACTGCCATCATGGAAGAGAAGAGCAGCAATAACAGAAACTTCAACATCAATAATAGAAAACACATGGAAAGAGACATCACAGAAGGGGACCAGTAAGCCTTCGACCTGTAAGACCTTCTGTGAAGAGCAGAAGATGACAGCAGATATTAAGGTGCTCATGTCTATAATCGGACCTTCGTGATTTCACTATTAGACACAGGAACAGATTTGCTTGGCCAAGACTCCTCAAGATCTTTGGCTTTGTGTCACCATGTCTTTCTCTACCCAACATATTCATATCACATATGTCAAAGTGCAATATCCACTTCAGGATATCTAAAATGGAAAAGAGAATCAAGAAACTGAAAATATAATCTTTTTAAAGTCTAAAGAACAGTGGTAAAAGGTGGCTAGACTCTCATGTGGCCACAGAGCCATCGTAGTGGCATTTTAGGGCCACATGTGTAGTTTACCTCATTTATCCAGTAGTTCAACAGCAGGTTAAAATGATACTATCCAATGTACTGTCTGAGGCATTTAAACCTGCTGGGTCATTTACGCCATGATGTTACGTGAAAGACGATGTTGTTTTACACATGTTCTTTGTGATTATTAACAAAAATGAATCAAAACACAGCTGGTTAGATAAGTGCACTTGTAACAGGAAAATCGCTGTTTTGTTCCAAGATGGATCAAATTTGTTTGGTAAAGTGATAAAACATGCATTTGCTCCTCCATGGCTACCAATGCTGAGGTTCCCTTGAGCAAGGCACTTAATCCCCTCCGCTCCAGGGGAGCTGCTCAGTGGCAAACGGATCAGACCGTGTTCTGAGTAGCTTCCAGGCATGAATGCGTGTGATTGCTGAGCAGAGCTTTCCTTTATAACAGCAGTCATGGCTCAGCTAATCTACATTGGTTTCATTTTCGAAAATGCTCATGTCAAAAAACAAAAAATCACGTGTACAGCCTTGAATATTGATGGTGTCTTTCCAGCCATACTGTAGCTTATCTTTTTTTTCACATGTTGATTTATACAGGGTCACATTGCTTACTGAGATCTGGGACATTTTAGGAGACAGCAGAACGACCAGTTATGTTATTACAAGTGAGATATAGCATCTTTACCTCATTTTCAAATAAGGAAATAACAAAAAAATCAGCATGTGATAATCCAAAACATTTATAAAAATTTGTTTGGATTTTGATTGTCTTCTATGTTTCCTGAGCCTGACCGTCTCCCACTTCCAGCCAGCTGCAGCAGAAGGTTAACACCTCTTCCCTTTTCCTCTTCCTCCAATTCTATCACCTCTCCCTCCGAAGTTTGCCAATTGATTTATGTGATAAGGTGATGATCAACATAACCGTGATTGAGACAGCTGGGATAGAGCGAGGGGGAGGGGGACAAGAAAACAAAAAAATACTCTTATTTGGATTGACAAGGACTGCCCAGCTGACAGCTGTTAGGGAACTATGACTGCTCAGTGTGAAAACAGGCACCGCTAGATCATTAGACCAGTGGAACATTTGATTCAAACGTTTGTCCGTCCGCAATTGTTCATCGTCTCAGTTGGGAGAGTTTAATCTCCTCTGCGGAAATAATTGGGAGGCTGTGAGTTAATTGTGTTTTCCATTGATGAATCATCAGGAAGTGTTAGTGAACCCAGCTGACCACACACGCTCAAATATGTGCATAGGCGCATGAACACACACACTCATGAAGGAGTACAAACAGACTAACTGTAAGCACATGCATGACCACACACATGCACACTCACAGAAACCACATATGCACATGTGTACATGCTGTGGATGTACAGCATGTACACATAAGCACAGATAACCACTGTGGGTAAACCTCTCTCTCTCTCTCTCTTCCTATCATTCTCATTTTCAACCTCTCTCACCCTCTCTGTTGCTCTATTTCGCTGCCGTTTCAAAAGATTAAGAGGCCAATTAGTAAAGCTCTCACGGCAGTTACTACCACGCTGGGAACTGGAGGGAGAAGAAATCCCCCTCGCTCCTCTTCCAAAAGAAGGATTTCTCCCTCATTGTCGCTGGTTTGAGAGCGAAGGATGTTGGGTGTATTTGGAGGGCTGCTGATGTGGTAATTTTGGCTCGGAAACAATGCTACGCTGTCTAAAGAGGGGTAATGGAGGGAAGTAGCGGAGGTAGTGTTTGCCCTATGTGTGTGTGTGTGTGTGTTCACATGTGATACACTAGCTGCAGACACACATGCACACTGAGGTGACATCATGGCATCACTCTGAAGGCCATGCTAGCTTCCAGATGAAGGAGGAAGCATCATATTAACTCCAAATCAGGACGTTGACACAGACGCTTTGTGTGATGGTAATGAGCACCAGGAAAGACAGAGTGAAACAGAGTGAGGCTGTTCTTCTGTGTGTTTAATTTACTGTGAAGGTAAAACCCACCCTAAACACATATTTGCTTTTATATACATCGAGCCTGTGATATTCTGGGTATTATTTTGTGATGATAAATTGTGTTCTGTTCTACTCAATCTGAGTTTCTAAGTTTTTACTTTGGTTTGTAATTTCCTACATTTCCCATGACGCCTTTCAACAGAACAGAACATGTTTTTGTTGCATTCAGAAGTGCATTTCTTTGTGATGATAAGAGACAAATTAATATGACATTTATCACTGATGTTTTAGAATGAGATTTGAGTGAGTGAAACTCAGTAACTGAAATATTTTAAAGTGACCTCTAGTCCTGATGCAGGATTGTCATAGTCCTGGGAGGGTACTGGAGTGAAGTATTCATTTCTGGGATTTAATGTTGATAAAATACAGAACTGTACGAAATGTTCAATAATAAATATGAAAAAGGAACCCGTCGGAAGGAAGGTCAACTTCTAAATGCCGGTTAAAGTGGCTATAAACAATATTTCCATATTATCAACAGATCACATAACTTGTCGCTCAAAGATATGAACCCGCAGAGAATTATCACCCAACACTGCAGTTTCCCTCACTTCTACAGAGCGTTTCAGCATCTTTCAGCTCTTCGTTTTGGTTTTATGGCCCACAACTGTTTTGTTTCACTCTCACTGCTCTCATCAGCGTCATTTACAGCCACAGCTAGTTTTGGTGAAAACCTCTAAAAAACCCACTGTACACTACCTGTCCAGCACCACATGGCAGACGGAGTTAGCAAATGGAGAAAACAGTGGAGCATTTAGCAGCTAAGTAGACAGATATTTCTCTCAGGAGTTGGTGGAGAGAAAAACAGAGCTAAAAGGAGAGTGAATATTGGACTTACATTCATCAGGTGGTCAGAAAAACACCTCCAAATTAATGCTTATGTTGCTCCGTAACTGCTGAATGTGTAAATAGTCAAGTGTTTGCTGACAACTTCATCATATCAACTTTTGTAAAAGATGATAAGTTGTGTTTACAGCTTGCTTCTGCTGCCCCCCTAAGTGGCCAAAAACTTATTGCAGGTTTAATGATTTCACATTGATGTTTTGCTGTCTAACAGGGGAAATTAAAAAATCTATTAACGCTTCCTCTGAAAGGAGGTTGATTTCCCATAGGTGTTTGTTCTGTTTGATCTGTCACAGAGGTAGTGACAGGAGGACAGAATGAGAGCGGATGCCAATTCTGTTTGTTTCTGTCACCAACCTCATCTCCTTTGCTGCTCACCTGCTGCAGCTGTGGACACTGTAAATAGCCACCTTATGTTTTGTCAGAGAGAGAAGAGTTTTCTAAACTACAAGTTACTGCATGCAGACAGAAATCAATTACTCTCTTCAATCATATACCAGAGCTTTGTTCACTGCATTCAATTTATATCTCCAACGCGAAATCATGCAACCATGGAATGTAAATGTATCATGTAGACCTTTGCAGCAGTTTTGAATCTGCATCTGGACAATCATCATGTTGATTTTTTTTTTTTTACATAATATCTTAACTCTTAGAATATTAGGGCTTTATACAAAAACGAATTGTGCAAAATTTCAAGCGAGCCACACAGCATTTCAAAGTTATCATGTTGCTGTAGTGCCACCTATAGACCAAATGCCATCAAATTGTACATGATCACTGAAAGGACATATATTGTCTAAACTTGGTTGCAACTGCACAATGTGTGCACACATTATGAACATTTTATGTCAAACAGGCCTCACCTACAAGAATTATTAGTTATAAGAAAACAGCATCATATATCAAGAAAGAAAGATCCAAATATGTGGTGTACTTGTGTAAATGCCTTCAAAAAGATTGGTGTGAATGGGTGTAGACTATAATATGGATAGATTTGGTTTGGACAAAGGAAGCAAGGAAAAAAGACATCTCACAGTTCAGGAGTTATGGGTGAAAATGTGAAGTGCTTTATAAATGGCCACACGTGATACACATATGATATTCTACACACAAGGTCCATTTAGTCAGAGTAGCTAATTCCAGAGGTGTTGATGACTTTCACTCATTCCCAGGTGACCGAGGTCCTGTACCTACGTCACATGCTGACACCTGACCAAGCTCCATTTGCTGAAGAAGGCCATGGGATGCTGTCAAAAGCTCTGGGAATAGCTAAGTAAGTGGACCTTGCGTTAAGAATATTTATCACAGATCTGTTTCACCGAGGTCCAGAATGAATCTCTGTGCTCATGAACTTCCTAATATATTTTATTGAAATCAGTTCAATCGTTTTTGAGGTATCCTGAAAACTAAAAGAAAAACAAACAGACAAACTAGACAAAAAACATAATCTCCTTGATGATGGTAACCACATGCTGTGTAACAGAGACATGTCCAAAACAGACATAAAGCAAGATGAAAATAGCAGTGAGAAAGTAATGAGAGCCAGCATGTTACACAGGTATGTGTATACACAGTCAACAAAACAGCTTTGATCCAAAGCTGCCACTAATGGCTTTTTAATAAAGTATAAAGCTCACAGGTATTTCAAATTTTAAAAATCTGATACCAAAGTTTACACTGGAATGCAGTGCCTGAGACAGTATTATTTATACGCCATTTTTGGCAAAGCGAACAACACTGAAGCATACTTGTGTGTGTTTATGTGTTAATTATACAGTGTTGTTATTACCTGCTTGCCAACTCGCCAGCAGGTGATGGCGGCAAGACAAGAGATTCCCACTTGTGTTGAGACATGAAGTAGCCTGGCTCCGCTCTCCTTTTCATCAGCCCTCATTATTATCCTCCACATCTCTGCAGAGAAGTGCTCAACAAGCCTGAGCTGGAGGGGCTGAACATGAGTGGGTGGAGGCTGAACCGCAGAGGGAAAAGTTATAAAAGCTAATTAAGCTCTGCCCTATTATTGAGAGGCACTACTTAGTGGTTTGTCTTATTAATATGTCTGGTAGAGTCTGACAGTGAGAGCTGCTTGGAAAGTTGCCTCTATTAAAAGCTTGATGATAGACTTGAATGACACCTACACTTAAGAAATAGTAGTTTTGAGTGAAAACAGATTAAATCATGTTTTTAATGAACTGTTAATAACCCATAATAGATATAATTTTTGTTTTTGATTTTCTACATATGAACCAATGAACCTGAGACTTAAAGATGTTCTGATCAATATTTTTATATTAACAATTGATCAACTTGTGTTAACTGTGTTATATGAAAAGAGTGGTTTGTACTGACAAAACCCACAGAGAATTATCACCCGACTCTGCAGTTCCTCCCTGCAGAGCGTTTTAGCATCTTTCGAATCATTGTTTTACTTCACTGTTTTGATTCCCTCTCAGCGCTCTCATCAGGATCATTTTCAGCCACAACATGCCGATCAGGAATTAGAAAAGCTCTAAAAAGACCCACTGTACACTACCTGCCCAGCACCAAACAGCAGACAGACACAGTGAGCAACTAGCTGGTGAACATACTGGAGCATTTAGCAGCCAAGGAGCCAGATATTTCCCTCAGGAGTTGGTGGAGAGCAAAACAGAGCTAAAAGAAGAGTTAATAATGACCTTACATTTGGCAGGTGGTCACAAACAAAACTTCACATGAATGTTAATGTTGCTCTGTGTCTGCTCAATGTGTAAATAATACAGTTAACAATTAACAACGCCATATCAACTTTATAAGGTGATAATATGCTGTGTTTATAGCTTGTTTCACTTCTTCCAAGTCGTCAAAACAATCCATTAATACAGGTTTAACAAATCACAATTTCTTGTCTATGGTATTTTATGCATATTCATGTATATTAATTGTGGTAACAATGCAGAAAGCTTTCAAAAGTTCACAGTACAGGATCCCACGATAATATAAGCGTGTATATATTTTTCTGGAAAAGCTTACGAGAAATTATGAGACATTATCAAACCTCATATCTCAAGAAGTTTTATTTGGCCTCTTGATTATAAAAGTTCACCTTGAAATACTGATTAGAGGTGGTCCTGATAAACTACATACACACATGCAGGTGTGCTATTATTATTATTATTACAAAAGCAGTCACAGCTGCTCTCGGTTGTGTCTTTACCCATTTGCTGCATCTATAATCAAATTTATAACCCTCACTTCTCATCAGTCAGGTATGCAAAGTTAATCCAGTGAATACATTTAATATATTTCATGCCCCATAAGGCTATTTCCCAGAAAGCAGCAATGGGCCTTTGCGAAACAAAGAGCCATTAAAGAACTGTATTAAGTTTAAACCCCAGTAAGATTAACCTTAATACATGTAAAGCATTAACCTTGGTCTCAGGTTCATACACAGTCTGGTCTTTTCATAAAGAGCAGCATGACAACAATCAGTCACCCCTAGTTGACTTTCCCACATCAGTGTTGTCAGAGGTTGTCAAGTGTGCTAATAGCTTTTACTGGACTGACCTGCAGCTAAACACTTGAGTCATGTCAAAACAGTAGCAGGCTTACAGTGGCTAGCTGATCATACATGATGGTTCGGCTTTTCAGCTGCTAAGCTACATTAAGAGCTGTGATCCATTTTCCTTTACCTCAATGTTGTTTGACTCTTTTTTTTTCCATTCTCAGTAAATTCCTCTACTCTGTGTTTTCTACACTTTCAGTGTATAGGATTTAGGGGCCTCTATTTGCAGAATATGTGGACAATATTAACAAGTATGTTTCCATTAGTGTATAATAACCTGAAAATAAGAATATGCTTAATCTTACACACACGCCCTGCACCTGCTATAGGTATACCAGGCATTATCTGTTGAATTTTCTCAATTTGATAAACGAGCAAGGGGTCAACTGGGCTCCATCACGTCACATTTCCCATGAACAGAATCACATCAGCTAACCAACAGTGGAAAATATTACTGAATACACAAAACCCACGAGGGTGTTGGGAAAAGATGACCAAATGCCTCGGCAGCATAGTACTCTGCAGTCAGTGAGTCAAATTCAAGCTCCTGCTGAGAACATGTGCTGTGATGGTGGCGCCCCCTGGAGGACAGACACCCAACTGCTAAAGAGCAGAATGAGGAATCAGGTGTCATTACTGCATTTCTTTATGTATAAAAATAGATATAATTTTCCTGTATATCTATTCTGTTTGTTTAAGCTCTGGATATACCGGAGAGAGAAAATTGTGCACTTAATTTTGCAAGGGGGGCCAACAAATTTGGCTGATGTGGCTAAAATGTGGGTTGAGAGGGGAGGAAGTATTGAAAGCGGAAGACGTTTGGTTTTAGTATCAGAGCTGCATGTTGTGTTAATCACTCAAATATCAATCGACAGTCCATTCTGTCCTCTCCTGCCTTTACTCTGTAAGTGAACTGCTGTTAGGTTTGACAAATGACTTTTTTTTATCATTGTTTGGATAAGCTTGTATAAATACAGCTGTTGTGATGAAGCCATTACAAATACTGTCATACTTTCTGATTAGAACCTGCAGGACTTCAACAGCCATGTTTTTGGCAGAAGCTGGATGTGTGTTTATCGGTTTCATTCTGTACATCTCAGGTATGAATGATTGTTTATGCTTTCTTATATAAAAATAATTAACTATAAATAGTACATATGATAATAACTTTAAACTGTAAGAAAAAATATATAAAATATCACAGCTCTACTGAGTGAAATTATAGGAAACTGTTGATGGATGGAAAACTTAAATAAACAGCCAATTGATTTACAAAAAATGTTTTAAAAAAACAACACAAAAGATTATATTAAATGTCAGCTCTCAAGATTATCACTTCACCTGATGGAATGAGCTTTGCAAATGCCCTTAATTTATAGTATGTATGCATGTATTTCTAATTTCTGTTCTAGTTTACCATCTGTGTAATCACATGACATGTAAGGTGACCTCTTTGGATAGGTACTTGTAAGGTGTGTCCCTGCATTTGTTTTATGTCTGATACTAATAAATGTCCATGGGACCATTATCCAGTGTGCGGACTCTATTTTTCTGTTTTTCACATGTATTTTGGTCTAACACCTAGTATCATATTTGGATGTGTGTGCTTTTGAAAGTTTTTGCTTAATTTATAGTATACCATAATTATTCAGTGTTTTACATAGAGAAGCGTCATTTTAAAAAGTTAAAATCTCTCCAGATGTTTGCTAATGAAATCTTCTGTTAAAGGGGTTCAGGGACGAGCAAACAGCATCTGTGCCTTGAAAGGCTCATCAGTGGATTTGCCCTGCTCAGCTGAACATCCAACATCAAGCATGAAATGGTACACCATTTACAGAAATTACTCTGCAGATAGAACTCATGCAACGTACAACATGTCTGAAGGGAGAAACTTCACTCTGACAATAAAAGATGTGAGTGAGAGTGATGAAAAGTTTTACTGCTGCAGAGAGACTAATGACAACCTAGAACTCTGCTGGCGCAACAGAACTGAGCTCCATGTTGCAGGTACAGTGGCTGCCAGTTATTTATTACTTTAAGACTGACATCAATATATGAATTCTTTTTTTATTCATCATCATCCCAGACCTGCAGGTACAGGTGATTCCCACCACAGAGGGACAGACAGTAACACTGATGTGTAGCACCAGCTGTCCTCTGACTGAAAACCCTGCAGCCTACATCTGGTACAAGAACAGAGAGTTTCTCTATGAGGACTGGTCTCCCTGGTACCAACAGCTGGTCAGCAGTGACGAAGCAGTCAGATACTCCTGTGCTATCAAAGGCTACGAGGATCTCAGAGCCCCTGAAGTCTCAGTGGGTGGGTGGCAACATTTAACTCCTTATCATGTTACGCAACCTGTGGTTTAACTAATACACTTTCAAGAAAAATGTGATCACTGAGGATCTTATGACACACTATTACTATGATCACCAATATAAATACTGTATGTAATTTCTTTTTGTCCAGATTCTGTCACACCGACCTGCTTTAAAGTGACCTACGCTAACGGGAGAATGTGTTCTTATCAGCAGACATCAGTGGATGAGCCCTGCTCCATCACATTTCCAACAGGTTAAGTTTATCAAACATCCACAACACACAACCACACCTCGAAACCCCCACACCACTAATCCCTTTAAAGTCATATTTTCAAAATGGAGATCTATTTACAATAGATGATTCATTTTGTGTTCACGCTGTCATATCTTTGCTTTTTTTCTTTTCTAATTTTCATTTTGTTAGCATAAAACCTCTCGTTTTACATATTCTCTCGTTCTTTTATTAAATATGTTTTGACTTCATATTTAATCATTTATGTAATCACTTTTTTAATTTATTTAATTTAATAACTGGTAAAAAATGTATTTATCATATCCCAACAGAAGTACATGTTCAAAGGACTGCAGACATATCGGACCATGTCAGACTGACGTGTAACACCAGCTGTCCTGGGACTTCCTTTATATGGTATAAGAACAAACATCTAGATAGACAGCATGTGAAATCACAGTTTGTAGTTCCCAAAACCTCTGCTGACAGCTTCTACTGTGTTGTACAAGGACTTGAGGATCTGCGCTCTGCTGAAGTCTGTGAGTATGAACCAACTTATGGTCTGTTATAACTTAACTAACTAAAATGGGACATGTGTGTTAATGGTCCAAAAAAGGCAATGAGAAATATTGAGATGATATTAATACTGTTTAAACATCACAGGATGTGAACAAAGTAAAAGAAACGCATTACAGTATAATGCAGTTGCATGAAGTGGCAAACACCAGCCGTGAGAATTCATTATGTTGGATTTTGTTGAGACAGTCAGACGTGTTGATTCAATCTGATTTTCATTTTTAGACTGCAGTTGTAGTGTTATGATTCAAATATATTGTTAAGTGTCTTTCAGTCTCTGTTACTGGGGATCTGCTGCTGACCACTGTGCCTTGTAGAGTTGACACATACTACTAATTGGCATTTGCCTAGACACCCTGCTTTAGGACATACAATGTAATATAAATATTCAGTAAAACTATTTGAGAATTTCATTTTAAGGACATTTCATTGTGAACTGTGAAGAAGTAATCACAAACACAAATTTAATATACATAGATCCAATCAATGTATCATATTTGACCTGCAGCGATGAATTTAAACAGACCCTTTTGTTACTTTTGATAGGTCCTGATGAAATATTTGCAGAAAAAATTATTTAAAAGCCATACACATTTGACACTGGCAGGTGCCGATTTCTAACATTTAGCCTATGTCTACTACAAAGCTGACATCTTCTACCACACAGGCATTTTAGTTTAAATATTTTAGTAACTTCAGAAGTTATCTAAAATGAAACTGCCTCTTGTCTTTCATCTATATTTCAGGTACTGAGGATGAGAACTGCTGGAGTGTGAATTATGTCAGCAGGAGAATCTGTGCTCTGCGAAGTTCTTCAGTGAACATTTCAAGTGAATATTTGCATCCTGACAACGAGAAGCCAAAGTTTAAATTATGGTATAAAATAAAGAGAAGTGGGAAGGAAGAAGCTGAAGAGCTGATTATGGCTGCAGGCTCTAAGGAGTATTATGACAACGTGAAGAATCAACACATCCTGAGAATCATCAACCTGAAGAAGACTGACTCAGCAGAATACACATTCAGACTCCAGAAAGATGACGAAAGACAGAAGCAGTCTGATTTACCTGGAGTGACTTTGGTTGTCACAGGTAATTGTTTAGATTAAATACATTATTTTTGTATAGTTAATTATTGACTTCCACACCATGTACTACCGGCAGTCAGCACACTGAAAGGCCGGTTATACATGAAGCAGGAATCAGCCTTTCAGTGTTCATTAAGTCAATTCAATACATTAAACAATCTAATTCAATTTACCAACTTTGTCTAAATTAGAAGATCTGCATTCAGTCTACTGCTTTTTCTTCACACAGACCCCTAATGGGTGGCTTTTTAGCATGAAGGTGCTCTTTCTCTAACAATAACTAAGTACCATAGTTTTAGCTGGCTAAACTTAACGTAGGGGTGGCAGATCAGAAAACACTTATGAGTCTTTTTGCATATATGAGTTGCTTTGGAAGACACTGACAAACAACCTATTTTGTTGTGTAGGTATGAGGACTTGTGAGATAATACACCTCTTCTACATTTACTGACCGCTCCAACCATCTTTCAGGTCTGAAAGTGAAGTTTACTCCTTCTGCAGTGGTGACAGAGGGCCAGAGAGTCACACTGACCTGCAGTACCAGCTGTCCTCTGACTGACCACACAATCTACATTTGGTACTTGAACAGTCGACCTCTGACCCGGCCAGAGAACCAAAACAAACACCTGGTTCTAGACCCAGTCAGCAGTCAGCATGCAGGAAACTACTCCTGTGCTGTCAAAACCCACAACACCAGCTCTCCTGAAAAGACTCTCACTGTCCGAAGTATTACAAGAAAATGGACACCAGCAGTAGCTGCAGGAGTCTGTGCTGCTCTTCTGGTTTTAATACCCCTCGCTGTCTTTTTGTGGATTAGGTGAGCAACACCGTCCTCTGTTTCAGAGCAATGACATTCACGCATTAGCCTGACATGACCTATTCATTTTTATATTCACTTATTTCACTAACCAGAAGAAAGAGGACTTCCAGTCAATCTCCTAGAACTGAAACCTCAGACAACTTGGAGCAGGTAACGAAAAAATGTCCTGAATTTCTTTCATCCAGGTCAGAAGAGCAGCTTCAACTCACAAATAATGTTGTGATTATTCTGTCTCACTAAAATCACAACATTATTCCTCCCTACCCTTTCTAAGGTTCTTATTTCTTTACTAAACACTGTTATTCTGGTGACACAGAAACATGTTGTCCCATAAGTTCCCATGGGTCCTATATTTTGCAATGTAGGATGTGAATCTTGTTAGTCTTTTGTAAAACATTAGATATCTACTAGTCATTTTGTTCAACACTCATATGATGAAGATTACTCTCTGACTTTAGATCAGTCTGAAAAAGCTGCCATACAATTAGGTTAGAGCTACTCCCACCACTGAGTACCTGCCATGTTGTGTTAACCCGCCTATCCAGCTGAGCTCTAGTTGGAATCATTATATATTGCTTTGCTTAGGACGATCAAACTTTATATTCAGTGTAATGTAGAATAATATTATTCTTCATCAGCTAAACCCCGGTCCTGTGTATTACGGAATCTCAGCTCAACCAACAGAGCAGGATGATCTTCACTATACCAGCGTCCACTACACTCAGAACCACACAGATGCTTTCTCCAGCACAGTCCAGCCACATCAGCCCCAAGAACAAGAGCACGTCACTTATGCTGTTGTGAACTTCAGACCCAACAGGACCCCTGAGTGAGAGGGATACACTGTAAGAATAATATAACTTATTACAGTTTGGGCTATATGGTATCTTAGACCCTTCTGGTACTATTTTGATAAAGTAGGCCCATTGTCACTGATCTGATTTTCATGAACTTGAAGGGTGACAAACTGGGTACAGATTGCGTACATACTTTTCTTCTATTCTAAATGTAATTAAGGATTGTGAGCCTTACAATGGAACTGCCTCAACTGAGAAAATTGCTTTTCTTATATATTTTTTAATACTTTGTCACATTTTTAACCCACAGTAGATTAATGCATTCTTTTCTTTACTTTCAGGCACGATGGCCAGGCAGTGGATCCCTAGAATTTGTTCAACACAGCAAACAAAATCTTAAAGAGACACACAACACACCTGTCTCTGTGATGTACAGAACTTGGCTATTGTTCTGTTCATTGTCTCTGCATTGCATTTCCATTTAGGGACTTCAGTTGATGAGCTTACTGAACTTACCAACTTACTGTGAATGAGGAGGAAGGCATCCACCATCTTTAGGAGCACACTTGAGAGCACTGATGGATGCCGACCCACTGCCTGTTTTAGGAAGTGAAGCAGGACCTATAAACCATATAACTGTATAAACCATACATGACTTGTCAAAATACAAGGAGTAGACTATTCATTATCTGGCACAATACCTGCATAATTTTAATGACTCCTTCACACCTGAAACATATTCCTGGGAAACGTTTTATAGTCCTGAGGGACCATTTAAAGTCCCTCGTGAATATATTTTAAGCCAACGTTAGTGTAGTCCTATGCAGGACAAACCGTTCAAGCCAGCCGAGGTAATGTCTTTGAAATTAGCACTAAAGAGAAAAAACACCTTTCTGACAAAGTCTCAACAAAAACTTGTTCTCAAAAAGGTGATGTGCTATTTTACATGTTAATTAGTTATTTACAAATTGAGAGATGTGCAGTGCAGATTGACTACAGGGGTACTATTTATGATGGAAGCACGTTGTTCAAGTTATTATGTCCAACACGTGTATTTCTTTATAAAATTTTCTAGCTAGAGGTAGCTGCTAAATAAGACTCAACGGCTTTAAAAGGCTAAATCCTCCCTCTTTGTTGCTAAGCAACCAAAGCAGTCCATGGTTGGTTTGTGAAGTCATGCTAGCAATCGCTTACGCTAACGCTAGCTAAATTAAGGAACTTTTCAGCAGCAGAAAAGCTTGAAATTGTTAACGTTGGTCTCCTAAAATGGCCGCCAGGGGTTTATACGATGCTTTTTCTAGAAGTAAAAATCAGAGACGGTTATAGAGAATCTTTGGTATAATGCTTTTGATACTACACTTTCTACATTTTTATGAAGGTACATCCATGTGAAAGCCTAGTCATTTTTAGACAGTATAAAGTACAGGTTTTTTTATATATTTGCCATATATTCCAATATTTAAAAATATTTTGTGTTTCTTATCTGACTACAATTGAAAATATACATTTCTCCCCTTTTATTCAACAAACATAGCATCAACATCTATAACTAAGTTTTAGTTGTTGTCTAACATTACTCAGACAGCTACAGCAGGATACAATTGTGTTTTGAGTTTTGGTGGTGAGGTAAACCATTTTAAAGTTGGATTATGGATTGTACATTTAAATAAAGGTGACCCTGTTGTCTTATGCTTGTGCTCTCAATTGTTTAATGGCCACAGTAATTAATTAATTATTTAAATATAGGTAATTAGTCAATCCCAGCTTAGAATTAAATTAAAATAAACCAGATGGTTTAAGCAAGAGTGTGACTGCTACAACAACAAAAAAAAAAAAAACAAGTCATGGATACGAGTTAGTCCATATTAATACATTTTATTACCATACCAGTATACACTTAAGTAATTAATCCAGATACAAAAAACATAGGAAATAATTTGTAACCCCTAGTTTATGTTGTGTAAGAAGCAGTGGGTTTTCTGTTTCTTTGTCTTTCAAGTAATTTGAAAATTGGAGTCTAGTTTTTCAAGTCCAGTTTTGACAGTACATGTTAAATATGTGCTCAAGACACGTTCACAGTAGACTGGGAGGTTGTAACAGTGTGCAAGCAAGTTATCCATGGGTGTGAGGTTAAATATTGTGTTTAAAGTCGGTATAAATACTGTATACAGTAAAGGCATGAAATTGTGTTGTGGAGAAAAGAAAGGAAACAGTACATATTTGGGTCCCAGACACATAAGGCAGAACTGGTTCATCATCACCATCATCCAAGCTGTGCTACAGTATACTGCAGTTTTTGTAGCGGTACTGCAGGGTCCCTTTGATCATATGGCCTTATGGAAAATTTCTGCATATTGAGTGCCTTTGCAGCTACTTAAAAAGAGGAACAAAAGAAGGAGGAATGAGTAGGAGTGTTAAACAGTAGTTTTATCACAACCAATCAAAATTGGATTCAAACGTGCTCTGACTCTATTTGTAGCCCAACACTATGAAGAGGGGGAGGGCGACAGTTAGCTGACAGCGTTATAGTCAGTATACTCATGGTCTGATTTGGCTGATACCACTTCCTCCTACATTTTTAATGTATTCACATACCAAAGAAGGGAAAACTCCACATTATCTTTCACTGGTATATATACAAACAGTAAACTTAAAAAAAACATGATAGTGGTGATAACGTCACATGATGCTACATAACTTGCCTTTCAATAGGCTACGTTAAGTCGTTTTTCTGTGTTAGTTTTCACTGTCTGTCTTGTTTTCACACATTTGCTAGTGTGTCATTGTGGTCACGTCGTCTCAAAGGAGCCTGTCTTAAAGAAAGAGCACACCAACACAGACGTTACAGTCTTGAATCAGACACATGGCTCACTAATCTTTGTGCCTCGTCCAGTCACTCTTGTCTTTGACTCCACTCACGGGACCCCTCTTTGCTCTCATATTTCTACATCTCTTCTGCTCTCCTAGTCCCATCTTTTCGCAGCCTCTCCTCGTGATTTTCTTATGCGTTCAGTTGTCCAGTAGCAGCCTTGCCAGGGACTGGAGGTTTTCCCTCTTCTCGTACAGGTACATCTGGGTTTCCCACAGCATGTCCACCAGGACCGCGTCACTCACCTCATCCAGCATCACCTCCTGAGACAACTGGGGACTCAATCTGCACAAAAGACAATAAATTGATTGATTTGTGAAGAGCTTTAATGTACTTTAGAAATAATAAATCAATATTAGATAAATGCCAATGTGACAAACACTAATAATGCAGAATTGTGTTTGAACATAGCGTTATGGATAGCTTGTTTGTTGTTTTCCTGTTGACTGCTGTCAAGTGGTGTAGTCATATCTCCATTTCTACACAATTAAGCCTGATAGTAAATTATTATCAGAACCGAAATATTGGTTAAAACTATGAAAGTGAGGGTCTCGATAGCTAATATTTTTCTTCATATGCATGTCATGGTAGTTTATTTGCTTGACTGACAGGTGCCTCAGGCTATGACAATCAGGCTCAGATTCCTCTATAAGTTTTCTGAATTTCTGAGTTTTATTTATTCATTGGCGGTCTGATAGCGTGAGCAGTCAAACATGCTGAATTGTCACTTGTTACTCTGACTGATGTCAGCATAGCACCTAAATTTTTACTCTTTGCCAGCCATATCTGTCTGGTCTGTGTCATTACACACTACACATTGCAGCACTTAAAGAACTTTAAATTAATGGCTTAAAAACAGGCAAAGGAAGTGTGTGAGAGACAAAGAGAAGTGAGCCAAAGAGGAGATGGGAGTGATAAAGATATTTGGTCAGGCAAACGGATGAGGTAGGTAGGTTGAGTCAGAGCTAAGACAGAAAGCAGAGGTGTCAGTAAATGAGAACCAAAGTGCAACAGCTTCATAGTCAGCTGACCTGTAGTAGATTGTGTCGATCATTTCACACCAGGCTCTGGCTCTGTCCACTGCACAGCCATCAGAGTCTGTACACTGTCCAGTCAGAGTGAGAGAGAGAGAGATTTTTTGAATTAGAAACAAAAAGACACCTTCTGAAATGCTATTATCATTATTATTATTATTATGTCCAAAATATCAGGAATATTAAAAGGCTTCACAAAAATTGGAAAAGAGAACTCTGAGTGGATATTAATATTAAAAATGTATAGTTTCAGCTGTAGAATGGGATGATGAGTATCTAGCACTGATTTAACCAAAGTGCTGTGATCACAAACAGATTGAAGCAGGTGCTGTAGCTGGACTCACGCAGTCTACCAGCATCTTGCCCAACTCCTTGGCTCCTACAAAGCTCTTGGCCAGCTCTAAAGGGTTGGAGGGTCGGAAAACATCCACAGAGCTCACCACCACCTGAGGAGGTTTACCTGGAGATACACAGGAGCACAATGTGTGAATTCAGGGTTGTATAGGGATAAACAGCATTTATCACATGACATATGATAGCTTTTTATGCCTTTAATTAGGCAATACATTGCCAAAGTCTAAACACTCTTTGTCAGGACATTTGTTTCTTCTAACAGCAATTAAGAACCTCTTTAAAATTTGATTCCTGTTGAAAACCAAAAATGCAGTGAGACATAACATGAGGAGGGATTGGGAAGTGTAAAGAAGAAGAGAAGAACAGAAAAGCATTTAATAACGATGCTTTATTTGTTGTAGGTTTTTTGTTTACACCAACTCACAGCATGGGGAAACAATTAAATATAGTATTTTAACCTCTTCGAAAACTGCTGTAGGATTTTTATATAAAATGCAATGTATATTATTCTATACAAATTTAGTTAAAAACACAAGTGTATTTCTCAATATCATGGAGTGTTGTGGCAGACATTCATGTTGCTAGGACTAGTAACATGACTAAACTGAGTTCAGCTGGGGCCCAGTCGGCTGTAACTATATCTCAGAGTGCTAGTGTAACTGTATTTGTTTGGAAAACTGCAAAATACTAATAATACTAATAATCAAATTCCTTATTTTTTCCAGTTAACACATACAAATATGTAAACACAGCAGACTAGTATAAACTGATGGATGATGGATATATAACACATTCCGATTTACAAAGTGACCCTGAGTTTTGAATTTAGTCCGCAAGAAGCATAAAATGCATTATTTGCCATGTTCAGACACAATGAAGTGGCTTACCTGTACCAAGGGAGACCACTACACCCAACTTCTTGGGTTCCTTCCCACGGCCCTGAGAGGGAGGAGGGTTAAGAACAGTTAAAAAAGGAGGAGACATAAATAAATGATCTAATAAAAAAATAAATGTTTTAAAATCCATACGGGTTAGCGATTGAATGTGAACTTCATGGAAGACCAAAAGGAGGACTAAAAACAGAATGCAGCTGTCAGGTTGCCTACCTCTGCTTTTAAGGCTTTATTGTACAGATGGATTTCTGACATGGCGTCTAGCGTCGGGTTATTGGCCAGCAGCCCTCCATCCAGAAAGCGACCCATTGGTCGGAAGTAGCTGGGGGCAGCACCGCTGGAGCGGGCGGCTCGCCACACAAGTTGTTCTGGTGTGAAGACCGGGATATAACATTTTTTAAAAAGGCAAATTACTCAGAGGCTTCAGACTCCAATTTGCAGAGAAAGATTGTTAGCACTCACAAAACATTCATATTCATCCATGCTAAAAAAAGGGCCAAGGACTTTTTTTACTGCTGTGCTATTGAAAGTAAGCATGTATTTTATATGGAATCACATTAGCCGAAGTTAACAAAATCCACATATCAGCACCTCTAAAGCTAACTAACACGTTGTATATCGTTATCTCGTTACAGAGAGAGCGGTATCAATCTTCTCATCAAACTCTCGGCAAGAAAGCAAATAAGAGCATTTCCCAAAATGTCAAACTATTCTTTTAAACATGGAAAAATGGGAATTTTTTGTGAGCCTGTTCCTTTCAAATGTTTATAGTCTCTCACTCACAGACACACACCTTCATCTGTCACATTCCTACGTTTTCTGAGTGGCTCCTCTGTGTATCCTACTATCAACACATCCTCATCCTCCCATCCTGTAACAACAACATGGCTGGCACAAACAACACAGCAGAACTGGACTTGTTCAGGAATACGATGACATACACATTCAGATGTAGGCTGAGAATGTATTATTCTTTTACTGTTGAGATCACCCAGTGCCAGAATTTAAAGACATTAAGAGCAGAGTTCAAAAACTGCTCACTTTGACACCATCCAGTGGTTGTATCAATGTACTGCACTACCCCTCCAGTACAACATTTGAGCACTAGTGCAGTAGGCCCACAAACATAATTGGTTCCATTTGTTGAAGTACCTTGTGGGATGGTGAGGGGCTTGAACGTGGCATTGGTGGCATATGGGGGCTCTCTGTGGACAGAGGGAGGGTCATAGTTCCTGAAGATGTGCAGCTCGCCTGGATGTCTGTCTGCTAGAACACTGGTCACCATCACCCTGTACAACAAACAAATAAATGAGTGGAAAGAGAAATTAGGGACCGGAGAGGTGAAATGTAGGCAGACACTGCAGCTTTTGTGCTCATAAAAAAATCTTAAAAAATAAATAAAAAAAGAGGCTTGACTTGGCATTTTCTTTAAAACCTGAAAACCAGCATTTACTTTTACTCTATAGACTATCTGTAGGCGGACTATCCAAATAAAGTGTTACCAAAATTTGTTAATTTTCAGAATGACTGAATCTTTTTTCCAGAGCATTGAAGCTTTTTGGAGCGCCCAAAATCCAGCACTCCAGGTTAAAATCAGCTCGAATTTTCAATTTTTCTCAAAGTGACCAATCACAGCAAAGGAGTAGGGTATTTAAAGCTGGTTGATGTCATTTTTACCAACAGCAGAAACACAAAACAAAAATTACCACAAGAAAAGAAATAAAGCCTACTTTATGGGAACTCATTGTCTAAACACTGAATCTTGAAAAGTTTTTATGAGTATGGGTTTTAAATTTGCATATTTTCTTGTGGTACCATAGTGCTTACACTATCAGCTAGCTAAAATTAGATCATTTTACCAATTGCTGGTTATGGTATGTCTGAGGAGAAGATTTTTTCAGCATTTTTATTCCTAATGCCTCTGTACACTTTTCTGCCTATTGCCTAGTGGACACATTTAACGTTACCTGGGGTATTGGACATCTGTCATCTTGGTGTTTTCTCCAAACTCTTTCTTCAGGAAGTCCTCCAGTGGTGCTGATTCATAAGGCCGTGACCCCCTGAACACTTGCTCCTTCATCCTAAAGTACAGGCAGCGCAGGTACTCCATGGACTTACCTACAAATAGAAGAAATATTACTATTGTTGTAATGCTACGTTATGAAAACCATGTGAAAATAAAGGGAAACGCACACACACCATGGATTATAGCGAGGGCCAGGATGCCCCCAGTGCTGGTGCCAGCCACCCAGTCGAAGAGCTCTCTGGTGGGACAACCGGCCTCTCTCTCCAGAGCGATCAACATCTGGATCAACACCAAGCCTTTAATTCCTCCACCATCCAGACACAGCAGGCTGTCCATCCTGCAGAGCAGAGGGTTAAAAAAAAAAGAAATTCAGACCACATAATCACATTTCTATACCTGAGTGTCTCCGGAACTGCAATATTTAAATATAAATTATGAAAATATTCAGAAATAAAAATACAAATAACATAAAGTTTGTTACTCACTTCTTTTTCTCCATTTTGGGGCCGTCCACTTCAGATGTGCCTCTGCTCATTGCACTGATTGCAGCCCCCACGTACATGATGTCCTCAAACCCTGTCAGCCAATTACAACAGCATTGATATGGGACCAACACATGGCACCAAATTCATGCATAAAGGATGAAAAAGTCACTGGGTTTTCTAAAAGCCACATGGGAGTTTTACAAGGAGCGTCTAGGTATGGTTTCACTGTCTGGAACAGTTTAGTTTCATATAATGACATTTGCTTTATTAATGGAAGCTTTCCAAAAAGAGATTGAGCCAAGTGTGAAACACTATCAGAATAACCACTCTGCCACAGTATGTTGTTTATAAAAAGTGTTTTTCTTGGTCAGTGCTGATGCATCAAAATAACATCACATCTCGCAGCTCAGATTTCACAGAAAACTCTGATCTTGTTGGGTCATTAATATGGCTCAAATCATAATTCTTGTCCAAGTTTTTCCCCACTCAAGCACTCAAATAAAGCCAATAAAAATCAGTTAATCTGTTAACGATCAGTCTATACTCTTTGGGAAATGAAAGAAAACTAAAACCCATCTTTTATGTTAATTTTGTTATTTTAAGCATAAAGGACGATTCTAAATGAGCAGAAAATACAAGTTGCATTGGATGAGACCATCATCTGTCAAAACTGTAAAATGTTCAGTAAATGTACAAAAAGAATAATGTAGTTATGGAAAATGAGAAATATTATACATGATAACTTGATGAATCAAAGGGAGACATTTAAATGGAAGAAAGGCTGCAACAGAGTACAGCGAAGGGAGGGCAGAAGGAGGGATGATGGTGTTACCTATGCCTGCAGGCTTGGCTTTGTTGGAGATGGGGGGAGGACTGCTGGGGGAGGGTGGGAGGCACCGCTGGACCCCTACACTACACAGCATGTCCAGCAGTATCTTTCTATTAGGACCTTTCATGTTAACACAAACACACACACACACACACACACAAGCAAGCCAACATGTTAGACATGCACACACACCACAAAATGTAGAGAGAAAGAAGATAGAGAGACAGAGAGCAAGAACACAACCATGCTGTTATCAATTATCATGCATTTTCAAAATCAATATATGACAGCAAACTCCACCATTACCATTTCTGCCTCAGAGCATCAAGTGAGTGGTTACATACACAATCTTCTCATGCAAACAGCAAATGTTTATGCAATAAGCTTGTTTTGTTTTTTTTAAACAGAAAAACAAATTCAGGAGTTACACTATTCTGATCTTTTATAAAAAAATCTAAGTGACATTTCAAAAAAAAGGGTGCATTATATAGCCAGTGATTTCTATCAGCTGCTAGGAACTGCAACAACGTCAATTGTCTCTGGCACAGTCTCATGCCAAAATGCAGCAAAAGTGAATCTGACATGCATCATACTGAGGTGCTTCTTTTCACCGCACTACAGACTGGAAAGGTAATGTGTCAAGGAAGCAACTCAGCTGCTTCTGAATTTCACTACCACAATGGTTAGGCCTACATTATCCATTTATTTATGCATAATACACTGAGTGGTCAGAAAAATAGAAGCACTTTTGCAACTTCATGCAATCCAATATGATGCAAATAAAAGTAATAAATTCTACATTTGTGACTGTGTAAGAGAGATATTGATTCAACTGGTAATTTCTGATATGAAGGCGCAATGCAAATACCATACTGACAAAGGTGTGAGAACAAAGATTTTTAGCTTTGGTAATATTTTCAAATGCCACTCACTTGTAGCACTGCTGTTGAGAAGGTGAATATGGGAGTGTTGGGTGAAAGAGATTGGAATGACAACAATTCACGGACCAAATAGTGAGTTTTATTTTCCTACCTCTTTAGACTCTCTTCTTCTTATCTTATCTTACACTATATGGCAGTAAAATCTTGCTTATTGCACCTTTAAAAAGACGGTGAAATCTTTTTAACAATGCCGCTTCTAAACAGTCACAAAACAATGTATTAGTTGCAGGACCTGTAAAACAAGATTTAATATATTGAGACAAGGCACTCAGGATTGCTTAAAGTTTGTAATTTTGTAAATCACTAATTTCATACCCAACCATTTTCATGCAGTAGTCTAACCATCTAGCAGAATACATGCATTTAAAAAGGTACTGTATGTAGTTTTTGACATGTATTAATGGCTTTTTATTGCCAATGTGTGAACGGGTTGTAACTACATTTAAAAAATGAAACCCTCCTTGACTTTCTCAGTTGCCTGTAACAGCCTGTAGACTGATTTCTATGTGAATGGACTCGGGTCAGTTTTTCCAGGAAAACCCAAGATGTGACATTTACGCATGCTCCTGAGTGCCTTCTCTCTCCGCTTCCCCACAGTGTCAACAGTGTGCAACGCTTGCTGAATTTGGCTTAGAAATGGAGTCCGCTAAACAAACGACTGAGACTCATCCAAAACACAGAGTAAAACACAAAGTCCAAAGTCAAAGCTAACAATACTGCAAAGCATGTGAAATATATTGTGATACTGCGGTTTTAGCCGGCTAACGTTAGTTCAAACTGGCCTGTTAGGTTAAGCATATTAAGTTTCATTATCATTATTCCTTATTTGCCTTCTCTCTCTCTCTCTCTTTAATTCATCCTCCATATACCTCCTCGCACCCTTGCCGCTCATCTCATCTCCTCACAATATAACGCTCTCTTTTCTATCCCTCTCTCTTACCTTTGCTGGTGCGAGCAGCGATAAGTCCAGGTGTTTCTCCCAGGTCATTGTGGATCTCTACATCAGCCCCGAACACAATCAGAGCTTTGATCAATTCTATGTGGTCCATCTAATGAACAGAGAGGCACACAAATAGTACAGATGCATTAATACAGCAAAATGATATAAAGAAAAAAATACAATTTTGGATACTCTTTAAGATGTCATTATGACATGCAATATATTCAAAAAGTGTTGTGATTTAGCTTTTTGGTCTATCTATTTCAGTTTTGATGTAGTTACAGACAACATTTTCCCAGTTGAGAAAAATTTGAGTTGTGCAACTTTGATTAGTAACATTTGCCATTCTAGAAATGTCAGCAAGAACTCAAATCAAGCGAGAAAGAGAGATAACATCTTGTAGTGTGAGCATGCTGGCCATTACAGAGAAGCAGATCTGTGAAGTTTACCCTGATGCTGATCGGCTGGGATTTTAAAACTTCTGTAAACTTTTAGTGTTTTTCCCCTCTTGCTAATGCTGTGTTGCAACCATTTTGCAATATCATTCCTTGACATGTCTCTTCCCTTTCATGAACATTTTGATTATCAGTAAGAGATTATTGCTTTCATCAAAATAAGAACAAGGCCGAAATGATATCTACACACACCTTCATAGCTAGGTGCAGGGCTGTGTTTCCATCCTGGCCCTTCAGGTTGGCATTCGCTCCGTGGGTGAGCAGCACCATGGCCGCCTCAAAGCGGCCCTTCTTGGTCAGAATATGGAGGGCGCTCTCTCCGGTTTTACTGAGGTAGTTTACTGCACAGCCACGTTCCAGCAGCATACGACACATCTGGCAAAGAGAGGAAGATTTTTGTAAACATCTGCTTGATATTTCCCCTCAAATGTAAAAGTAGTCTTTATAAAATCTTGACATTTTTAATTCCTAACATGAATGTCTTGGTTTGGCAGCCCAAAGCACCCAGAACAACCCAATTACAGGCGGCCACTGTCACTGGCTGGGAGCTGTGCCATACATTTGTGCTGGATTTAAGTTCTGAAACTGCTGCTCGAACTCCAACTGGTTGTTCACAGAGGTTAACAAAGGTCGTAAATCCATTGTTGTAACATCAAAGCTTACATAATACATTAATTTCTCTGGATGTATACTAATAGGATGCAAACATGTAATGTCATACAAACAGCTCATTGTGGATTTCTAACCATAAAACACATGATGTAATATTTTTCACCTCAGCAGTTTTGGCCCAGTGGAGAGGCGTCCCTCCATACAAAGAGTCCTCAGCCTGAAGCTGGCCTGGGTCTGCTTTGAGGATCTCCTCCACACAGCTGACAGTCAAACACAAAGTAAAAGAGGACAATTTACTACTTACTAGATATTAACTGTATATCATTCACTATCTCTTAAACAAACTGCCTAGAATCCATGACGATTTATTTTGTATGCTGACAAATTTAGTAACCCATTAATACCACTCAATTTGTACTTACTTACGCACTGTCCTTACTCTCTGGAAAATTACAACCTCAGCAGTTCCCTATCCAACACAGATACTCTGGCAATTTAGAGGCCCAATATTACTTGTATGAGTTTACTTAATATAGTCGTGTCTGAGAGGTACTCTCCAGAATTATTCATAATTTTTACTCCTATGTACTGTTTTATTCCAAGTCAATAAACCCAGGTTCTGTCGACATAATGCAAAAACTCATAATAGTACAAGCAATTATCTACAGCTAGAAGTCTATTTATAATGGAGGGAGGGCAGCAGGGTAACCAAGGAAACTGTTACTTCAAAACCATATGCTCTTTAGGGTCATTGAGGAAAATACAGACGCCCTTCCAGCAGTAACTTTGGACACCGCATAAGGGTCAAGAAACTTTTATTTGAACACCCCTACCCTAAGACTGTCCTGGACTGAATACAACCTACAAAAAAAATTACCAGCAGTGAGACCACACACAGCAGAAAAGAGAAAACTACTCTGTGTTGCAAATCATCGTCCTCACCCCTACTCACCCCTTCTCACTGTACTTCATGGCACTGTGGATGGGGTAGCCAGCGCCACCAATGACACCACACTTGGCCCCACCCCCCAACAGAGCTTTGACAGACTCCATGCGTCCCAGACGGCAGGCCACATGGAGCGGCGTCTCCCCGTTGTCGTTCAGCTCATTCACGCCGGAGCACAACCGCGAGCACATTATCTGAATGACGAAAGGATGGAGTGATGAACGACAGCACGGTGGGGGAAGTTGAAAGAGGGAAAATCGTGTTACTATGCAGTTTAGAGGAGGTGACTGGTTAATAACTTTTTGAATTTTGATCTGTAACAGTAGCGCCCTATTTGGGTCAATCATTTGAATTTTAAGAACACTGAAACACAGTGGTAAGATCATTCCACAAGTGATGGTCAAAATTTTATCAGATGGAAATATAACTGTGACTTCACTCCTGCTGAGTCTCACCTGGATGATGGCAGGAGAATCCTGCTTGGCGGCACAGTGCATGGGCGTCTCTCCGTTGCGGTCTTTGATGTCGGTGCGTGCCTGGCTTTCATCCAACAGCTCCTTCACACACGCTGAGTCACCACGCTCACATGCCCGGTGCAGCGGCGTCTGACCTGACGCATCCCGGGCATTGATCTGACTGGAGATGGAAAGATGACGTGAGCACACAGGTCGTGCATGGTTTAACCACTAAATTTATATTTTCTTAACAGCTGGTTTTGATTGATTTCCCTCCTTCCAGGCAGCCATTGTTTTCCAATCGTATCACCACAGTATGAAAATGAGCTTGCAGAGACCTCAGAGTTGCTTAGGATATGTGGGTAAACACTACAGTGAACATTTAGTCCACTTTATTGGCAGGAAATTATTATTTTTTTTCTTGTTTGCGCATCTGAGACTTGGCTGTAAAGTTTTTCAGTGAAAGATAAGATCAAATATCATGGATGTTCATCGCCATAAAATTAAATCAATTACAATTTTGATAATCATTAAACAACAACAATTTAAGTGATTTATCAAGCAAAAATGTCAAACTTTTGCTGGTCACAGATTCTCAGATGATAAGACTTAATGATTTTCTCAATTTTATATCCTTATTAAATTAATATCTTTTGGACTGTTGGAACAGTAATTGGAAAACATCATTTAGGAAACAGTCATAAGCATAAGTCGACCAAATCAAAATCAGCACTTACCTCTGGACATAGTTGTGTTTGAGACACTCTCTTAGGCCTGTCTCCACGGCGATGTGGGCGGAACTCCAGTCCGGGTGGTTGCGGATGCAGTCCACGATTGGCTGGGTGGTCTCAGCCTTCAGCGGAAGTGTCTCATAGAAGGGGCGAAGCTTGAGGGCATATTGGGGGAACCAGTTCATGGCATCCTCCTCTGACGCCACCTGAAACAGCCTGGTTCACACAGTGAAATGATTACACAGTCACATTTCACAAGAGTGATGGCCAAAAACTTTGGGAATGTGGTAATACTGGTACAAATGACAGATAAGATCAATATTTTTCTTTACTAGGAAAGATAATTCCAAAGAGCCCTGAAATTCAAGAGTACATTTTAATTATATTTCCTGTTTGCACTTGTTGTGGCCCTTGGCTTCAAAGAGCACCTTTGTTCATTGAATTTCAAATTACTTTTTACTTATTGTATATAAAGCAGTTTTCTCTCTTGTTTCCCACTACTAATTATTTTTGTAACCTTCCACAATACAAATGTTTGCAGAATCTGTGATATTGTGGCACTTACGAGAACGTTCAAGTTTTAAAAGTAGCTTTGACAATTTTCTGCAAACTAGCACAACAGGTGGTTTGTCCATTCTGGGCTACTGTAGAAACATGGCGGTGCAACATGACGACCTCCGTGGAAGGGGAGCCGCTCCCTATGTAGATATAAACAGCTTCTTTTAAGGTAATGAAACAATTCTTATTTTCAGGAGAATATACACTAATGAAAACATACTTATGAATATTATATTCCATTTCTGCCAATAGCTTCTCCTAAATGTTACACACTGGACCTTTAAGTTTGCAGGAATCACAATGTTTGCATTACAGGAAAGCTACAAAGTTACATCAAGCACAATACCTTTTCAGATCTATTGCTCAATGACCCAGCACTGATTAATTCAAGATAAAGGGCTTTGATTTAGTTAAGCTGCTTTGTTGGGTAATGGTGTAGGTCAATAGTGATCTAATCTAAGTCATTACGATGTTATAGGCTGAAAGTAGTAACAAAATCTGCAAGGGGTCATAGAATCACAAATTACCAAAAACCTGCATCTTATAAACGTGCATGTGGTCACTTGCACATTTAAACCTAGTTCAGTGGCTGTATTATGCTACAAATGACACATATCACACCACTCTCCCTGTCCATGATGTGATCAATACTGACCTCAGAGTCACAGTAGGCATCTCAGGGCACATAAGCAGACAGTCCCATGACTGGCACTGGGTGTTTTTGTACAGGACCATGCGTCCCTCCTCCTTCAGCATGACTTTGCCTCCTCCACCGTAGTCGGAGAGCGGCACATCCCTGACCCGGTAGGGGTTGGTGAAGAGGGTTGACACAGAGGACATTGTGTCCAACAGCCGTCCGAGGAACTGCATTGTTACCTGAAACAAAGAACAGAGAGCTTGGGGAAGACTCAGACAATCTACAGCAGTCTCTATGATCTCTAACTGATGTAAGACAAGAGGTTTTGGCAGCACATGCAGAGACGTTTAGCTCTGTACTCTTTGGCATCTCTATTTGGCAGCCTGTAGGATTGTTTTCAACATTACTGAATGATTTATTTTATCCTCAGGGCAGGATATAACCATTAAGAATAGCAACAGGTGTAATAGCTCAGCCATATTATGGCTGCTGAGAGTCTCTAGTTTGTGGTTAGACCAGCTGAGTGACGAACTGCTCTATCAAAAACAAATTCCTGTGAGGTTTAGCTAATTATAGGCCATACTATCGTTTTTACCAGCTGGGCTACCACATTAGTTGACAGCTCGGGTTATCTCTCAACTCTATACTTTCTATTACACTCCAAGACCTTCTGGTGAGTATGACAAACGAGGCTGGTCCTCATTTAAATAATGAACAAGTGGCTCCATTCATGCTGCTCACGAGTTCCTAGTTATAGCCTACAGAATCAATTTGACATGATACCAACGCCAAAAGCCAGAGGCATCTCACACTGTCAACGAAAATCCCATTAGTTCATGTTTGTAATATAAAGATAACCAAATATTGTGAGCATCTATACTACAGTCAAGTGTAGCTAATCGCATTAGCTCGTATGAACGCAGCCTGCTGCCGCCTGTCCGTGCTTACCTGCTAGCTCGCCTCTGCGTCTGCTGACTTCTGACAGCTACATCAACAACCGCGACACTGCAACCAAACTTGCTACAAATCTTGACTGACGTGAGTTGCTCCAATCAGAGCTCAATAACCATACGACTGCTAGGTGAAAGGGGTGGAGCATAATGCGTAAAACATGCTCAGGGTTTCTTCACACTGGAAAGTCCCACCAGCAAAGAGAAGATCAGGCCAATGACAGTTGGTAACATAAATTCAATGAAGCTACAATGGTGTATCTAAATGTTACATAACAGTATATATAAACCTTTAAACATCAGTCAATTGAGCAGCTTGAGAAAAGTAGACTATCCATGATAACTGATCTGTTGTAATTGTATCTAATCAGGAGATTTTTAACTTTTAATACATGGTATGGGTACCTGAAGGCTAAGAATAAAAATAGACTGTCCAGAATTACAAATATGGCCAGTAAAATTATTGGAAAAGAGCAGAAACAACTGAGATGTACAGTAGCCTATATATAAAATGCTGGTGAAACAAAAAGCCTGACAAATTGTGTCTGGTCCTGTTCACCCCCTTTTTGTAAATTTACTATGATGTGTTTTTACCAACCTGTGAAGCCAAAGGCAAATTTCCACATTTATCGACAATAAAGATTATTATTATGATTTAAAATGAATAAATATGAATAAACAGAACTACTTAATAATAAATGTGACTTTAAAGCAATAAACAGCCCAAATACATTAAAATTATCCTAAATACACATACATTTGTTTTTGATACAATATAAGCTTTAGAGTTTTTAGTTATAAATCAGTCCTTGTAAAACACCAACAACACACACGACTGTAACACACAAATTGTGTTTAGATTCACTTCCTTGTGAAAGTGGCAATACCATAAAGTAAGAATATTCAAAAATAAACTTTCACTTTTACTTTACTTACTTTGCTTTTAATGTACAAGTGTTATCTGCAAATATCAAAGTACTTGTGATGCAAAACGGGCCATTTAAACACACGATATGATATAATAATATTCTTTAATTTTTATTACTGGTGCATTAATGTTGCTGAGATTTAGGATACTTTAACCACTTTATATATTGTTGGATTGCAACACTGCATCATAGTTTATAAGATGCTTTGTGTGTAAAATCTTATTCTGCAAAGTATAGTAGCTAATTACAGCTGTGAAATAAATCTATTGGAGTAAAATATACAACATATCCCTCTCTGACACGTACTGAGGTCAGGTTCTCTAATTTTTCTGGATATTTGTGAGTTTTAGCCATAAACTGCATATAAAGAGGTTTAAGCAACCAGGAAAGATTCTGGTAGATGCTTTTATAGGCAGATTTCATTACTTTTTAAAAAAGTCAATATCACTTTTTTTAATAAATACAAATAAAAATATAAAATATAATAACCATCCATTATCTATACCCACTTATCCTTTGTAGGGGCTGGAGCAGCTGTCATAGGTCGTATTCACAGGAGACATTTTGACATGTTGTAGGAAAAGCACAGGTATAACAAAATTAATGATGGCTAAATTTAAATTTAAGCTTCAGTTTCAAGGTCCTGCTATTGTGCATGCTGGCTCACTGTCACACTATCATGGCTTACTGGGAAACTTAATTATAGAATTAAATAGCAAAATAGAATTAAATAGTAACACCAGTGCTTTACCTACTATGACTAGTCAAAATGTGTGCTGTGAAAAAAGTCTGTTGGGCAAAAGTCTAATAAAGTACAAGTCTGGACAAGTCAATTGAGTAAATATAATATAAATTAACACTTAAATGGATACAAATTAAATATAATAAAAATATATATAATATAAATTAAAAAAAGAAATACACTTTAGAGACAGTTAACTTAATAAACACAATGAAAACAAGTAAAAATTAAAACATTTTATAATAACCTGGGGTGGGGAGATAACTCATGCTCTCAGTGTTTTTAAAATCCTGGCTACGGCCCAGGACAGAGGTGAGTTTAGAATAAAAACGTGGTTTTGCTGGTTGCTGCCTACGCATGTCATATAGGAGATTTGTAATAATATCATTAGCATTAATAATATTGTAAACTCGGTAAGTTTTCATGTGTTAGTTAGTTAGCATGGCGCCGCCTGTCATCAAACAGGGATGATGAGAGCTCGGAGTAGCGCGCGGTTCTTTGCATCCTCGTGAGTGTCTTCGTCGTTGCTAGGACGACCAAAGGGGCTGACCCTGGCCACGTGACAGATATAGGCTGTCCGCGCCGCTACTGCTGCTGTTGTAGTGGTGTGTGTGTGTGTTTGCATGTGTGTCGGCTACCTCTCACACAGTTTGGCTGTGGTCGGCCCGAGCACACAGCAGAGCTTGACGTCTGGGGGAGAGGAAAACAGAGACAGGTAGCTTAGTTCGGGCATGAAAGATGGAGCTCTCGGCGGTGGGAGATCGCGTTTTCGCCGCGGAAGCCATACTGAAACGCCGAGTTCGTAAGGTGAGCTACAGCCGCCGCCGTCCCGCGTGTTTTGATTTCCCGCAGATGTTGGCCGCGGTCGGCACGGTACTGCTCCGGTCCATAGGCTCCGGGCTGTCTTCTTGCGCCTATGCAATGCTATGGAGGCCTTGTGGCTGGCGGGTGCCTTTACTTTGCTAGCAAGAGCTAGCTAGAAGCTAACTAGCGAGGCTATCAGTCATGACTCGTATATTCAGGCATTAGCAGGGCAATAAAAACAGCGACACAAAGAAGGGGCTAGTTACAGAGCAAGGCAGCCCAGCCGATGGGATGGGGGCTGTGCTTTGAAATGGAGGGGCCCGATTTCTCTGTCAGCTAATGGTAGCTAAAGCTATACGGTCACTGTCTACATTTTACAGCCTTTGGAAGAGGTGTATGTAGCACCCACATTAAAGGCTGTTGGGGACTACTGCTTTCTTCCGCAGCTTGTGAAAGATGATTTCCAAAACATTAGCCCTTGCTTTCATCTACTGTTGACGAGAAAGGAGTTTTATCAGCCACAGTTGATGAAGGACTTCTGATAGTTTCTCAGTGTTTTATCAATCTAGTAATGCTTGTATACTGGAAAAGACCCTATAAATATAATCATGGTAGGGTACCAGTCTTAAGTGGCTGGTATACACAGTTAACCAATAACTGAATAATCTGAATTGCCTGCTAGAGCTTCATAGTTGCACCCCTTCTTGTGAGATGTAAGTAATCCAAGCACTTCAAAATCAGGAATACCATATTTAGGTTTAAGCTTAGCTCCTCACACAGATGTTGTTGAGTGACTCAATCTTTTTGAAAATGATGCCATATGATATTATATTGTTGCTATTATATAATGTTACTTCTATGCAAAAAAAACTTGTAAAAATGTATGATGCCCAATGTTAAATATATTTGATATTATTGAGAATTTATGGGATTATAACTTTGAGAACCAGGATGAGCTCGCATCAAGATAACAGTGAAGCATCTCCAATCAAATAAGCAGAAATCCCCTACAACCACAAGTACCATTTCTTCATTGAAACATAATCAAGTTCAAATATAACATTTCCAGACTAATAGAGACCCTGACAAAGAGTCTGCAGGACTGAAACATAGTTAAATTAATAAAATGGTGCCATGTTGCATGAGAAGCATGCAGGATTTTGTTCTGTGTTTTGTGTAAAGGATACAACAAAATCCCAGTAACTCCCAAATGTAGATTAACATAAGACTAAAGACTGAACGGTGAGAAGGCTGCTGCTGCACATGAGTTCCAGATTTAAGGGATTTTTTGAAAATCTCTTGTTTCTGTTGTCATATGCGAGCTGTTTTTGTTAATCCACCATCTGTCTTTTTCTTGCAGGGACAACTTGAATACCTGGTAAAATGGAAAGGATGGGCAATGAAGTAAGTGCTTCTCTTAACTTTGACTTAAATGGAAATTGACATCCCTTAGTCTCTTTAAAGTGAGGCATTTGTGTTATGCTGTTTTTAATGTCCTCATTAAACTGAAAATGTGGATTAAATACACTTTGGCGCAAAATTCTTTTGTGGTCCTTTGCTGTTTGTTTTCTTCATGTTGCTCCATCCTTGTTTAGGCACAGCACTTGGGAGCCAGAGGAGAATATTCTGGATGACAGGCTGATAATGGGCTTCGAGCAAAAGTGAGTAAAGCCAGTACAATGAGAGTACATATACAATGTGCAAAATACAAGTCTTATTTTGCACAGTGTAATGTGTGCTTCGTCTGTTATTGTCTGCTGGGCTTAGGATTTTGACTCCTTACTTCAAAAGTTAAAAACTTGTCTATTTTATTCTTCTTAGTTCTTGGTCTTAATTTTACACATTGTTATATGTCCTTACTTCACCTAAACTCCCATGTA
Source organism: Siniperca chuatsi (assembly GCF_020085105.1). Lineage (NCBI taxonomy): Eukaryota > Metazoa > Chordata > Actinopteri > Centrarchiformes > Sinipercidae > Siniperca > Siniperca chuatsi. The sequence goes on along the minus strand of NC_058044.1, from coordinate 6,320,741 downwards.
TCATACTATAAGTGCTTGTGCTTGCTTCTGCTTTTACCTCGTCTGTTAGTGTCTTTACATTCCTCCTCTTCTCTTCCTGATTGTAAATTGTCCGTCTGAACTGAAATCCTTTTATGTCTGCTGCCAAGCCATTTGAAAGCCTTGTGCTGCTCACAAAGAGTAGATGTTTACAGTAAACTAAAATGGACGCCATAAAACGGACAACTCAAAAGACACATCAAATGGAAACTGAAATGGACACGTGAAGACAGAGCATCTGGCTGTGTTCAATCATGGCTTCAAATGTTCTCTGTGCCCGACTGCTCTACTTTCACACACCCACAGCTTTCACTGTCTTCTCTTTATATTCATTATATTTGCTCTCCTTGTGGTGTTCTTTTTTTAGACGGCCATTATTTTTGATATCTGTATTGTTGTTACTGTCATTTACTTTTTATAGGGAGCGGGAAAGAGAATTACATGGGCCGAAGAAACGGGGGCCAAAACCCAAAAACTTTGTCATGAAGGTACAGTTTTTGATGCTTGTTTTAATGTTTATGTATAAAGATGAGCCTCTTGATCTCAAATGGTATTTTATGGACACTGCAGCACATAAGCTGTGATTGAAAAGTCGAAAGCAAAGCCGATAAACAAGCCTTCCACTGATACGCAATGAGCATATATTTTAAATTTATCTTAAAGTTTATACCAAAAACCTTTTTTTAATTAGGAAATAATAGAACACTGGTAAATGTAGCCATAATTTATTGATCAGTGTCATCAAGATCTTCTCAGGTACCATTGCTCAGGTAGCAGCTCGTTTTTGGAAAGTGGAAAGTTCTGTATGTGATTTCTACTGTTAAAGTAAGAATGAGGTCAACCCACTTGAAACAGGTTTTCTTTCTTGTTTGTTTGAAGTCTATTTTAATTATTGTATTTACAACATGCACCACTGTCAACACTGTTGGGAACACACAATGGTGTATAACATGTACAACATCTATACTGTGCTACTTCTGTTTTCACACTGCCATTTTCATTTTTGCAAAGCAACTTGGAGCAGGCACAGTGCAGTCAAATAGGTTTTAAAGCTATCGGTCTTTGGGCAAAGTTGTTCCTGAAGTTTAAAAAAAGTTTCACTGTCTACCATGACGTGCTGTAGTTTGCACACCAGAGATCTCTAAGTATTACATACGTTGTTCATATTTTAACCACAAATATTTAATCATTAGCTGTTTTGCAGAACTTTCTGGTTAGGTGTTAAGGGCAATTAAATATTACTTAATATTCCCACTAAGCATTGATTTGGTGATTTGCAAGTAAAAAAATCTAAATTAAACCTGGGATGAATTTAGTTGGAAACAGAACATGAAGCAGGCCCTAACTACATAATAAAATATAGTTATTATATTTAAAACAACTGTTACATGTTACCTGGATGTCAAAAAACTTTTCAACCAAATTTAAAACCTAGATATCTTTTGACCTACAAAACACCAAAACAGTACTTTTTAGGCTGATATGGGAAACAAAGTGGATATTGTGTAACCTTCATTTTAAAATTTTCAGTACGAATTGTGGTGAAGGAGGCAGATTTTCTACAAAAATATAGCTCACAACCCTAGAAAATATGTTCTTAATTCTTGATCATCTCCCTCAGGCTCGTGCTCAGAAAGGAGGGACCAGCAGCCGAGCCTCAAACGGTCGCCAGACTATATCACACTCCTCTTCGTCCACTTCCAGCCGAGCAGCTCCTTCCTCCTCCTCCTCACCTCATCATTTGGCATCTTCGTCCTCCTCTTCCTCAACTGTGGCACCCTCTCCTAAACTCAATTCCCTTGCAGCCACCCACAAGCTGAAGAAAGACATTCACCGTTGCCACCGGATGTCCAGGCGCCCTCTGCCCCGCTCAGACCCCATGGCGGCCCCCTTCTCCAACCCCGGTGGCTTCCCCTCCCGCCCGCACGTTTCTCCCTTCTCCGAGACCGTCCGCATACTCAACCGTAGAGTCAAACCCCGGGAGGTCAAGAGGGGTCGGATCATCCTCAACCTGAAGGTCATTGACAAGCCAGGTAGGGGTGGCACAGCTGCGGGCAGCAGGAATATTACAGCAGGACGCCAAAACATCCCTTCTCGCAATCGCATCATTGGGAAGAAGGGAGAGGCACCCTATAGACCTTTCCAGCCTCCTCTGAAGATGCTGGGGTTCCCGATGTATGGGAAGCCATTTGGGCTGCAATGTGGAGGCCCTGTGCCCTTTCACTCTCACCCAGGGTCATGCTCCAGCACAGGGGCCAGGGACTCCCACTCCACTGCCTCCCAGTACCAGTCACCTCCTTCTCCTTCCAGCTCCAGCGGCTCTGAAGGAAAATCTCCCACCAACGCCTCAGCTGCTCAGTCCCAGCCCTCCACCGGAGCCTCATCTTCCAGCGAGGGTCCCAAGTCCATTAAACCTCACACAGAGACCCAGAAGGGCCATAGTGCCAAGCCGCCTGCTCCTGCCCCGTCCTCAGATGCAGACCCTGAGGCGTCTGCATCTCCCTTCCTCCCCTCCTCACCCTGTTCTTCTTTGGAAGACGAGGAGGAGGAGGAGGAACGTTTGGTGCCCCCAGAAGGAGGCAGGAAAAATCCTCGCCAACTCAGGGCTAAACGCCAGCTGGCCGTCGACCCTTCTTCTGTCACCCCTGGGGACCAGAGCTCTGCCCCCACCGATCCCCAAAGGGTGCCCGCCGAGGGAGATCCTGACTGGCACCCTGAAATGGCGCCAAGCTGCAAGGATGTGGTGGTCACTGACGTCACCACTAACCTCGTCACTGTCACCATAAAAGAGTTCCCCTCCCCTGCCTCCTGCCCTGCCTCGCCTTCCGCTAGCCCCGAAGACGCCTCCTCCCCTCCCCCCAGCACCACCTCTGACGACCCCTCTCCACCCAAGCCATAGGAGATCAGATGTTATGAAGTCGATTTGCCATTGATGATAGAAAAGAATATCATGCCAGTGTTGCCACTTCAGCCCCTTCCTACTTTTTCCTTAAAGGTGTGTCCATATTTGGGAAACCATTAATGAAATGTAATGTAACACCGCCCAGCCATTGAATAGTAAAAAAGAGCATATTTTTTTTAAAAGAAGTGTATACATTTGAAAAGGGACAGCTAATATGCCCTTCTTATCAATTAAATTGCCATATTTTGTCAACTTGCACAGCACTGACTCTTTTGAAGCAGACTTGGATGGAAATGGTATTTGTTTTCTTTCACTTGCTTCAGACATGCTGAGTTCAGCTTGTTTGGTGTAATAAAAAAAAAAAGTGAAACAATCACCCATCTGGTGTGTGGGGTGAGCTTTTATCAAGCACACTTGGTGTATGTAAAAGAAACAAATACTATTTTGATTTAGGCCCTGCTGCGAAGGCTATTATTGACAGCCTTCAGGTGTTATGCCAATTTCCTGCCCCCCTGTCTCATTGGAAGTCCAGCTTGTTAATGATAAATGAGGTGATGTGTTTTTGCACTTAACACAGTTGGACTCTCATATATTGCATCAATACAGCGAGGTAAATGCAATGCACTTGACTGCATCAAAAAACAACCTATTTTATGTAGTTCATCAATTTTTCAAGGCCTTTTCCTCTTGCTCTCTTGAACGCACATGCATATACATACAGTATGAGTAAGTATTTATATGCACGCACAACCTTAAAAGCTGCAAAAGAATATACAAAAACAATAGTTTTTAAGTTATTGCTGTCCTTGCCGTCTTTCCCTGCCTGCCTTGTTTTCTCACAAACCCACCACCTTCTTCAACTCTGTGACGTCCACCAAGACTCTAAACTGGCATGCCGATAGTTGTAAAAAAAAAATTCTTTATGCCAGATTTTCGCAATATAACTTCTCAACTTGTCATGGTCTAGAAGGTCCATGAGCTGAACACAGTTCAGGCTGAAGCCACTAACCAAATGCAGCTAAAAATAGCAGTTTGTTGAACCTTTGAGCTACTTGGCAGGTGTTTGAAATGTAACATGTATCCAGGCAGTTTTGGCTTGTAAAAATCAATAGCGACTGGTAGGTTTGTCTGCTTACCTTCCACTTCGGCAGGTAGAGCAAACTGCTTTGGTCCTTTGGATGTTGCTGGTCAGTCTTTTAGCTAACAGTGCTTTTTTAGTATGTTCTCAAGTTTCATTAGAAGTGGTTCATGTAGCATGGTTCAGTCTCCTCCTGCTACCCATTTCGGGCCAAAGGAACCGAACCAGGCCAAGACAATGCCAGGAATTTGAGGACAACGGTTGTTGTCCTTTTTTCTGTCAACTTATTCACTAACGTTCTGTCAGACATGGTAATGGGTTACTGTGCCAGTTGTTTGTGGATATATCATAATATAAACAGAAATGCAATCTTTACACCTTTTTTTTTTTTTTTTTTTTTATGGAATCTTTTTAGAACTTTCCATTAAAGGTGTCGTTTTCTGAACTATGTGGACACAGCTTTAGCTTTTCTCTGTACCTTACGTCACGTGTAGTGAAGAATATTTTCTCTAGTTACATTGAAGTCATTTCAGAAGCAAAAGAATGACAGGTTTCAGTATCTCTGCTGATGGTTTTGTAGCGCAGTTGGTGGATGACAGCAGTTATGGTTCCACCTCTGCTATTGGTTTGGTCAATATTGTCGACCTAACTGTGTCCAGTGGAAAAAATACTCTCTAGATATGTTAGTCTGTTATCAAAACTGGCTGAAATGCATTGCAGACCCAAGTGAAACTGCTGTCGCTTGCCATTGCCTCCCATTTGAAATAACATGCAGGTTTGTCTTTCAGAGCTCAGCAACTATCTGTAGCAATGTTGCTTGCAGCGAGGAAACTGTGTCTTATTTCTTTGTTGCTTGTTGCAGGTTTGCCACTAGCCAATCATGGCCCATCCTGAAACAAAAGGGGGTGTTGATTTTGTAATTCAAGTGAAAATCAGTTACACTAGCACATTGCATTGTGTTTGAGCCACAAATGTCTGCATGAAGGGTTAAGAGTAGCAAGAACAACTATGTTTTGGGCTCCTGTTTTGGCATTTAGGCATTTTGTCTCTGTGAGCAAGGCACTATGTGTTGGCTCTAGACCCTGACCCTGTAATTTCTGCACTTGTGGTTACACAGTGCTCTTAATCACATGCAGATGAACCATGAGGAATAAGACCCAACCAGGCTCATACATGGAAAACATTCTGTCTTGCTGCTGGTTTCTCTAGTGGGAAATCAAGACAAAGTATCTTTTGTTGTGACTGATAAATGTATCTACTCTATACTTCTCCAGCCACTTTACCAGGTTACAATCGATCAAACGCTTAATTTTTACTGTCCCAGTTGACCAAGTCTTTTGTTTCGATGCCTTGCTGCTTTTACCTTTTACCGAGGCAAAAACCTACGACTAAGGACCTGTTTTCTGACCAGAGAGCAAAAGATGTTGGCACAGTTTTCTCCAAATACACCAGGTGGGCTGTCATTCAGTGGCATCATGTTACAGGCAATGTGCGTCAGGTAGTCTGGTGGTTAAATCGCAGAAGGTGCGATCCAACGCACACGTATTGACTGCGAACCTCTGCCGAGCTCATTCACTGCAGGTTGTTTCCAGCTAAATGCCTGAAAGCTTGAAAGTGTTCAAAGATTTTGACCTTCAAGTGCACCTGAAGTACTTCAAAAGAAACCTGGCCCTTTAGACAGATTCAAAACCCTGTTCTGGTGCTGCCTGCTCTTTCAAGACCTTCCCAGAATTTGGTTCTTACTCTGGTGTACCTGTATGTTACAATATTTAAAAATCTTAAGCATGTGTTGCCTTCTAGCTGCTCCATTCAACCCAGCTGCACTCCAGGCGACGTTTACCTCGTCTTACTCAGCTCTTACATGCTAAAAAAGTTAATACTTCTTACCTGCCATGACTTCGGTGGTAAAGATAAAGATTACAGTATCGCAAACAGTAATAACCTTGATAAGCTTCTGATGTCTCATTTTTCAAAGTTGCCAACGCAGCGTTCATGTCTTTGTTAACACAGACGAGAAAGATGTCGCCTCCTCTCCTGTCATGTACTGGATGGTTCTAGTTGTTGTCAATACTGTTTCAATACTCTCATCGGTTACACATGGAAGGATTTATTCCAAAATGACACATCCATTATATGAAGAAAAAAAGTGAGTTACTCTAATGAAATGGTCTCTAGCTCAAACTCAAATTGAGGTACTTTTTAAAAAGGACAGTACTTAACTTAAATCCTTATTTGAGTGAAAACAGACTGAGTCCTCTATATTTTCCAGAAACAGATGAAGGATTATTTTCTTCTCCAAATGGATATATCGTGATTTGAAATAGATTTTTTCATCTACTATATCTTTTAATATCTTTAGGTGGTGGATAGAAGTGACTCTTGCAGTTGGTAGATTTGTAAGGTATTAGGCTGCTAGGCGATGTTTCCAACAGTTGATAGCAATGTTTTCTTTTTCTTTCTCATATGGGGTAGCACAACTCAACTTAGTGGCCTATCTTTCAACCAAATAGGGCTCTTGATTTTATTATTTGACTTTTTTAAGCTTTTTTTTCCCCTTTTTAATTGTAATTTTAAGTGCTAGATTTATTTGGCACTATTTTGGGGGCGAAAAGGAAGGATCCTTGTTTAAATGTATCGATAAAGATGCTTAATTAATTCAAAATTGTGCTTTTTTCCCTTTGTACTGTACTTAAATACTTTTTTTGAAATATGCATAATGTTAATGTGATGCTGTTTATTTGAATGCCATTTTTTAATAGTCCAATATGGGTTTGATCAGAAGGCAAACTCTGACTGATTTTAATGTGTCAAGACTGCAGTTTTGTCTGGTTTAATGCTAATATTAATTATGTACATTGTATTGATGGTAATGAGGAGGTGGAGGACAATGATGACATTGTAATGTATCTGAAGCATGTTTTGCAAACCCTTATTGTACAGATAATGTATTCAGTGTCATGTTACCTGTTACTATTGTTGCTTTCTGTGTGTGTTTCTTGTACAAGGCTTTTAATTAAAAGCTATTTAAAAAGCAGTTTGCGTTATTGTACTTTTTCAGCTGTTGTCTCGTATTTTGGTACCTCTGTTGTAGACTTTGTTTGGATGTAGGGTTGAGGGGTGGGCTGCAGTTTAAAGAAACTGACCTGTGCGAAAGATGGTTGTTATAACCTGAGCAGCAAAAGTGTAGGATACTGAATTAACAGCTGCAGGAATGAAAGTCACTATGTAATTTCCTTGCAATAGATACAGTAAGTGAAAATTAAAATATATATTAAACAATTTTTAATTAAAAAGTGTTACAGAGCTTTACAAGATTAAACCATTTAGTCGCTGTCTTTCATTTGGATCAGAAACAAGTTCACACAGACGGAGAACTTTACACAGTTCATCACTACTGCAGCGAGAAGAGAGAATTATCCTGATTTAGTATGTCATCTGTAAATAACACCGTCTCCTAAAGACCAGTAATGGGCAGAAAAATGGGCTGAGTGAATTTTTGGTCCCCAAGGTGCTTTGCATCTAAAATAACATAAGACTTAAATATCTTCAATCCACTTTGAAGCTGCAATAATTGATTTTTTTGGCTACTTGGGGGCAGAACAACAAACTGGAAACACACTTTTTTATCACCTTACAAAGTTGTTACAGCAAATGTATTAGCAAACAGTTGCCTGTTGCCAGAGCAGCATTAGTGTTAATGTGGAGTCGTGTTTCAAGGCACCTGCCACATGTAAGTCCAATGTGCATTCTCCCTTTAGCTCCATTGTTGGTCTCCACCAACTCCTGAGGAAAATATCTGGCTCTGTAGCTGCAAAATGCTCCACAATGTTCACCAGCTAGTCACTAACTGTCTGTGTGCTGTTTGATGCTGAGAAGGTTGTGTACAGTAGGTTTATTAGAGCTTTTAAGTAAGCAATTATTATTTATGAATTATTTAGCAATCTCATCTTATCTGTCCAATAGGAAATGCTGCCTTTAGCTGCGGGGAACTGTAGAGTCAGGTGACAATTCTGTGTTCATTATTACCAGCAACACTTTTCACATTACACATTGTCAATTGATCTATTGTTAATATAGAAATATTTATTAGTGAAGCTTTAAAGCCTGAATATGTGAGCAATGCACATGCTGAGTAGACAGGATTTTCATAACACGTCTTGAAATGTCATACGTTTTTTTAAAGTTAAGTCACTCCCTAAATGTAGGCCTACAAGTTACATATATAAAAATAAGGTGGAGCCAAAAATTTTGCATGGAGGAAAAACTAAAACTAAACAAACAAACAAAAAAAATGGCTCATTGTACTTCTATTTCTCCTGCTGTAGTTCCCAAATGTCCCACAGAGAGGCGCTGTTGGGCTGTTTTAGTGCGTTCATGGTAACGGAGCAGAGCAGCATCTGTCTGTGTTTTCAGAGGGATTGTGAAGGCTGGGGTGATATTAAGGTCATCACACCTGGGTATTCATCTCTGAGTGTTTTGATGCTGTGATGAATACATACATCTAGTTCAAACAGCTTTCTTGTTTTCCACAAGCGGCGTTTTGCTTCGTTTCTCTTCTGTTCAGACTGTTGTAATGGATGTGAACAGAAGAGAGACAGACTTAGAAAGACTGACACGGAGAGGTGATATATCGGCCGTTTGTCACTTCTTTCTTTGCTCCTTCTTTGTCTCTCTCTTGTCTGTTCCCTCCCTGGCAGGATACCTTATGAGCTTATGAGCCAGATGGAATTAAAATAGTCATCGTAGTTTGAAATGAGTCCACAATCCACAATTAATGGTCTATGCAGAAGAGCTTGACTGGACTGGTGTATGGGCCTCTGACTGTGGTGGATATTTAAGCTTCATTTCAAGCTTCATTCCTGAATATTTTCATGTGTTTTATTTGTTATTTGTTCCTTAAGAGTTTGACTTGAGGACTAAAAATCACAACTTTTGTAGCTTTCTAAAACTGCCATAATTCAGAGGTGTATTCTGCTGTTACATTCACATCTTAACATTTTAAAAGAATAGTTTGACATTTTGGGAAATACGCTTACTCGCTTTCTTGCCGAGAGTTAGATGAGAAGATCGATACCACTCTCATGTCTGTACGGTAAATATGACACTACCACCAGCAGCTTTGCTTTGCATAAAGACAGGAAACAGTTAGTCTGGCTTTATGAGAAAATCTGCCCACAAGCACCTCTAACACTCACTAATTAACACATTATATCTTGTTTATTGAATCCATACAAAAACCAAAGTGTGAAAACAAAGTAATCTGTCTGTTCAAATGCGCCAAATGTGGTCCACAACAGATTAAACCTCATTTTCTCGCTGTCGAACAATCTCCTTGCAGACCTTGCAGGAGAAATAAAGTAAGAGCTATGGAAGAAGAAGAAAGATGAAAAGGACTTTTTTTTCGCAGCAGTTTTGCAAATACCAAATCTTGTTTCACAGGGTTAGGTTATGTCAGGAGAAAAACTCAGCTTTCTAAAACATCAGTCCTTTAGAATCAAAGAGTGACAGCTTCCCTGTAGACTGGCATTGAAATGTAGCAATCTTGTATGGGAAATGAAGGAGAGAAGAGGCAGAGGCACTGATTTCTGCACCATGTAGTTGCCTCAATAGACTAAAATGCAATGCAGTCAAAAGACAAAGTTTGCTTTACATTTACTTTTTAGCCATGCTGGAGGTGTAGCTCTAAGGATGGCAATGTCAGTCGGCTGGTCCAGGACTAACGAAATATCTCAACAACCATTATGGATTGTCATGAAGTTTAATGCAGACATGCATGTCGCCCTTCCTGAAGGCGACATGAATTGTATTTACTTTGATGATCCTCAGACTTATCTAGCACAACCATCGGGGCAAAATTATAATTTATCCAATACTTTGGGTCATGATCAAACACCTGAAACCTAATGACATTCCCATCAGCCTCAGCTCAGGTAGCCTAGTTTGTGTTTAGTGCTAATTTGCAAATATTAGCATGCTAAGACACAAATGGTGAACATGGTAAACATTATCCCTAACATTAGCATGTTAGCATTGTAATTGTGAGCACATTAGCATGCTGACATTAGCAGTTAGCTCAAAGTGCCACTATGCCTACGTACAGCCTTACAGAGCCTCTAGCATGACTATCGACGTGTTCAGTTTGAAACACTATGCTCTGTTGTTGTCATGCAAAGTTGCTGAAATGTATTGTGGGAAATGTACAAAGTGAAGTATAGGTGGGTTGATGAAAAGTGTGTTCAACAAAGTGAATTTTGGCATTTCATCACAAAAGAATCTCTTGGCATTAATTAAATATCACAGATTCATATCTAAGGTTATGTGTGGATGACGTTTTCTTTTTAATGTTGTGCTAATTAGCAGATTCGATTCCCCGATTGGCAGTAATGTGCCTTTTCCCAGGCATGGTGAACCACCCTGCTAAGAGAAGATCTTTCCTGCACTGCATGTCTCTGTTTAATTTGGACTAATATCAACAGCAACCTTTCTAAAAGTGGTGTATCCACCCTGTGAAGAAAAGCTTTTGAGTGAGGATGTTTGTTTGTTGAACAAGACCACCGAGGACCACTGTTTCAGGGTCGGATCATTTCAGTTATCATCTTCCTTCCTCTGTCTCTCACTGGAAATTGGCTGTATGACCTAGGCTATCTTTTTTGTTATTGTCACTTCTGTAAATACATGCAGGCTGCACATATTTTATGCCTGACAAGTTAAGACTATAGAGATGCCAGCCTTCTTTCGAATATAATGGAACTAGATGGCACGTGGCTTGTGGTGCTCAAAGCGCCAAAAAAATACATTTGAAAAACTCAACAGGAATGTCTCTTTAGGAACTGTTTTCTTTCTACCGATAGTTCCTACATGAAACTGCTCACTACAAGGTCTGTGGATCATCTTGAGTAACCAGGTCATGATTTCTGGAAAAAGACATTGCTGTTGAGTTTTTCAAATATATTTTTTGGCACTTTGAGTACAACAAGCCAAGTGCCACATAGTCCCATAATATTCAAAAAATGCAGGCATCTCTTTGGCCGACATCTCCAAAACTCTGCAACTCACACCAAAACAATCTACACGGATAAATAGCACTACAGGTAAGAGGAAAAATATGGATTTTTGATTTTGGGGTGAACTATCCCTTTAAGCTGGTTTGATTAATTTTCATTTTATGTCAATTTTTTTCCATCGATCTTTCTGTGATAGATTTTAAGATTCACCAACTTGAAAGTGTCTCTCCAAACCACAATCAGTGTCAAAATGCCTTTATTTTTTATTACAAAATAAGAATTAATATGCACATCACAACACATACACTGCCCCTTTCTATGCTTCACCCTCTTCACTCACCTTCTCTGTTCCCTCTTTTTCTCCCTTACACACACACACACACACACACACAGCACAGCACAGCACATATTGATCCATAGCCGCCTTGTTTGTTCACGCTGCTGCTGGAGGTTCACCTCTGCTCTGACTGACGCATGCCCACAGCCTCGCTCCTCCTCCCTCCACGGTCCCCATGGTAACGCACGGAGGAGAGCGGCTTAGCAACACCGAGACGGAGAGGGAGCATCTCTGGTCCAGACAGCGCGGTGCCATCAATATTACACACAGAGGACGGCAAGAGGAAAACAGCAGCGCCTCTGGCAAACATCTTCTGTGCGTAAGTGCAACATTTTTATAGCAAACAACAGTCCTGGCAGTTAATCTGAGATGTCAGAGTTAGTTTAGTTAGTCGACTAACTAGATCGTGATCATATTCGGGTGATGCAGTTTTCCCACACGCTGCTGTAGGCTACGGAGTGATGCTGTCCTCTGTAGCCTGTTACAGCCTCCGAAAAGACTTTTTTTTCTGTTTCCACTTGTACTGCATGTCAGCCTTTTTCTCTGAACCGTAATCTTTTGCATCGATCTCCACAGTCATAATGAAGTTCGCGGTGGTGCTTGTGGGAGCGGGCACACTGGCCTTTCTCGGCGCAGTCATCTGCATCATCGCCAGTGTTTATCCCCGGAAACGCGACGCGCCTCTCAGCGACAACGGCACCCTGACATCGGAGACGCTGCTCCAGCCCCTGGAGCCCGGATCGGTGGCCCATGCCGGGCCGCTGGGCGCCCTGCACGGCGCCGAGACCTACGGTGGAGGGAACGGGCTCGGCGGCATCGGCCTGGAGGTCCCTACTCTGAACGAGCTCAACCTCGGGGAGGAGACAGGCGGAGGGTCCGCGAAACAGTTCAGCTTCAGCCGGTTGATCTGCACACCTGTACCGGTCGGAGAATGCAAGACCAAAGATCTGAGGCAGCGGCGGGAGCAGCAACAGCAGCAAGCGGACGACCCGCTGTACGGAGCCGGGGATGAAGACTGGAATTATCTCCGGACCACCGCGGAGGAGCTCCGGCAGACGGTCCTGCAGCAGAACGATCAGATCCTCATGGACCATAGGACCATCCGGGAGCTGACGGGGAAGCTGACTGAGTGTGAGAGCGGCCTGGAGGACGAGAGGAACGTCCCGGAGCGGAGCATCGGGGTCTGGAGCGGCAACCGCCGCGTCATGGCCGGGGATGATGTGAGCTCTTCCGCCGCGGCGCAGCTGCAGACGGCGCGGGCCGTGGAGGAGCTCGCCAGGGCCATCATGGATCTGAAGGACCGCATTGAGAAACTCGAGGTAGGCTAACTGCAAAGATACTGAGCACTAGACAAACTTTGGCAAAACCTGTTGTTCTTGCTGTTTACCCTCCTGTTTGAGTTTTGTTTGACAGCAGGAGATTTGGACTGATATCCAAAGTATGAATTAGCCAGGTGAGTCACTGTTGTCCAGTGACTAAATTTGGCCTGTGTCTGGTCCATTAAACAGCAAGCTGTCCCAATGTTAGGTTGATATCCACTGTAAGACCTCTCTGGTTAAAGTGAAGAGAAACAATCCTCTCAGAATTTCCTATTTACTTTACCAAAATTAAAAGATTCAGATTAGAAAAGTGCCACAACCTGTTACCCCACTGGCTGCATGCAGAAATATTGGCAGTGAGATGGTTTAAAGGCCTGTGCAGTGGCATGTTCGTCATCTTAGGTGCCCTGATATTTCTCACAACACCCTCCCTCCCCCTCTTTATCCTTCCCTCCCTCTTTTATCTTCACCTCTCCTCTTATATGACAAACGACTCATGACACAGGCGCTCCTCATGTCTTGCGCAGGCTCCACATGGACCCATGGGAAATCTTTCCACCCGCCCCCCATCATGTCAGCCACCTCTACCTCCGCATCCGACAGCAGGATAGAGACATAAATAAAAGATGAAGCTGGCTGGACAGGAAAGAGGGTGGCGGTTGGGGGAGTCAGGTTCTCAGCTTGTGTGTATGCTGAGATTGAGACATAGGCAGGCTTATAACCACACACACACACACACACACACACACTTCTGCATCCCTGCCAGCCCTCTAAGCACAGTTACAAGATTGTCTCCTTCAGTGTGAATTTATATCCTGGTCGTCCAGATCCAGTCCTGCCTCAGCAACTCTCTTGATATTATATATCGCCCTCTCATCTACACTAACAGCAGCATGTCTCTCTTTACTGCTGCTTCACCAACACCTTCTTATTTCAACTTCTGCTATGAATACTAATACGGTTACTGTTGGGCTACTACTATCATCAATACAACACCTCTCGCTGTGTTGCTGCTTTTCAGTTTTTCAAACCACAATGACTAACTTGAATAGTAAAATAGGACAATGCTTCTAGTATTTAAGCTGCTACAAAGAAGACAGGAATGGGCTCAAAGTCCTCAAGGGTGATACCAGCGAGAAACGAAGATCCACAAAATTCACAAATAAGTAGGGCAAGCACTCATAAATTTTCCTCTTGCATTTTTCTGTTATAACAGTCTACGTGTAAACATATGTTTCAGGCTCTGTCTTCGTCAGCGTGTGTGGACCAGATGTCACCTATCAATGATTATATTGACCCCAACTCCACCCATCAATAGTTGATCAGGACAATAACAATCTTAATATACATTACTCAAAGGTCTTTAGTCCCAACATGAGGCAAAATAAGTAATCTTTAAAAATCATTGATCATGGACACCTGGTTAACACACACACTGAGGAACGCTGAGCGTCCACTTAAACACAAGATGTCCGTGTGTTTAAGTGGACTGTTGCTCTTCATTTCATCATGAGAAAGGAAAGATCTGCATGCTTAAGTCCAATGCAAGTGTTTAATTAAAAGGCCAAGCTTTCGATCTTTAGACCCTCATTAGGGAAAAATTAGAAGAGGGAATCTCAGAGCTTATAATGACATTAAAAAAGCCCACATCTGCTCACATGGGAAATGCAGTTCCCAATTGTAGTTCCCAAGATTCAAATACACAGGAATCTCCACAGATACAACATACACTAAATCAGTACACAAAGCAATCAGGAAATCAAAATAATAGAAATACATATCAGAAGTAATGAAAGGGACAGAGATGACCTTCTAGCAATGTCATGAATTAGGGGAACTTCCTGCTTAAGTGTGAATACTACCTTGAATACTACTAGAACTACAACTACAAAAAAACACCAGCAGCTACTACTACTAAAAAACAACTGTTGCTTTGAGCTAAATAACGTCAGCATGCTAACAATGACAATGTTAACATGCTGATGTTTAGCAGGTATAATCTTAATGTTAGTTTAGCATGCTAAAATTTGCTAAATAGCAGTAAACACAGCTGAGGACGATTGCAGTGTCATTCATTTTGCATGTGTTTGGTCATAAACCAAAGTATTTGACAAATTTTAATTTTTACCTGTTGATGGCGCTAGATGAAAAGTCTATGCATACTAATGCTACAACTACCACCACTACTGCCACTATTACAACAACTAAAACTGCTTTTCTGCCCTGGCTGCTGCTGCTATAGATGTCTTAGAAACAGATTAGTTCTTTTCTTCTCTCCACAGCGTTTATTTTATGATATTTCTGTCCATTTCTCTTTGTGAGTTTTTAACCATTTAAGTTCAAACCCCTACTTTACCTTTTTTTCCCCTCTCCTCTCTCTTGCAGGCTGAGATAGGCCCTGCTGCCTTGAACCTCACCGACATACCCGTGGGTCCAAGTAGCAGCAGCAGCAACAGTGGCAGCAGCAGCGCGGCTGGGAATACCGGCAAGGCTCCCGCGCCGCCCACTGGCAGTGCATCCTCCCCACCTGCAGTGGCTCCCCCAGGAGGTCGGCGTCCTGCCTCCCCCGCTTCCTCTGCCCCCAAGCCCCCATCTAAGGGCTCCCCCGGGCGCGGAAAGGGCACCTGGAGGGTGGAGGACCTGGAGGGGGAGCTGGAAAGGAAGATAAAGATGTTGGAGAAGGAGCGTCAGGCCATGAGGAAGGAGACACAGGGCCAACACGAGAAGATCAACCAGGGCATCGACACTGTCAGCCACCGCGTCACTGAGCTGGAACACAGTGAGTCTGGGGGAGAAAGAGGTGGAGGAGAAGGAGAGTAAAGACACGGCGTGGTGGCTAAATAAATTAAGGAAGGGATGTACGGATGAACTGATGCACAGGGGGAGGTAAACAACTGCATTACCAAGCAGAAGTACATGAGAGAAGGCTAAAATTAAACTTTAATGAGCACTCTGGGTGAACTGGGTCATCACAGCAGTAGAAAATAAGCTGTAGATTAAATTAAGATGATTAATGAGCGCTGAAGGTTGAGAAATGTCAAATAGGGCTAGGAGCTGAAAAGAAAAAAATAAATGACATGTAAAAGAAATTAAATCATTTGCTGCTTTTACTTGTAACCTGTAAATCTTCATGATCATAGGAATTTATATTAAGGATCCTTATTTTATGGTTGACAGTTATGTAGTTTGGGAATGTCACATTGGTTTTGAAGAGTTTCACTGGCTGTATTTTGTTGAAATGTCCCCTACCACGAACATTCAAGGTGACTGGAAGCTTGGTTTTTCTCTTTTAGTGATACAGAGAGTGGAAAGAGGCAGGAAAAAGGAGAGAGATGTTTGATAATAGGAGAAGTGGAAGTCTAGAGGTGAGATTGAGAGTTCATGAGGTGCAAAGAGGAAGGTTAAAAAGGAAAGAAAAAGCACTTCTCTATTCTCTTTTTAGCTCCGTCATTCTCCCAACCTCTGTGACTGCCTGTACATCTTCTCTGCCTCAAGAGCTGCAGTGTGGCCTTGAGTTAGAGAGGCTGATCATTAACTGTAAAGCTTGAGCTCTTGCCAGGAACTGTGTGTGTGTGTGCACAAACTGACAGGGACAAGTGAGAAGAGAAATACCAGTGTCTTTGTATAAATTGGCCATTAACGCATTGTCCTCTCTCTGTCTGACTGTTTCTTTATCTCTTTCATCTGTGTCTCCAAAGCGCTGACAGAGCCGTCGTTCCCTGATGGCTTCATCCTCTCCTTCCCCATGCGAACCAACTACATGTACGGCCTTGTGAGAAAAGAGATAACTGAGATGTATGCCTTCACTGCCTGTGTCTGGCTGAAGGCCAAAGAAGGGGGCATTGGGACCCCCTTCTCCTACTCAGTCCCGGGGCAGCCTAACGAGCTGGTTCTGCTACAGGGAGTCCACAACCCTGTGGAGCTGCTCATCAATGACAAGGTAGATGGGAGTGATTAGATTTTTCATGTTCATATTGTATATTATGTCATGTTATATTAATGACTTTTTCTGGTAAACAGAATTATTATTTTGTGCCCTGTAGGCTTCCTTATAATTAGTCAAGTGAAATAGCCTGCCAAGGAAATCAGTATTAGCTTACTGATAAGCTGTTCCACAGAACAGTGCAAGCTTGTTGGTTACTCGTTGTAATTCACTGATTAAAAATGAGCGATGAAAACATGTTCAGTCTTGTGGGAGATCAACCATGCCATGTTACTCAACAAACAGTAAAATTGAAAATGTCACAGCATCCAGCTTTTGTTTCAGTCAATATAATGTGGATTAGAGTTTATATTAGGTTTGGGGTTGGTTCTCTGGTTGCACAATAGCCTAAAGTGTCCTACGTGTGTCGACCCCACTCTTACCAGGCATCCATTTAATGAGTCATGCTACAGAAAAGGTAGAACTAAAGCAGATGGTGCCCTTGAACAGCACATTAAAATTTTAAAACCACAAAAAGAAAGAAACCAAAAAAAAATTTCACAAAGGCACTAAATGTTAAGGGCAGTGATTAATCACAACATAAATACAACAGTAAATGACAATATTACTTTGGATCTATGAAAATCTTTTTCATCCAAAATAAAAACCTTAAATTGTGCAGAGTGCAACAGAAGCCCATGTTCTCGATTTATTTTTTTCACATTTGTAGTGCTGTGGCCCACAGCAAATATACATGATTGAGGAGAGACAGCACAGAGGCAAGCTTTTTGCAGCTGTTGTTTTATATAGTGCATTAATGCTTACCTTTTATAGTCCTTATGCTTATAGTTCCCATGGCAGAGAGGAGTGGGGGTTTGCCACTGTGGTGGAAGGAAAGTTGGGACAGTCCACTGTCCAGAGAGTAGTTTTGCTGACATAAACCACCAGTGTGTCCACATTCTGTCATGATTACTGCCCACACTTATAATCAATATCCAGTCACAATGCAAGCTTGATGTGTCATAGCTCAGTGGACTTGGAATCACTCACTCACTTTGTAAAGAAAAGGTGTAACCACAGCCACTGTATTCTCTGACCTGTAGGTGGCGCAGCTGCCTCTGTCCCTACCGCAGGATGAGTGGCAGCACATCTGTGTTAGCTGGACCCTGAGGGACGGGGTGTGGAAGGCCTACCAGGGGGGAAAGATGAAGGGGCGGGGAGAGGGACTGGCTGCCTGGCATCCCATCAAACCAGGAGGAGTCCTCATACTGGGACAGGAGCAGGTGAGATGTATGGATTGATGGATGAATAAACTGATGAATGGAAGGATGTACACACTAACTATGGACAATGGACAGATGGATGGATGAACAGATTAAAGGATGGATGGACATATAGATGGATGGATGGAGGGACGATTGACAGATTGATGGTTGAACAAATTGATGGATGATGGATGGATGGATGGATGAATGAATGGATGGATGGATGAACAAACTAATGAATGGATGGACATTGGGCATATGCGTGGATGAATATTATAGGATGGATGGATGGATTGATGTTGGATGGATAGATGGATGCATGAATGGATGTATGAACAGAGTGATGTATGGAATATGGATGGATAGATTGGGGTTATAGATGGATGAACAAACTGATGGACTGATGGATGGATCAACAGATTAATGAATAGGTGGATGATGGATGAATAGATGGATGGATGGCTGAATGGATGGGTGAATAGACAGGTGGATGAACCAACTGATGGATTGATGGAGGGATTAGTGGATGAGCAGATTAATAGACAAATGGATGGGTGGATGGATGAGCAAACTTATGAATAGATGAATGATGGATTGATAGAGTTATACATACTGGGCCAGGAAAACATGAGACATATGGATGGATGAATGGATAGATAAAAGGATGAACAGATTGATGGATGGATGGATTGATGGGTAGAGAGAGACCTATTTTAAGGGAGCACCATTAGTTTTCACACATGAACAGATCCATCTCCTTCATCAGAGAGACACACGCATTACATAACCATTATGAAAAATGACATTATCCCCCATCCCTGGCTCCTCCTGCTCACACGACAATGTGTCCTTGAGTAAGACACTGAACCTAAAGTTGCTCCCGATGGGCAGGCCAGCGCCTTGCATGGGTGTGAGTGTGAATGGGTCAATGAGAGGCAAATTGTAAAGTGTTTTGTCCATAATTGTAGAAAAGTGCTATATAAGTGGAATCCATTTACCATTTCCCATTCTGCAGCCCATTGTCCTTGCGTAAAGGATGAAAAGCAGAGAGCTGGGAGTCCAATTCTGCAAGATTCTGCAATGATGCAACAAGACTTGATGACCTTAAAAGACTTTAATAGATATTTTTTCAGAGAGAGAGAGAGCAAGTACTTCATTAATCTCTGTTGAGGATAAAAGATGAATTGCTGTTGTGCGGATGTGTTGACCAGATTTTATGGGGAAAATCCCTGGACATCCCCCTCTCAAGGGTGCTCTGAAGGGGGATAAACATTTTTAATCTTGTTTAGGGGGAATCATCAAAACACAATATTTCTGTGTATGGATAAAGCTTTAACTGCTTATCATTCTTATTTAACCAGGAAAGGTGACCACAGTAGTATTTACTCTACACCAATTGTCTGAGGAGGGTTGTAGTTTTCGGGATCGTGTAGATAGTGTATTAATTTCAATATACTATTAGTATTAATCCACAAAAAGTGTAGTATTGGAGAATATTTTGAATATATAAAATCCATAATAACTGACAAGATGCACTGATCTTACTTGGTTGGTGGTCATTTAAAATTTTTGTCACACTCATGGAGGGAAACCTACAAGTCTGACATGCAACACACATACATAAAGCACATTGTGAGCCATATATATTCACTTATATACTTACAAATTGTTGAGATACCCTTGTTGTGGGAAGTATTGGGTAGAGTTTCCCACCCCAAATGTGATAAATGTACACATGGCCCACTTTCGACCGAAAAGTCCCAGGGACTAAAGAGCTCTGGGAAAAGATGTTTCTGCGCATTTCCATTGCATCTGAAGAACTGTGAAGATTAGTCGAATAGACATAGTGGTCACCTTGTTCTTTGTAATATTTATTTTGCTCTTTTTTGGAGAAGTTGGGAAGTAAATAACATAACTATGTTTAAACATCAATAAACACTTAAAGTTTCCTCATATTTGATACTAACAATGACCGGTGCTTGCTAACTGTGTGAATGAATCTTGTATACAAGATGTAGCAGCCTCTAGCCACTGTGACCAGTCAGTAATGTTCAATGCTGAAAACTTTGCCCCTGAAGCAGGGACATGTTGGGGGCAGGACCAGGAACTCAGTTTAAAACCTAGTTTCTCCGGTTGAAACTCAGCTAAAGTTTCCAAGTTCCTAAAACAGATCCTGGGATTCTGAAAAAGTTCTTGAGTTCCTGGAAAAGTTCTAATAGATGCCTGCTGAAAATAATTCCAGCAAAGTTTCTGGCTATTTGTGCTAGCATTCTGACATTCAACCCTTTGTTTTTTCCAACTCTTCTACCCAAGGATACATTGGGTGGGCGTTTTGATGCCTCCCAGGCCCTGGTCGGGGAGCTCTCCCAGTTCAACCTGTGGGATCGGGTGTTGAAGCCGGCAGAGGTGGCCGCCCTGGCCGACTGCAACTCCTCTGCACTGGGCAACATCGCCCCTTGGACCGACCACGACGTAGATGTCTACGGTGGTGCCACCAAGGAGTCCCTAGACCCGTGCCACACTGCCCAGAGATCCAACCCCTCCAGCCCCAAACAGTGAAGGGTGACTGGGAGAGGTCAGCCAAGGATGGTTGTGTTTGATAGGTCGATTTAGGAGGTGTGTAACGATGTATCACATTGGGGTTTACAGTATATTTGTTGGGGATGGGAAGCTTGCTGGTGGACTGAAATATGTGATGGAGCTATTAAGCCGTTAAGAGCGGTGTATCTGTTTTGTTTTTAGTGTTGGTGTCCACACTCATGTGTTCTGCAGTGAGATACAGTGAGTTTAGTCACAGAATTGCCTTAGTGAAGGCTGCATGGGTGGATCAACTTCTGGCATGAACGGGACTTTTATGGAAGCATTCCATAATAGATAAATTATTGACTCTGGTTAAGTGTATCACCCTCTGTTTTAGGTAATAATCTGTTTGGCCAGTCAGGCAGGGGGCTTGTATGGGTTTGAATACAGTTATGGAATGAACCTTTAATTATGCCATAGATAAGAGTTTCTTAATTTTACAACAAAGTGACACAAAGCTCTATCTTTCCTCATCTTGTGTCCAGTTGGTTGTGTTTAATGCTAAAACTGAACTCTGTGATGCTATCATGATTATACTGATTTCAACACTCAATGGGAAACAAAATGAGTTTTGTTCATTTTTAACTGTATATGATCCTGTTGAGTATTGTCTTTGTACTTTTAAGTTTTCTACATTGCATACTGTACCATGATTTGGTAAAACAGTGGTCTTATAAATGTATAATGTGTAATGTATCTCTGGTAATGTTGCTCTGTGCCAGTCTGCTCCCCCCTGCTGTAGCCTCTCACACCACTCACAGTCCTGCAAAGTTAAGTTGCAGCATTTTCGTTTGCAACATTTTCGTTTGCAACTTAGACAAAGCAGTGCTCTCAATTGATCTCTGAAATAAACACTTGATGTCTATCTAAGCACCATTCAGGCAGAAATTGTGACAAACCTGGGTGAGTTTGGTAAAATCGTGTTGTATCCTTGAATGTAAACCAGATGGAATGTATGTGTATTTGCATGAGTCAAATCACATTTCCTCTCACAAATGAAACAAACTCAAAATTTACAGTGTTGGTTTCCCCAAACTACCCCACACTCTGAAGCACACATATGTCTCTTTGGTAAATCAGATCCTCACAGAATACTCGACAGGGAGGGAGGTGTAGGAATTGGATTGAATCTATGGTGGCCATTTTGTACTTAACATCTGACTCTGTATAGAGGATCAGTACAAAAAGCTAGTTTTACTTTCATTCTGTTAGCAAACTAAAGAACAAACAAGCTAATTTGAGCAAAAATAAATAAATAGATCAAACATGGGATGCATTTACACTGCAGCGTTAATTTGCCTCCAATCCCGATGCCTTTTTTCTGTCAAGATATTCCCTGTTATAAAAAATGTATGCTGCCAATACTGCCACTAATAACTTAAATTTTCTTTAACTTCAAAAGACCCATTGCTATATTTATGTCATGTGGGACTGAAGATAATAAAAGGAAAAATTTCTTTGGTTAGTACTTGCTTGTTTACCAAAGGAGGACTGTAATTTTACCCTCTGAATGAAGAGTTGGTTATGTGGTGGTAAAAAATTAGTGAGCATGATCAAAATAGCATTAAATTAGGATTATTGACAGTTTCCTTGAGTGATAGACTTTTTCTGAAGCAGAATTAAGATGCAACGCTATTGTTATCCTGAGAAAAAATGACATATGATGTATGCCTTCTTGATTAGAGCACCTCAAAGTAGCCACATTTTAAACCTGAGGAGCATTCATGTAGAACAAGGCACCCACCAGGGGTGAGGGTTTGATTTCTACTTTGGCCAACTACACTAAACATGTGTCCAGTCAACACTGTGCAGTAAAGTGAACTGTAGTTAAAATAGTGCTTCTGTTCACTTTTTACCTCAAGACATCAGCGCCACATATGATTTGTAAAGTTGTAAAGTGCCTGCCTGGGCTCTCATGCCCGAAATAATAGTGAAATGTTTTTATGTTTTCTTCTTCATGGTGTCTTTCTTCTCCTTCTCTCTCTCCCCCTCCCCCCCTCTCTCTCTCTCTCTCTCGCTTTTGGTTGTTGAAGGCTGTGACAGTGTTGCGCTTATCCTTATTTGCATCTTCATGGATCTTCTATGATATTGTGAAATAGATGGATAAAAAAATACAAATAAAATGGTAATGACAATTTTCCTGGCCTCATAGCTCAGAAAATGTCATCAAAGAAATATCTGGAATTTGTGTGTGTCTGTGTGTGTGTGTGTGTGTGTTGGGTGTGAGCTCACTTTATTGTGACAGATCTCTTTACACCTGTCAGCTCATCTGGATCACACCTCAACTAAGCAACTGCAGGGATACTGTAAGACTTCATGACCCTAACACACACACACACACACACACACACAGGCAAATAGCCTAATCTCATTTAGTTGTTAGATTAGATTAGCTTCATCTTTGTTGTCAGATGAATTTGCCTTTGATGTGGAGATGCGAGTATTCACCACAGAAAGTCTGATTTTTGATGTAGCCATAATAGATTACTCATAGTTTTAACTACGACTGTGTTGATTCGTGACTGCCGATCTGCCCACACACGACACAACGTTTCTTGGCGTTCGGCTCAGCTGAGCTGTGATCTGATGTGTAACCTCCCACTGCTAACATTTCACAATATTATTTTTCTCACTTGATCATGATTTCCTGTCTGTTCCTTAGGGTACATAATCTCTATTTTATGACCAAAGAAATATGCTTGATGATGAAGTCCTAGTATTTTTATCACAAAAGCTACTTGTAGAAAACACACCACCATTACTGCTGCTATTGCTAATAAACAATACTAAAAGGGAAGTAACTCCATTTCTATACTTATCACTAATTACTCTAAAAGGAAAGTTACTTATTACATAATTTTAGGTTTTATAAAATGTATAAAAACTCTAATTTCTCCTTGTGTCACTTGCTTCACTCCTGGTTGAAAACCGATCTTTGCCATTGTGGGACGGTGTTCCCATCTGTTCAGTGTGAGCATGTTTTCAGATCAGGTGCTTTAACAGATTGCTTGTGGACAGGTGATTCTGACCTTGAGATAATTTACATTTTAAAGGATATTCTAAAAATATTGGGAGAATCTTCGCTCATCAAAGGATCCAGACTGACTTTCAATATTTACTTTAGTCTTCTCTCTTGCATCATGGCCTGATTTACCTGGATCAGGTTAATAATGGGTTTGAGCCCTAAATGACACCACCACCACCACTACCTCTCCCTTGGGTGGACTCCCTCCTTGTCACACTCCCTGAGCCAGTTTAGGTAAACTTGGTAAAGTAACAACCTTTGGATGAACTGCTGTGAAATTTCATACAGAAATTCATTTTCCCCAGAGGATGAATCTCACTGACTTTGGTGATCCCCTGACTTTGCCTCTAACGCCACCATGATGTGGGCATTTTACTTTTTTAGTGAAATGTCTCAACAACTAGCCTGTTGGATGGATTACCATGAAATTTGGTACACACCATGTTTCCTTTGGGATGAATTATAATAGCTTTGTTGATCCCTTCACTTTAGCACCATCATTAAGTCAAAATTTAACTTGCCCAAGACTTTTGTTTATGACCAAATACCTAGGGGGGGAAAAGTGACATTCGCATCAGCCTCAGATGTACTTTGTGCTTAGTGCTAATTAGCAAATGTTAGCATGCTAACAGAACATGGTAAACATTATACCTGCTTAGCATCACCATGTTAGAATTGTTATTGTGAGCATGTTAGCATGCTCACATTAGCATTTAGCTCAAAGTACAGCCTTACAGAGCTACTAGCATGGCTGTAGTCTTGTTTATAACTGATAACTGAGCCTACACCTCCCGAGGACTCCACAAGCATTTTAAACCAGATGTTTGTGTGTAGCACAACTTTGTTCAAAAAGTAATTAACAAGTAATCAACAAGAATATACAAACTGTGATGCAACAAAATTGGCAAATGCATACAAAATGCCTTGAAGATGATAAATTCACCTTGCACAATTCTAACGTCATTTGGCTGCCTGTAGGTATTGGTCAATTACAAAATCAATCAATCAGTGAACGTGTTAGTGAGTCAGTCAGCGAGTCATCACCCACTCAGTCAATTAGGTAATCAGTCAGCCTTACAGTCAGTGAGTCATCCAGTCAGTGAATATTTTTCTTCAGCTGTTACTTTTTGATTCTCTGCTCCATCTCTCTGTTGATCTCTGTCACAGCTTGTTAGCAGAGTCACATGGGGTCTTCCTCTCCCCCACAACACAATCTGCTTCCTCTGCTGTTGAATTATAGATACACCTTAATTACTTCTCTCTGAGGCAGGCAGAAATGATGGAAATCCTTGTGTGACCCACCTCCACACTCTCTGTCACACACAGACACAAATACACCGACTCGAATATGAATTTTCACAGAAAATCTTCATCCTTTTTATAATCTTTCTCAACTTTTACTCATCCCCACAGCGTGTCAGCCTTCCTCGTGACTACAGAAACAGATTACAAAATGTTTTTTATTGTTATTGCAATGCATCGCTTCATCGCTGTGAGCTCTCCAGCCAAGCAGTTCTTACACATTCTCCATATCTACATTCTGTCATTCACTGTTGATCAGTCCTTCACTTTGCACTGCTTCAGCTTCACCCTCAAAACCGGTCTTCCATTATCCAAACTATTTTCCTTGATTTTCTTCATCAAAAGCAGCAGAATTTTCAAGACTCGTATCATCTCATCTCGTATTTAACACAAAATGTTTACAGAATATTTTCCTGTCATGATGAATACTTTCCTCAAGGTCTTTATACCACCACCTCCTCCTCTCATCGCCAGTTGGCATCTTTTCACAACACTGTCTGTCAAAAACACCTCCATCTCCTTTTCTCCATCCTTTTGCTTTGTCTGACATTCTTATTTCAGCTTACCTTCCAGCCCTCTGGCACTTTTCTTTGTTAGTCCCTCACCTGGGTATTTAATGCTCCCTCTCTCGCACTCTCTCAGTGTATTTTAAGATGTTTCACACTTGATCTAAGATCATCATCGTCATTTCTCTTTTTTTAATCAATAAAAAACAAACTCAAATACGTAAAGATGCTGATATGTAAAAATCTAATAAATAACATCCTCTTGTTGAGAATAGAGAAATACATTTTTTTGCTCTAAAAAATACATTATTCAAACTACACCTTTACAGTTCATATGCTGTTATGAACACCCACTTTTTCCGAAAATGCACTCTGTTTTCAATTCATTGATCTTATAATCCAGCATCATTCCCTGCTTTTAAAAAAATCCTTGCATAAAAATCTAAACTAATAAAAAGTGTTGAAAATTTAATTTGTGCCCTTCAGATGAAACATGTTTATATTCAATATTATTTTACAATTCTATTTTTTCTCTTTAGTTAATCATTTCTTTCATCTTGCTCCTTTTTGTTATCCCACCTGTTTCAAATTGTCTTTTCTTTCCTCTCTTTTTACAGGTATCCTTCATGCCACATAAACATAACACACTTATATTCACCAAATATTCACAAAATAAGACAAGAAGAAGAATTTATTTTTCTCATGACCTTGGAAATAGTAGTTTGACAAAGCAATTTCAACTCAAGGTCAATGATTAAGGTGACAATAATGAAGAAATGAATGAAGACTGTGTAATGCAGTTGAAAGCTTTGGAAAACACTACTAAGAAGATTGTTTTGTCAAACTACTATTTCCAAGGTCAAGAATGAACTTTAGGGGTTCCCTGGTAGCCTAATGGTTAAGGCCTGCACCACATAACTGCAGCATCTGTGGTTCAGTTCTGGCCGTGGACTTTTGTTATCCACCCCACCCCCCTATCTGTTCCTATGTTTCCTATCTCTCTCTACACTGTTGGTTGTCAAATAAAGGCAAACAAGTTAAATATATTCATAACGTAATCTGTTTCTGTGCAATCAGTTAATGGCTCACTGTTTCTCTGAGCCAAACCACTCATGAGGTGAGGGGTGGGGTTTAAATTTATGGTCAACAAGTCGCATCATTCTTCTGCTTGCATAAAGAGGGGTAGAGACAAAGACAGCACAGAGAGAGCGAGAGGAAGGAGAGAAAGATTATCATGTGGTCTGTCTGTCTGCCTTTGCACGGATTGATAATCCACTCTAATCCAGAGGAGAGCCATTGTTTTCGAAACCACTGAGTTATTCCAGGAGCTGTGTGAGGCTAAATGCACAACCCAGGTTAACAGACATCTGACAGAATCTGGGACTACCTCACTGTCAAAGCCTTGTGGGTTTTTGTGAGGGTGATTTTGGGTGTGTGTCTGTGAGTGTGTGTGTCGAGCAGACCGACAATTCTGGGTCAAAACTCTCCACTTGGGGATTCCACCCAGATGTTTCCAGCTGAATGTGGGTCAGATTCAGTAAGAGGGCTGATTAGGGAAGGATAGAAAAAGGTTTTACTCACACGCAGCCTGATAGACAGTGGTGTAATTTGAGAACAGACAGACAAACAGACAGACAGACAGACAGACAGACAGTGGTGGAAAGGAAGTAACTAAGTACATTTATACAATTAGGAGGTATTTTCAGTTCAATTTTATTCTACTTTTTACTCCTACTTCACTTCATTTCTGAGACAAACATAGTACCTTTTACTTTACAGATGAAGATTTTACACACAAAGCAGCATCTATAAAATACTGATATAGAATAAAATAGTATGTAAAGCAGTTAAATGAGCTTCACCTCGATCAACAAGAACATCAAAGTAGCCTACTGCTTACTTAATGCATCAAATATAATGATCCAATGATAAAATAATATAACACTCACAGGGACCATTCTGCATAATGAGTACGAGTACTTTTGTTGCCAATAGTCTGTAGTATTAAAAAAGATAGATGGATAAAAATCTAGATAGATAAATAGAGAGACTCGTTCAGTTGAGTGACAGACTCTGAACCAATAGGGACGAAGCTAGGCTGTAGTGGGCGGGGCTTTCCCTATACGGACATCAGTTGTTCAAAATGTCTCCCTAACAACCGAACTGGAGTCTAACAGCAGAAGTTTTCGCTGGACAAACGCCTCGTAAGTAACGCACAACTGTGTATTCACCTCTGTCACTCTGCATTTACTAACTATCGTCAACACACTGTAACTCGTAATATTACGACGGTGGATTTAAATAAGTTGATTCTAAAGTAGAAAACCTCAGCCGGTAGCATCAGCTGTTTGCTATCCAACAAGCTAAGCTAATTAGCTAGCTAGTAAAACCTGGTTCACTAGTTACGGTTACTAACCTAATCAAGCATGGTGACGTTTACATACCAACCGTTATGTGCGATATCTGTCGATATTGTCTAAAGCAGAAACCGCATATTCTGGTGTAAAGTACGGTGAGATACTTGTTGTAGCTAGCTAGCAATGGCTAAGTGATTTTTAGCTAGTGGACCCAGCTGGGTCATGTTACAAAGTGTTGTTAGCTACAGATCTGAGCTTCCTCTGTAGTACTGTACTCTTCGTGAAATGCGTTTCCACCACGCAATAAGTAGACTTTCTAACTAGGTGGGTTAATTTTTTTTTAACATGTAGAAAATGTCCTTTTGCAGTAGTCGGAATGGCTGGGACTGGCGAGGGAAAGAAAGAGGAGGCCGACTACAAGAGACTGCACAGCTTCCCTCTCATCAGGGTAGGAGAGAAGCGGGACAGTGCCTCTGGATACAGGACAAGAACATCCTAACTGCGGCTGGGAGCAGCCCATTCTGCAATGACAACATCAAAATTACATGTTGATTGTATTCTTGTGTTGCACATTTTATGCTGCTGGGGTTTAGTAGGTATAGCTGTGATGTATTAGCAGGCTGCAAACGCACTGTGACTGAATCAGTATTTGGACAAGTCTGTCATTTTTATGCAACCGTTTTAACCGCTTTTATGGAGATCTTAGAAAACCAGATGACACTTTAGCTACATTTACTGACTCAGTCACCAAAACACATACATAAGTTCACAAGCAAATGCAATTGTGACTGATCTGTAGCCTCAATCTATGAGAGTGTGTGTACTCTACAGACTCATAGTCAACAGCTATCTATTGTAAGCCATGGGTTTTGATCATAGACAGACACACGCAAGATTATTAGAAGACATCCTCACACATTATAAGATTCTAGATCCTTAGAAGTTTATTTTACCTTTAGAGTTTCTCTTCCTCCTCTTCCTGTTAGGAAACAAGAGGACACACGCTGTACACTCCACTAACTCACGAGACTGAATTTCACAAGGCCCAGTCTGGTATTTAAATATGTGCATACAATACAGACAACACACAACACGCAAACAGAGAGGAGTGGAGTAAAATCTCTAGGTGACGTGGATCTAACATTAGGTATCACATACTCGAATCTTAGGAAACCATAACAATGTTGCACTGTTTTCTGTGACTGCAGAGTCTGACTGCAAGCACATTTGTCACTCTTTCTGCTATTGTGTCCGCAGTCGCACATGTGGTCAGTCACAGCATACAGACCAAACTCTGGCATCACCATGGTTGATAGTGCAGGTCTTTAATTCACATTGTTGATAATCACACGCAGCTGACTTTGTTTGACTTTGTGTTGGGCTATACTCGAACACAACTAGTTCGTATGACGTGTTGTCTGCCACGTGGGGAATCAAAAGTGTTTATAGTTGTTCCAAACGGCCACACTACAAGGCAGAAAAGCAGCAATTTTATCACATTTTCTTGCCGCATGAGTGCATCCCAGCTAGTGTACCGTGTCTGTGTGATGCAATCAATGTGTCCTACAGGCATCAAGTGACGCATGCTTTTACTCTTTCTGGGTCAATTCTGAAATTGTTTTAAATATATATAATATACAGTCAAAACGTTAAATTCTTGTTTGTCCACAGCAGACAGAAAAACGTAGACCCTTACCATCTGTTTATCTTCAGCACACAGACATGCCAGAAGAAATGAGGGTTGAGACCATGGAGCTCTGTGTTACAGCCTGCGAAAAGTTTGCCACCAACAATGAGGTAAGTATATAATGTGCTGTGATGTTTATTTGATAGCTTGGTCACAAATTCATATTTTCCTGCTGTGCTGTGTCTATAGTTACTGGCTTTTGCAAGGGAATTAATACACACCCTTGACAGCGGTATTGTGTCAGGACTTTATTAACACGGCTTTATTCCTGATACCAAGATCATAGTTAGTCTTTGTTGTTTTTTTTTTTTTTGTCCTTGCTGTCTTTCCCAGAGTGCAGCAAAGATGATCAAGGAGTCCATGGACAAGAAATTCGGCAGCTCGTGGCACGTGGTGATCGGTGAAGGTTTCGGCTTTGAGGTCACACACGAAGTGAAGAACCTGCTCTACATGTTCTTTGGAGGGAGCCTGGCCGTGTGTGTGTGGAAGTGCTCGTAGCACCTCCTCCCTGTCCCTCCTCCCCTCTGACGGGGTCACTGGGCTGGGAATGAACACCAGCTACCAGCCAGACGCTGGTTACTCTTTTGTTGCGGCAGGTTATTTTGTCCACGCTACCAGCCACTGTGGCAGAAAATAAATTATCCTTTGGAGATCTTGTCCAGTTTAAAAATGTCGTTGGCAGGGAAAAAAGTTGAAAGGGAATTTTGAGTGCGGCAGTCACTTTGGCTGGTAGGCATAAAAATAGCTTCCTGCCTTGTCTGTCACTTTCCTTTTTCTATTTGGTTTCAACTCTCCATCCGTCTCTGAAGCCACATCCATGGTCCTAAACATTTGTGAGCGTGCATGTGCAAGT
Source organism: Siniperca chuatsi (assembly GCF_020085105.1). Classification (NCBI taxonomy): domain Eukaryota; kingdom Metazoa; phylum Chordata; class Actinopteri; order Centrarchiformes; family Sinipercidae; genus Siniperca; species Siniperca chuatsi. The sequence goes on along the minus strand of NC_058044.1, from coordinate 6,290,586 downwards.
ACGTAAGTTCAACTTTTACAAACAATACAGCCAGCCAGGGTCTCCAAAGTCCTTTATCCTCATTCAGGGAGCGTGTGTGTGAGTGAGTTTATATGTTTGTGTGTGCTGGACACACACTGTATTTTGAAATAACATTTCATTGACACCTTCCTCAGCAGTTTGTGCAACAGTAAACTGTCCACACCATCTGTAACTTTTCACACGTGTCTTTCTCTCTCTTTCTCTTCAGCCGCACTAGTCTTTCAATAAATTTTTAAATATTTTTTATGTGTACATATTTTGATGCGACTTGAAAAACTTCTTTTTAAAGGCCAGTGTCATCTTCTTACAACTGAAGGCTCAGAATCTCTTGAGCCAAACACTAAACCCAATCCACCTTTTCTCCCTCTAAAGGTGTTTGTAATAATCCCTAATAATATTCCCCCACCGGGTGATATTAGCAATGTGATTGTTTTCATGTTGATGCCAGTTTTAATGATCCAGTGCAATGGACCATTTTTGTGTGAATTAACCTGATTGTACAATAAACTCTGGAATGTGGTGAAATAGGAACTTAAACTGCAGTCTGTGTTCTTCATAATATTTGTAAGTGGCTGAAGGGGTTCAATTGCATTCATTGTATTTTGGGCCATTTAGGTCATAGTGTTGTAACCCCCAGCAGTGAAAAAAGAGTTGCTGACGAGGTAAAGGGATTTCTGGTAAATTGAGAGGAAATTGGATTGGGTAGAAGGGGTATGATTTATCTTTTTTTGAAAAACAGTTATGCAGTCATTAGTGACTGCACCAGCATTGCTAAGAGTCAAGTGACACATTTGTCTCCAATATCAATAGATTTTGAATTTAAATGCCTGATTTTAAAAAGTGCAAAATGTTAGAAAAGAGTAAAAGTATATGCTTCACACAGAGGAATAACATGCCAGCAGCTGCTTTTACAAGGGTTTTTATAAATAAGAAATACACAGAGGAGGAGATGAACAAAGATGCCTCCAAAAATACTTCACAAGGAAAAAGGTAAATGATGGAGTGTTGGGGACTTGTCAGAGTGGATTGAATAAGGCAGGTTTTCCCTGAGAAACTGGAGAAAGTTGTGTTGAAGAGATGCTGCTTTACAATTTAAACGTTATTTGCCTCTAAAGGCAATTGACGTATTTTGGGGAAAAGTTTCTCAAACTGCCAGTTTTGCTTAAATGTCTTTGTAGAGTTCCTTATTGAAACCAACAGGCAGAGTTACTCTCAGCTAGTTCTGCTCCGTGGTTCCAACGAGGGATACTCCAGTTCATCCATTTGAAATGCATCAATACAGCAGTTAAAAAAAGTCAGTCTCAGTGAAACGTGACCTTGGCGCACCTGTCTACAGAGCTGCGTGGAGAGAAAAGAACAAATGATTTAAAAAAACAACCTCTGGCACACTATTGATGCTTACATGAAACTTTTGCAAATTAAAGATTAGGATCATGTAGAGAGAGTTCAATAATTTAAGGTAATAAACAGTAAGTAAGGGATTCATCAGTTTTCTGCCAAAAGACGTAAGGATATTTGCTAATCCATATTAGTACGTATTACTCTACATTAACAACAGAACATTTCAAGGGAATGTTGAGCAGGTTGTGGAAATGTGTACAATTAGTCAACTACATGTGAGACTCACAGATGGACATAAACAAACAAAATATGAACATGTGAAATTACTTTTATTTTTGTTTGCGTCGTTCAACTTGATGCTCAACTATCAGGTAGCAAAAAGACAAGTATATCATTATCACTTGACTGTTTGCTGCGTTCATACATATGTAAACTTATACATGTGTGTCCATATATGTACTACATTTGTGTGTATGTATCCCTAACACTGACCTCAAATTAACACCAATTCTAATCCTAATGCCGTTTCAATCCTAAATTCAAACAAATCTTATTTCCAGTGTAGAGTGGGTAGAGCAAATCTTGTGCACTGACACACATGAACCGGTGAACACAGCTGATATGCAATACATAAACAGAAAAAGTACCTTCATTTTTAGAGCACGTGCAGAAACAGTATGTTAAGAGTGTATTCCTAACAGAATAGTCCACAGCTGACCATAAGAACAGCACAGTTCTTAATAGGAGCTCTGGATAATTTAGGAGCTGAAAGAAAGCTGTGACTCGTCTGCTTAAGAGAAAGAACTTATTATGTGACGTAATGGTGTGTTCCTTTTGCACCATTGACAGTGCAGAGGGCATTTTGACCCAGCAGTGGAGGGAGGGAGGCCACCATTATTGACAGATTAGCAGAATCTGCCAACTTCCACCTCAGTATTTGTGTACCCAAATGCCATGACCCTGAATCAGGTCAGCCTGCACTCTGGCCTCACAAATGAGACGACTCTCGCCAACCCTCTTTCTCACCATTTCCCTTCTGTTTGCACACAATTGAATACGGTTTGAAAGAGAAATGCCAGTTTTTGTCATGTTTTGTTTTGTTAGCTAAAAGAAACCATTAAATATCCCATTTGTACATTTCGAAAATGTGGGTCCTACTAATGTACGCTAACAAATGGCTAACAGTGTGGCTCTAACTTTAGTGCTTGATATATTTCCTTTTAAATCATATTGAATTGCACATTTACAAATGACCAACTATAGTGTAATTTAAATGAACTAACATTGCCTTAGCAGGAAACTGAGCATATTTTAAGTATTGGTGATGTTTGAGGAATGCAGTCATTGCGATGCCAACATCTGGATAGGCCTATTAAAACCATCATTGGTGGACCACTTTATTGTCTTTAAAGCTTTAACAGTGGATCATTATCCTTATGGTCATCAGTGTAGCCACCTAATGAGGGGCACCACATGAATTCAGTTAACTACCTGCCATGGTCCAGAGCTGTTTATCGATTGTTCTTGTCTGTTACGTTCTCGTGAAGTTGCTCAACGTACAATTTCAAGGCAAAGTTACCATTCCCAAATCTGAAGAATGCAAACAACCACAACGGTTGTAATTCCCAGCTGTGGTCCAACTTTATGATTCAGTGAGAATGAATCAGGCATTCCAAAAGTCATTTAGAGAATGGTTGCAGGAGAGACAACCCATGATTTCTAGTTAGCTTTTTAGTGTCTTTATTTCAGTGCTGTTTCAGTATGTATGACTTTCATTACAATTAATGACTCATTTGAAGGCTTCCTCTAAAGTTCTTTGAAAGTAGACTGTTGTTATCATTATCCAGTTTTGCTGTATCACTGCCGCAGTTAATCGCTACGTTGGCATGGTCTGCAAACACATACGATGTCTGCAACACTGACAGGTGCTATCTCTGTCCCCAGAGAGTTCTTAAAAGGAATTTTGGCAAGAAAGTCAAATCCATTCATGGCATTTCTGAAAGTGAGAAACAGTCCAGGTTTGAGAACCACTGGCTTAAAAATCCTTTGACATTTCTCCATCTTGTAAACATCTCCTTTATGATTGAAATGGATTTGACAGGGATTCGTCTGGATTTGTGTGGATCTCTGCCAGTATAATACACAGATAACTTTAACCAGGATTCACTGGGATTCTGCACATTCTGCACAAATTATTGGAACAACCCTCTGATTAATCCGGTGGGTCTTGTGTCAGTAAACATGGTTCCACTCTGTGATCCATCTTATTCATTATTCACCCCAGACACTCTTTATATATCTCCTCCCTCTCCCTGTGTCTCTTCGACGTTGTTAAATATTCATACAAAGAGCCACTGTCACACTAAAGGCTCTGCGAGTTTGCTCAGTCTCAAAACTGAAATGCTCTTCCCAGTGCACAGATAGAAGGCTCATTATCCTGCAAGAGGCTCACATGAACTTTCAGTGAAGTTATGGGCACATTACCACAAGAGGAAAATGCTAACTGTCATGCACACATCTCCCTAAGACCAGACAGGCGATCTGCATTTTACTGGTTTTACTGCTAATGTTAAGAGGATATTGCTGTGGTGTTGCAGAAATGTCCTACCCAAAGATCCCCTTACGAATCCAGGACACTTTTTCACTGGATATAACTGAAAATTGTCACATGACCAAGTAATTTATAGCAGGTATAGGGCTGAACATTTTGTTCATCACCAAATGTATAATCTATACACACACGTATTGATAAAGAATTAGAAGTTTCTGTAACCTGCTGCATTCTCTGCCAACTGTCCATCATATGCTGAACTACAACATTACAACTTGTACCACTGTTTTTTTTTCTACTACTATGTTGCTTGTTTAAGTGAAATTTCACAATGCTAATTTAGAAATTTCCGAATTTGAGTTGATGAAGGCTGACTGAACGCACCATAAGTTACTGTTGATGGTGCGCTTTTCTGTCTGTTCATGGCTGTTGCTGTTAACTGTGCATTAATTGATTTGTCTGGCCAATTAGGGGCAGCAGAACAAGCTGTAAACACAACATTGATATATTATCATATCATCTCAAGTTGTTAGGGAAAATATGTTAGCAAAGTTGCCTATTTACATAAGCAGCAGACATGGGTCAAAATTAGCATTCCTTTGAAGTTGTCTTTCTGTCCACCTGATGAATGGAAATACAGTTTTCACTCACCTTTTAGCTCTTTTTTGATCTCCATCAACTCCTGAGGGAAACATCCGGCTCTTTAGCTGCTAAATGCTCTGCTCTAATCATCAGGGAGGCGCTAACTTTGTCTGTCTGCTTTTCGGTGCTGAGCAGGTAGTGTACAGTGGGTTTATCAGAGCTTTTTTGCAGAAAACAGCTTCCTGCAGCAGGCAACGGGGTTGATGAGAGCAGTGAAAGTGAACCAGTACAGTATGGTTGCGGGCCTTAAAACCAAAACAGTGAGCTGAAAGATGATAAACGTAGAACTGAGGGGAAATGCACTGTCGTGTGATAATTTTCTTTGTCCCTACGAGCAAAACCTTTCACATCACACATAGTTATTTGATCCAATGCACATATCAAAATATTGATTACTGCAGCTTTAACTTCTTTTCTTCCTCTAGTTCTATTTGTTGCAAATAAACCACAGTTGCTACTGCTGGCAAGGCTTTAACTATTGAGGATACGGAAGTCATGTCCTCTGTATTTTTGTCTGGGAATTTTGGGACAGCTTACATTTTATAATTTAAAGTGCAGTATTAATGAACAGTGGCATAATAAAAAAAAATACAGTACTTTCTTTTTTAGGTCTCACCTGCAGTAGTGTTGGTGGCTGCTAGGACATAATTTGTCATAGCTTTCACAGAGCATGTTACAGCAACAGGCAGTAGAGAAATAGACTTTTATTCATGTGAGATACCATTGATTTGTTCTTTAACTGTGGATGTTGAACTTCAAACACAGTTTTGTGCCGTCAGACTGTGTCCTCATTCGAAAGCATCTCTGTGTTGGAAAAGCTCAGTGCTGTATCTTAGCAACCTCCTTACCACCTGCAAGGATGGAAGGAAGGTTGGAGCCTCCCTGAGTGTGTGTGCATGTGTGTGTGTGCGTGCGTGCGTGCGTGCGTGCGTGTGTGTGTGTGTGTGTGTGTGTGAAAGACACAGGAAGTAAAAGAGAGAAGACATCTGTAGGGGCTGAAAATATAGTGACTGACAACTCACAGAATTCAATAGCTGGTACTGAAAAAAGAGACTTCATGATAGAGAGAAAGTGGGTTTTTGAGAGTTTAGAGAAAATTCACAGACTTCAACAGTTGCTCAAGGATGCAGAGAGTTGGAGAGGAGTAGAGTGAGAGAAGAGTGTGTCGGGCAGCCAACAGTAGAGATGGAGGACGACAGAGTATAGCAAAAGAGAGCGAGAGGGATGAATTTTTCATCTGAACATCGCCAGTGGGCTTTTTTTTATTGAGAAATGAGAAACACAATCCAATATTTATATGAGTGCGTGTGTGTGTCTTTCTGCAAGCGTGTGCGTGACGCAGCTCTCATTTTGACCATCAGTAGCTGTGGCTGTGTGTTTCATTAGCTCATTTCCAGACTGACATAAAAGGGGACCATAAGTTTTGGGAAAATGGAGGAGGGTGGTGAAATGGAGCGAGAGTAAAGAGGCAGAGGGGGATAAAAGTGAAAGTGGGCTGTGTAGATGTGTGGATCAAGCCTGAACCAGCTTGTTTATAATACATCAGTGCATTAGACAAAAAGTAAGACACTTAGCAAAACGTAAAAGGCCCAGAAGACTGGTAGGTGAGCTGAAGTAAGAAAAACAAATCAAAACACTGTAGATAGATGACAGTTGTGATTGCATCGTGTCTTCTGATTGATTTCTCTCATCGCCTTGCCAAAGGCTGAAGACATCCATGAGAACTTTTTACTTTATGCGTAATATTTGTCAACTAAAGTAAGAAAGTGAAAAAATACAAATTACATCTTGATAGTGGCTCAGAGGGTCACCAAATATGATGTGTGCTTTAATTCTAGACGGTGCTGACAACCTTGAAAATCATATAACAAGGAACAAAGATGCGACCACAATTAAATAAGCAGGAGGGCCAAAGACTTCAAGCACACACTCATTTTAATTTAATTTGATTTAAAGTCACAGTTCCATGAGCAGCAAATTGCAAACATAGCAAAATTCATTACAGTGACAAAATCAAATCTTTCCTGCACTCCGATAAGATAACTGGGTGTCCTTGGGTTTCATGAAAGGCACTTTAAATCAGCGAGTATGAAAACACTGTAAATCATACAAGTCCTACAAATTAAACGACAAAATATGTCATTTGTTCAGGCTTCTAGAACGACACATAGAAGCGTTTTCTGTCGACGACATTTGTCTGTTCCTTCCTAAACAAATCACTGTTCCTTTGTTAAGATTAAGGGAGCTTCGTCGTCATGGTTACAATTATGAACACTCGGTTAAAGGACCAGAGTGTAACATTGCAACATAATACGGAGGTCGCCATGTTGTACCGCCAAGTTTCTAGAGTAGCCCAGAACGGACAAACAAAATACTGGCTCTAGATTGGGCCTTTCGCATTTTTCACAAGTTTCGTGGCTACAGTAGGTTCTCCTACATGCTCGGAAGGGGAGGTTGATGCGAGCGGTATTCAAATGGTTGCAAACTGCAATTTAACCACTAGATGAGAACAATCATGGTCATGCTATGAAATAAAATAACATTGACTGGTGGTTGGAAACGGGAATCAAACAGCTCTCTCCTGTATTAAAGTCTGATGTTGTGTTGACCCAACCTTCCACCCTGACCTATTTCCTATGCGGACTTTGTCCCTCTGTAATAACATTACCTGACTTCCTCCTTTGCCCCGTCATTATAACTACAGCTGCTAGAGGGCTTTGTCACTTGAACGTAAACATATGTCGTTTTGGGAAACTTGCTGAAACGACTGATTCTGTCGTCCGTCTCGAATCATATACTATGATCTTCACAGTTACCAGTCCTCAACTCAGTTGAACACCTGTGGGAGATTTTGAAACGATGTGTTAGATAGCGCCCTCCACCACCATCATGAAAACACCAAATGAGGGAACATATTTTGGAAGAATGGTGATCAACAACTAATGGATGGTTTGCCATGAAATTTGGTACAGATAGTTATGGTTCCCAGAGGATGAATTGTAACTCCCGACGTAATTTTTTATAAAAAGTCAATGGAAAGACATCAGTGGATGCGAATTCCTGTGGGTCGGCGCAAATTGAGGTGAAGACTTGAGGTGAAATTTTTTTTTGCTTTTCTTGGGGCTTAAAGGTCCAGTGTGTAGGATTTAGTGCCGTCTAGCAGCGAAATTGCAGTTTGCAAACATTTGAATACCGCTCGCCTCGCCCTCCCCTTCCAAGCGTGCAGAAACTACGGTGGCCATGAAACTCATGAAAAAGCGAAAGGCCTTATCTAGAGCCAGTGTTTGGTTTTTCCGTTCTGGGCTACTGTAGGAACATGGCGGTGCAACATGGTGGACTCTATGGAAGGGGACCCGCTCCTTCAGTATGTATAAAGGGCGTATTCTAAGGTAATGAAAACACAATGATTCTTATTTTCAGGTGATTATACACTAACTAAAGCACACTTATAAATATTATATTTCATTTCTGCCAATAGCTCTTCCTAAATGTTACACACTGGACCTTCAATGAATGTTGTGTTACTTCATGAACCTACAGAAAAAATAAGAAAAGGAGACAGATTGGAGGAAAATAACAAAAATAAGTGGATTTCACTCATTAAGATACTCATCCATATAAATAGTAAACACTGCACACATACAAAAATATTATCTCCTTCCTTCAGTCTCCAACAACTTTCAATCCCACTGTGGTTTTCATGATGTTCATTTCATTTGCATGTAGCCTATGTTGCAATCCAAAACATCCATATTTTATGAGTGCTGATAAATAATAAATGAATATGACCACCTGCATGAATACAGGGAAAAAGCTTGAACTAAATCTCTTCAATGCACTCTATTAAGTTGATCAAGATACGCCAGACCGTGATTTTTAAGGCAGGTGATCCTTTTCTTTCAATACCTACGATATACACAGTACAGCCAGTTACATGGGCATGACACATGCATTTTGTAAAACTCACTCATATCTTTCATGTGGATTGCTTTGCGTGAACACACACATATACAACATGTAGATACACGCACACACAGAGACTTTAAAGAGCCATACTTCACAGAAACAGTGTATCCTGTGGGACTCTCCATGAGGTCTGAGGTGCTTGAATCAAAGTCTCAGCGCAAACACACACACAGAATATGAAACATCTGTCTTGCCACTGCCTGGTTATAAAGTCTACTTTGTCGAAGCCTCTAACAGACTGCAGATCATTTACAGTTTATGTACATACAGTATATTCACACATGAATTTCCAATAGCACACTGATTAATGCTTCCTCTCTATTTATATTTCTCTTGTAGTTGTGTTAGATCTGCAGGAAAAACTGTGTTGAAGCCAAATTGTGGTAGAGCACTTATCTGACCAAACCAAAACTTTGAATCAACCTGTTTGAGGAAATTAGTCTGCTTCCAGACTTCGGATTCGCTGCCCACATTTCCTATTTTTGTCAGCGATTCAAATTATGAAGTTAAATAAAATGGCAATTCAGTCAGATTATGTGGCTATGAGTTAATACAATTAACTCAAACAAACCAAATAGTGTTATTACAATATTTTGTATGGTGAAATTACGTTATCCCATTTCTAGACACTGGATCTCTGCTCTGTTTAGCTTTCTTGTGGGGCAATATGGTTTGGGCCACTATGTTCAATGTGGAAAGAGATGAGGCCGTCGTGTGATGTGTGTGGGAGGGTGTTTCCAGCAATTATTGGAGGTACAGTGCCTCATACAAGCTGCAGATTGATGCCAATAAAGATCAGAGATTAAAACCTGTCTCTGGCTCATGAATTTCTCAGTTTTGACAGATGTTAACAGTGCGAGTTGGTGTGTGACTAAGGATGTGTGTCTGGGGTAACAGATTCTCTATCTCTACATTGTCGTCAGCAGTGCAACAGAAAGTGAATATTTCAGCTCAAGGGAAGGAGTGCAAAAGTGATTTCCTGCCCTTAGAGGCAGAATTTAATTCAGAAATGGTTGAAATTAATGACAGGAGTAATACTATTTTTTATACTAGCCAGTAGTAGTCACACTCTTTTCTGAAGTGACTTCCAGGGACTCTGTAGAATAAGGTTCAATTCTTGTGAAAGTGGCACCCTAAAGTAGAATTTTGAAAGTTCTAACTGATGAATGCTTCAACAAAAGGACACACAAAACAAATAAACTGGCTGAAAAAGACCTGACTTTAAAAGAGAGAGTAAACACATTGACCCGTATCCAGATCACTTTAACCTGGCACCCCTCCCTACCCGAGCCTGGTAGCAGAAGTGGATAAAAGTACAAACAACTGGGCTGACTGGATACTGGATAGAGTCCCTTCATATTCCACTGGGAAACAACAACAGCAGCGGGGTGACAGAAAGCATTTTAAAAGGAAGGAAACTGTGTGTAAGTTACCTTTTGCTTCTTTACAAATGTAAGATGGTTTGTACAGTGACTTGAGTAAGGTCACATGAGAATAGTAGTAGGTAGGGGTAGACTGACTGTGTTAAAATCTTCCTTTATACCTTTATCAAGACCATGTTCTTCATTATATCGGCTATGGTTTGCTAGATGCTGTTACATTAATTTGTTTTTAACGGTCTACACCATATGTTTTAAAAAAATATATTTTACGCCACATTTTTCTTTCTCTCTTCTTCCCTCATGTGTTCACCTCTTCTGACCCTCTCCCACCCTCCTCTCAGTAGGATGATGTGGCGTATGCGCTGTCGCTCCAGGACAATCTGTCTGTCCTTGGCCTTCATCACCATTTTCCTCTACCTCCTCCTGGCGTTTGTCTCTCTTCCCATTTACCACCAGCCCTGTGACCCCCTACTGCCACCCAGGACACACATCCTGAGAGACCTGGCACGTGCCAACTACACCTCTGTGGGGATCAGTGGTCCAGCTGAGCCACCGACTGATACCACACATAGATTTTCTTCCAATAAGGATGCCAAAGGTCATGTGCGAACACTTTCTGACGTGTTCTCATTAATGAAAGAGGGTAAACATGCCTCAGTGAACATGCCAGTCAGTGTGGGTCGCTATGGCACCAACCAAGCTGAATCTGTGGGGTCTGGGCTGTCAAAGTTGGAGGCGCTGTTTGACCACCCTCTTTACAATATGCCCAGCCCTCCCATCCCTGAGGAGGACTGGCTGTTGAAAGTGAAATCAAAGGTCAAGGCTAGTGAGAAGAGCTCCCAGATGTGGTCAGTATATGATAGAGTGAATGTGCAAAAGACTTTGTGTGTGTGTGTGTGTGTGTGAAAGACTTTGACTGCTCATCTCTCATCATTCTCACAATCAAAAAGAACATTCCCAAAACCACTTTCCTTAACCAAACATAGTTGTATTTGCTTTATTTAACTTCCTTCAGCATCTTTCTGTTGCCATATTCAATTCAATACAACTTTATCTCTGCAGTGGCTATTTATTCAACACCTTGCTACCCAGGGCAATATATATACACACACAATGTATTAGGGAAAAACAGTTAAACACAATGCTAAAGCAAGTAAACGATATAAGCTAAACACTGTATGGACAAATGTATTTGGAATTCTGGTAATATTATACTTGGTTTCTTTGCATATTCATCTGAAATACAAATACATGTACAGTACATGCAGGATTTTCACCAGATGGGGCAGACTGCAGGGAGCAGACATGATCTCCTGTAGTCAAGGCTTGTTTATACTTGATACAATGATGCAGAGCTACTGTATGTTGTCGGTTAATGGATGTCTGAAATGCGAGTGGACTCCTTAGAATGCTTTGTATTTTTCTGTGGCATCTTTCTGGTGGCATTCCCCTCCTTAACATGATCCATAGTCTCTACATCCATGTACAGTTTCTGTTATAGCTGCAACTAACAATTGTTTTCATTACTGATTCATTTGTCAACTATTTTAATTAATTACTAATTAATTGATTATTGTTTCATTTATAAAAAGTCAGGAAATAGTGAAAAATTCCAATGACAGTTGTCAAGAACCTAAGACGGCATCTTCAAATGACCAACAGTCCAAAACCCAAAGAGATTCAGTTTTTAGTGATTTAAAAAAGTTGCAAATTGTCACATTGAGAAGCTTTAGAAGGCAATTTTCCTTAATACATGACTTAATAAATGATCAAAATTGTTGCAGATGAATTTTTTGTTGATCAATTCGTTAATTGACTTGTTTTTTTTAATGTAATTTTCTTAGTAATGCACCTGGACAAATCATTAATCGTTAAAGGTGGGGTATGCGATTTTGGAGAAATCCAGTACCACGACAAATACCATGATATAGAGCGAACAACGACACAGCAAGTAATGTAACTAAGCTAGGTTGTGGGTTAGCTTAGCTAGGTTGCAAACTGTCCCTACAGTTACTCTCTACTGTCAGAGGGGACAAGACGTTTCCCAGATCCAGCACACCAGCTCCAGACAGCGATACTCACAACTGTCCTGCTGCTATAGCAAACATCACAACAACAGCATATCTTGTCAAACTAGAAAGTAAGCTGAATGTCCGTGGGCAAGTCATTTAATGTTACCTGACACACAAATCATGGCTGGAATAGTACACACAGAACGGACAGCTAGTGGACCGTGAGGAGATATTCGCTGAATTTGACAAAAAGACAAGTATTGGATTATAATTGCATACCCCGCCTTTAATCTGTGTATCACAAAGTGAATCTGAGAGAATAACATCATGCTGAAACTCTTTCCTTTGTCCCCTTTCCTTCCTTAACGTCCCACCCCATCACTCTCTCACCTCCTTCTCTGTCCAGGGTGAGTGCTAGCCAGGAAGGTTACGCAGACGTCCAGTGGAACAGCAGCAGTGACAGCCATCCTCCTTGGCTGCGCTTCCACCTGGGCATCTCCCGCTGGCAGCTGTACCCCCATCGTGACTCCAACATGGAGGCGCTGACCCAGCAGCTCGCCACGCACCGCATCGTCAGTGCAGGTGTGACACAGCACTTCTGAGCTGTGTTTTCAGCTGGGTGATATATGTCTGTGCAATGTTTCCTTTTTGTATTTGTTGAACAGTTTTACTCCACCACAGTGTGGTCAGAGCAGAACACAGAGGCTGACACTGTTACACCAACAACACACTGATCATGCACTACAGAGGAGGTGTCAGACGAGCAAAGGCGAGATGTTTTTCGAGTAGAGGACAGGAGGATCTGAGTCAGTTTAGAAGGTGACCCAGTGAACCTCTTGAATAAATAAGTGTATGAAAGACTTTTGTAGGACTGCAGTTGGCACAAGAACAACATCGTGTCTTAAAAAGAAGTAGATCTGTCAGAACCAAAACTAAATTTACTACCAGCCTCAAACCTTTCGTGGTAAAGGTGGGTGGCCTTCAGGGAGTTAGAGGGCATAAAAATGGGAGGGTTGTTGTGAATGGTTAGACTTTCAAATGTAGATTTACTTTGAAGCTCTCCTGAAATGAAAGCTACTGTGAAGCTTTGAAGGGCCTTGGAGGCTCAGCAGAGGATGGACGGTAATACATGAGCCACTGGCCATGTAGCAGACTTCCCAGTGTCAATCAATCCTGCATGTTTCTCCACACTAACTTTTTCAGTTGTGAGTGTGGTGCCTCTCAGTGTGTTTGTGTACTGTATGTGGTCTGGTTTAGTTAAACTTGTGAGGACTAACCTCTGATAGTCTACTGTTGTGAGGACATTTGGGTTTGGGAGGACATTCTGCCTGGGCCTTATAGTGAAAAATGTTAATTTAAGGTTTTTAGTGGTTAGGATTTGGGCTTGGGTTAGAAAATTGGTAAATTGACCTGTTAAAATTAAACTATGAAACTTTTGCTGAATAACAGCCACTGTGGCCACACGTGACAATTACTGGATAATGGTTAATGTTAAAACATAGTGTAACAGTACCACAAGTAGATAATAGTCATAAAGTCAATGAACTGACAGAAACATTCGCTAAATCACGTCGATTTTCCACATTGTCCTGTATTAAACCGTATATTTAGGCCCCCTCCGATATCCCAGTCCCTCACCCATTCAATAGCAATATCTGTCTAAAGTTTGCAATCATTAGCTAACATTAGCTACTGGTCATATCAGACCAGTACGGCTGTGGCAAAATTAAAATTAAAAAATAAAATCTTTGAGCAAGGATGTGTTTTATTGTTTCTGAATTCAACTTTTAATTTGTAATTTTTTTTTTAATCTTTCAAAAGTGACATAGCCTTGCTTTAACAAGCAGCAGCATAAGTATTGGCAGAGAGATATTTTTGTTATCTTCTTTGGGATGACATGTGGTTAAATCTTCACTCAACCATGACAAACTACTACTACACATAGTTTGAAAGCACAAGGCCTCACATTCTATCTGTGTAAATAATTTTAAGATTAAGTTCACTGTTACAACAGTTCCTTTTTGGCAACAGGAGTAGATTCAAAACAGTGGAATATACAGTAAAATTATTACCCTGTTTGTGCCTATGGACCTTTGGTTCACTATCGCTTAGGTTAATTCGGACTAAAGTCCAGAGTAATCTTTCAGAAAAGACCAGGTTTGTGACTATAACAAAAAGAGCTCAAGGACAGTAACCATGTGGACAAAAAAGGGGTACTTGTTGAAGATTTGTGGCTTGTTCTAAATAACTTCTTGACTCCTGAGATATGAAGATATAGAAAGAAACCCAAAAAAGGAGAGAAAGAAACACAGCTATATATTAAGATACATTGAAATTATGTGACAAAAACAGATATAAATGGCTATGATATACAGAAACATTAAGGATAAATCCCTCTAACTTATTTTACCTGATGCTTCTGATAATATCACGTTTTATAGTGAAGGCTGGGTAACACTCATCGGAATGAATGCAAGTAATACGATATCTGCCAAATATAGCAAAAGCCATGAGTGTGTCAGAGAGATGCCACTGTGCTGTGGCTCCACAAACTGATTGAACTGTGTTATATCTTGGCGATGACGCACATATTTTGCTCTGTGTTTACGTGTGTGTGTGTGTCACATTAATGGCCATTGTGCTCAGTCATAGCATGGTGTGTTCTTTGTGCGTGTGTGTATGTGTGCATTGTGTGCTTTGTTGCTATGGAAACATTCTCAGTCCTGTTTTTCAGTGCAGAAATCTGGGGGGACTCAACTGAAGCTGGTGATGTCATTTCCCAACTATGGACAAGCCATGTTCAAACCCATGAAGTGAGTCTCAAGTGGCAAATCCAACACATTGCTCATGTTACAGAGAATGTATAAAATCCAGGAAAGATTAAATCCTTTCAGTTTTCTTAAAATGAATGCAGTAAATCATGAGGGGAAACTGTAGATTAAGCAAGGTGAAGGATTTTTAAACCTTCAGACAACTGAGAAATGTTTTGTTTGAGTAAATACTATATGGACGATATCTAATATTTAATAATCTTTAAGTGTTAGCAGATTTTATTGTGAACAGAAACTTCCACAGCCCATGTGCGCTTGTTCAAATCAAGTGAGCAAATAAAAGAGGCTTTACTTGATGCAAATATGAAGTTAATGAATGTATTATGTACTATAGTATGACTTTGCCTCTCCGTGGCAGGCAGGAGAGAGATGAAGAAACCAATTACAACCTCTACTACTTCTCTGACTTTGAGAGACACAATGCAGAAATTGCAGCTTTTCACCTGGACAGGTACCACGTCCATATATATATTTTTAAGAAACTACAACATAACACTGCTTGAGTTTGCACAGTAAGGGAAATGGTGGATGAAATGGCCACATAATGAATACACATTATGTGACACCGAATTGTATTTTCTTCTCTCATCCCTTTCCCTATCTGGTTTTCTCTTTCTCTCTGTCCTTCCCACTCGTCTTTGTCCTCATCTCATATTTTCTTCCACTGTCTCTGCAGGATTTTGGGTTATAGGAGAGTCCCTCCAGTGGTTGGGAGGCTGGTGGATGTGGTCAAGGAGATCAAAAACATCACTACCGACCGCAAGCTGGCCCGAACCTTTTTTACCTCCCCTGGTACCGCTCACGCAATCCTCCTTTATTCTTTTATCCAGCTTAAAATGCCCTTGTCTGTCAACTGATTATGAATCTCTTTGACTGTTTTTCCTTTCTTCTTATTCTCTCTGGCCACAACCACCCACAACCTCTTTTATCCCAATTTTTTATTGGTCATTTTTTTCTCCTCTCTTCTTCTCTCTGTGCTCCTCTGGCTCCCCCTAGTGGGTAATGTGTGTTTCTATGGCCAGTGCTCCTACTACTGTTCCACAGAGCACGCTGCGTGTGGCCGCCCGAGAGACCTGGAGGCCTCCTTGGCTGTCATGCTGCCGGATCTCTCCCTGGTGGCTCGCAGGAACTGGAGATCCCCGTGGAGACGCTCCTACAGCCGCAGCAAGCTGGCAAAGTTAGTGGGTATAGCACCAAGGTGCTGGATGACAGTGAAAGTGATTCAACATATCATCTCAGCACACCCCCCAAACTTAAAAACAAAATGTTTCTATATGAGACCATAATAATAAAGAAGGCTCCTAAATGTTTTTTCATCAACCTAATTTAGTTTTTCACACAAGGTTATTGGTTAATCATTTTTTCATTTAGGCTACAGCAACAGTTGTGTTGCATTTTAATATGAAATTAATCATCATTAATTAATGCCAAAAACTTAGCAGCTTCTACCAGCATCTGTACCGCATGTGTGGGTCAGATTTTGCAGAAACATTGTTGGATGGCACAATACAGGAGGAGGACTGATTTGTGTTCAGCATAAACAAAACTTAAGCTTGTTAGAATGAGTGGAAGATGTATGTCTATTGTTTTCAGCAAAATGAAACAGAAAACACTTATTTATAGAGGCAAAGGTCTTTCTTGTGCAAGAAAGCAATGGAAATACTAGAAGTGTAGTCATAATTTTGAAAAACATCAGCAATAAAAAAAGAGTGAGAGATAGAGGCTACCAGACATATTAACAATAGGTGATTTTAAGGTAAGGGTGAATGATGTCTGTCTGTTTCAGGTGGGAGTCAGAACCAGACTACTGTTTGACGGTGAAAAAGACCCCGCCATACAACAAAGGCACAAGACTGGTGGACTTCATAGATTTGGTCATACTGGACTACTTGATGAGTAGGTTTATACGGTGTACATTTTATTTTAAGAGGTCAGAATCAAATGTCAAACTCTATATACTGTAGGTCATGGAGGGGTTAATGGGGTTGTTGTTGGTGCTAGGCACCCAGCAGACGAGTCTGGCATGCATTTGGCTTCAAAAACACAGGTGCAATTAACATTAATTATGGCTGCATTCAATTTAGTTTAGCAACTCAGGGGTATAGGCTCTGTGCTTTTGGAGTCAAAATGTCTGCTGTGAAAAAGGTCAGGTTCAGACATTATTCAATTAAATCTAATGCCAAAGGTTGATGTGTTTATCTAAAAAAAAGCATAACCTCACCTAAAGCTAAGACAGCTCACATAGTACTAGTAAAGCTACACTTTCACTTCTACAAGGTTGTAGGCCTACACAGGCAACAGAAGAAATTAATATTACTGGATTACTGGAATGATTTGCCGTGATTTCTTGTAGTGTTTTCTGCTGTTTACTGTAGTCTTGACAAGCTATGTCGGATGAAAAAAAAAAAGCTATAAGGTTAAGGGTTATGAATGGCGTACTTGACCTTCACCAGCAGACCGACCAGCTCCACAGCCTTAAGTTACTGTGCGTTACCGTGGCAACGAGCCGTCGCCGTGGTTGCGCTGACAACTTGTTCACAGCCAGGTAAGAAAGTCACACAAGTAAGTTTTGTTCCTTATGTTGATAGCTAGATAGGCTAGTTGTTTTAAAATATTTATTTAACTTTAGAAACGTCACTATCTGCTTCTGCTCGGTATCTGGACGTCAGCAGTATTAAGAACTGGTGTTAAACTGCGGCAAGTGTACGTATTTGGTTTTTTACTAACCTTGCTTACGGACTTGACTTTAAGGTTAGTTGTTATAACAAGGTTAGCGTAATTAGCTACCGTTAACTAGCAGAAAGTGCTTGCTCGTGTAAGGCTTTGCTAGTAAACATTATGCATTATTGTAATTGAGGAACCCATAAAAAGTTAATAATTCTAATCATATAATGTATAATGTAATTCATATAAAACGGTCTTAAAGTCAAAACAAGTTATGTCAGTGCTTTGTGATTGTTGGTAAGATTTTACGTAAGCTAACGCTTATCTGCACATAACTATCATCTAGATTTTACTTGCAGGCTGCACCCTGCATTTTATTACTTGCTGATTCTCAGTCGAAAATGCAACTTTTTTCAAATTTTAGGTTAGGAAAAATCCTATGTAAATTAGACAGTTATACACCAAGATGGTAACAATTTTCAGGATTTGTAGTCAGATATATGGAAGGATGATAATATATAATGACAATGACATGGTAACAACTTTTTTTCAATAGGCTATTTTTATGCCATTAAACTGATAATTCTGTGTTCAGCAAATAGTATTCGTATTAACTCAAGATACGGCTTATCCCTGTCTAAAATGATTTTTGTTGTTTACAATAAAAGGAATGATCCCTATAGAGACCTTGCTAATTTCATGTATCCTACATCTCTATCTAAAAAAAATTGATCTTGTTTGTGGTATGTGGCAAGTTAACAATGCAGGAGAGGTACAGCATGATGTGGTGATGATTCAGCTACAGGTTAATGTTACCTTTTTGTTTTTTCTTTCCTACATTCCAGAGTAAAGTCCTAATGTAGATTGGCAAGACAAAGTTTCTGGTACCTAAACCTGCTGATGGTATTCATAGAGAGATCAGCAGCATGTCCGCTGCCCCTTCTAAGGAAAGATCCCATGAGGGAGCTTCTCACACCTGTGGTAAAGACACTACCAGGCCTGGATCTAAGGTTAAGAAAAAGTCCCGCTCTTTGGAAGTGACTTTACCACCTCTATGCCCAGAGCCACTTCCTCCCTCAGCAGCCTTTATGGCCAGGCCTCTGTTCAGTCGTGCCCCCGTCCTGAGAAATGTCACCTCTGACAGATCTTTATCAGTGGTGGAACTCCCTCGTCTTATAGCCCAAGTAGGACCTGGGAGTGCCATAGCTGACACAAAATGGACAGAAGGACCTCGACTGGTGGCCTCAGCATTAGGGACCGACATCCCTATCAGAACTGCTGATGAGTTGACAGCACAGAGGTAGATTGAATAAAAACAGAGAATTGATTGTGATTTTAATGCACCCATTCGTTTTGATACAATTTTAAAAGTTTTGTGGTATGTCATTCCTAATTTAGTTTATGTGAAAAGTTGTGCTAATTTATGACATAAATACAATACTGTTATCACACTACTTCAGTAAAAATGAGCATTAGAGCATGTCTGCTGGAAATAAATCTTTTTTTTTTGTCCCAGTGTATTATAGGAACTCTGTCCCACAGTGTTTTTTTCCCTTACCAAAGTGCCATAAAGAGCTGACAAATGTAGCTGTTAACATGTACTCCCCAAACTATTTGATTCCTGAATTAATTGCTCTGTTGTTTAAACTCAGTTTATATTGTTTCAGTCTTAGAGAGAAAGAATCCATAAAAGTCACAACATGTAAGGATAAAAAGATAACAACTGTGAAAAATGGGAAAGCGACCAAGCCAAATAAAGTTCCTCTCACTGGCAGAGAGGTAGTTCATATCTTTGCTGAGAAAAGAGACCTTGGAGAATTGGAGCTTTATTACCTGAAAGAAGTGGATGGGGACTCTTACAGGTATACTGAAATAAGGTTATTTACCCTTAAATTTCAGACTCCCACAGATGTTCTTATGTAGTAATTTCATTCTGCTGGAATACATACAAATAAACTATGAATGCACAGTGATATGTCTTTGTTTTTAGACCCTATGACCTGCGAGTGGTCCATTCTAGTGAAGCTGGCTCTGAGCACTACATCTTCTCCCCTAATACTGTACTACATGTGACAGAAAGGGGTTATGGTGGACTTGTCAGTCTGGCAGAGTGGTACAGAGAGTCTGTGTTGTGGACAGCTTTGCAGGAAATCCCGTTTTTCAGGGACTTTAGACTGCGGAAAGCTTTTACATGGTAAGTACATATAAGCTGCGCTTTCTGTCTCTTCTTTCGTTTTGTGTCTTCATGCTTTGCCTGCTTGATGTTTTTTTGCACCAGGTGGCATAGAAATGTGCGCAAGATCATTTTTCAGCTCAAGTGTGAGGATCTGCAGGATATGCTGGTTATAGCTGTACCTCAGTTCAGAAATGCTCTTTTTCTGTTCAGCAGGTGAGTGCCATCGACGTGCAAGTCATTCACTATTAGTTAAGTTGTTGCTTTTGGTGTAATACGTAATGAGCTATTAGACTTGTAGCCAATTTTGGATCTGACCTTTAACTGTTATATGGGACAGATGTTAAGCTTTAACATTAGTTGTTCAGATTACCTGGTAATGATACTGCATCTTTTACAGAATATTTGAAGAACTGAAAGGGACACACCAGCTGCCCCAGGAGGAGTCTAACACCTACACATTGCTGGAATTCAAGAATGTGCTGACAACCATGAATCAAGAGTGTCTGCAGATATTTGAGAAGTTATCACAGTTTCGCTCTGTCATCCTAAATGCGGTACCACAATTTTTTTTTCTGACGTAAAACAAAATAACAAACTCAAACCTGTGTTAAGAATAGCTTAACTAATAGAGTAATATAGAGCTTTAGACATTTTTTCATTGGTTCATGCATACAATTTCAGAGCATGAAAAAAAAAGAGTACAGTTTCATCTCAGAAAGAAGCCTGTCAATATCTGGAAAAGATGGGCATGTGGTAATTTTTCTAGGAAGCATTTTTTTATTTACAACATATGTTATTAATACTTATCACTGTAGAACTTTATCTATATATTTTTTATTGCAGTGATGTTCTTTTATCCCCAGGTGAAAGAGAACAGCTACAAGGCACACCAGGAGCTGCAGCTGCACATAGAATATGCTAAAAAGCCAAATAAGAGCTACCAACCTATTCACCTCCATCTGGCTCACCAGCAGGAGCTGAAAAAAGAGTTGGCCTGGTCTGAAAGCATTTTGCAGAAATTGGGAAACTTTGCTGCTCTCATCAATCAAATGATTGTGCAGAGTCTCGTAACGAACATCAGACAAGACGTCATTTCTTTCCTCAACAATGTTTTGAAGGTGAAAAGAGAGCATTCGTTAACTCCACTTATATAGCAGTGTCCCCCTACAAGAACACAAACCTTCCTGCTAGAAAAGAAATGTTGATTAAAAACACACACTGTCTTTAGTACTGCACTGTTGCAACCTGCTCTTGAGATATTACCAAGAGAAATATGGATACAAAACCTGAATTACTTTGAAGCCTCACTGCTACATAAAATAATGGAGGATGCATCAGATAAAGCAAATTGACTAATCATTTAATTAACATTGAATTAAATGAATGCTGTTGATGTATTTTTGTTTGTTAGAGGAAGAAATCTCAGCAGTGCTGTCTCTTCCACACTGAGCTGTGTTTCAATGCCAATAGTCAGCTGACTGTGGACCCAGCAATACATCTTTTTCAAGAAGCAGTGAGTGAAGCACTCCTGACTGTTGGTGACTCTACAGTTCAGGTGATTTACACAATCCCACAGTTGCAAATGCAGCTACACCTACATTACAGTATATTTTTCAGTTGTGGGCACTATGAAATGTGCCTCATATTTGTGACAATTGGTAATGGTAAAATCACTTTTCTAGTTCATAATTTGAACACTCCATAAACAGAAAAGTGTTTGCACTAGTAGAGTGGTAGGATTACTAAAACACAGTGAAATGTGAAGGACAAAAAAATAAGTATGAATATGTCAAAAAAGTTAATTTGCACAGATGTAAAGCCTTGGACATACTTATGATAAATTATATAAAATTTGCTCTACAACATCAATAACAGCATCATTTTCATTAAGACCAATCCAACACTTATGTAGGATTAAAACCTACATTATATTTAAAATGTTATGTTTATTACATCTGTTCATTCAAGCAGTATTTTTGTAATTTTGAACAGCATTTTGAACATGAATTTATCTCCAGCCTCATAACACCTTTCTTCTCTGGTAGATGTGTGACACTTGTGGATTCTTCCTGGAGATCAGCAACAGTGTCTTCAGCTCTGATTTTGCTCAGGATTCAACCTCTGACTTCAGTTGTATTGAACATCCTACTATTACAAGTACGGCCATTTGCATTGAAGTTGTTGCTGGTCTACAAATTCCACTGTTTTGATTTCAGTTTATTTGAGCTTCTGCTGACCCAAACCCAGTATTCATATGAAAATATGCCTGAGCCCAACCCAACATTGGCATTCCTGTTGCTGTATGGATCAATGTGGTCTAAAAACAGAAATGGTTCCAAAATCATATTAGTTTTTTTTTTATCATTTATTTTATAAACAGTTGGAAGATAGATTGTTTTAAGTGTCCATGTGTTTCAATTCCCAGCGGAGAACAAGAACAATGATGGAATGACTGGACACAGAAGGTTTTGCTGCTGGCGATTTCTCAAAGACCTGCCATCTAAACAGACCTTGCTAACAGTGCAGGGCAACAGGGTGCATGGTTGCTACTACCCCCTCCCCAAGAGACAGCTGGAGTGGCAGATCAGCATCAATGACATTACGAAACAAGTTGAGAAAGAGCAGGCTAAGATCATGCAGGCAAGACTGTCACTTTCAAATCAAATACTAGCCAATGTTAATGCATAATTAGTTGTCGTTTTAAAGAATTTGCACACCTGCTCATGTGTTTCTAGTAATTCTCACTGTTCTCTGCACAGGAAGCTGAACTAGAAATCCAGCATCTGTATGAGAGCTACTCATGGTTGGTGGACATCCATTTGTTCATTAGCCAATGGAGTCGAGCCTCTTTGGAATCCATGAAGGGTCAGCCTGCTTTACTGTATGAGGAGCACATAAAGAAGGTACGCCACTGGACTGAAAGAATCTACACAGTTCCCTCATCAATCTCTACCTCCAACCAACTGTTCATCATCCAGTGCACCCACATAAAGGAAAATCTAGGTATGTCTGCTCTAAAGTAATTACATATCCTCTACAGTGTTACTTGAAGTCTCTAAAAGATTCATATTCAAGAACTTTTCAAATCAGCATTGCCCCATACCAGGAAGGATGAATGAAACAATGTTTCCTAAAAGAAATGACTAGTTATTGTTCCCTGCCTTTGTAAAATAGTGAAAACTGTATGGTTTGTTGATGGGTTGAGAAATTACTTCTTTGTATTTATGCTGAATGCTCTAATACTCTTTGCCTTTGTTTTTCAAGGGCAACAGTTGAGGTTCATTGAGGAGGAAATGCTAGAGCAGCTTGTTGAGCAGAACAAGCTGCACTCAGAAAGCCTCATATCAGACTTGGAGAGGGCTACTGCTGAACTCAAGACAGAACCCAGAGACTTACATGACCTCTCAAAATACGCTCTTATGGTATAGACACTCTTTAAACTTTACAGACTGGCATGAAAAATTTAAGTGTAAAGGAACAAAAACATAAAGAGAAGTAGATTACCAGTTATGCAAAAGAGATAAAACAGCCCAAAAGCTAAGGAAAAGATGCCATAAAAAGTTTAGTTTTACCTCTTTTACCTTTATATGGTTGGTAAATTAAAGATTCAGTTCCTCTGAGACTCTTTTGGTCACACATTCACTTTAATTTAATTATTCATCCCAAGGGCTCTACCTTGTCAGAGCAAATGTGTTCTGAATTTAGATTCCATTATCCAAGAATGATCAGGTGATGCATAGTGCATTAAGGTCAGATATTTTGAGGATTTCTGATCCCAAAACCAACCATGTCTGTCATTGTCTGACCAACACCCTGTTTTTGCAAAAAGCACTTTTCAGTGAGAAAGTGATGTCTTTCACTCACATAACTACATAGCATTTTCATATTCAAATTCAAGTTAAAAACTATAGTCAACAAAATTTAAGTTGTGTAGTTTCCTCCATGACCTTACAGCCAGGAGATACATTTTAGATCATTAGTTAAACATAGTTTGTTAGCCATGATAAACTTGTAAAATTTAATCTGTCTTCTCTCTTCAGGTGAGAGAATCTGTGAAAATGTTGACTGACAAACAGAAATGTTTGGAGTACATTCACTCACTCCAGAACACTATTTGTATGAACTATAGGAAGATGACTGAACAGGAGGTGACTTTGGAAGAAAAGGTCTGCAGGCATAAAAGTGAAAATGATGCCATTAATAACCGCATTATAGTTGTACAACTCAATTTCATGCATTATTTCGGAACATTACAGCTGTTTGACCACATCTCAGTTCTAGCTTTTTTTTTTACACTGCAGTGTGTCTGCTTCTCTTTGTGTTCTATATTTAGATGCTGGCCATGTGGGATTGCTTTATTCCCATCTTGAAGCAAGCAGATAGCATTGTGTGCCACCGCCTTCCTTCAGTGGCTAACGCATTGGACACAATGTTCTCATTTTTGGTCTGTGACCTTAAAAATATGGTCTCTAAAACTACATCTGGACCCTTCCTTGACCCAAGCCAGAATGCAAATGAGATGGTCTCCAAACTGAACCACATGTGTGCACATGTGCACATTCTCTATGCAAAGCTGGAACAACTTAGTAGGAACAGTCAAAATCTACAAGGTGAGATGGTATACATTAAGGATATACATTATTTCCATGCTTGAGACTGTTACTATTGAACTTTTACTTTCAGCTTTGACCGCTGGTAGGTTAAACAAGAAAAAAAAGATTAATTAACCATAACAAAAGCAAAAAAACAAACAAAAAAAACCTGGTGGTTTTGGTCTTACAACAACTCTTGTCTTTCTAAAAATCCTAATCTTGTCAGACTGTTATGTTTTATTGCCTCCCATTAGAACATCCAATGGATTTGACCATTTTGACAACAGATGTTCAGAAGGTCAAAGCCCGAAAAGAGTTGTGGGAGCTGATAGCTGTGTACACAAAATGGATGGAAGAATGGAAGCAGTTGCTTTTTACTGAGGTAACATATCAAATGAACCTCTCTCTGCTTATTGACAAGATGATTAACTATGTTTGGCAAGGAGGTAATTATTCTGTCATGCTGATGACAAATTTATAACTAATTTGTTTAAAATTTACTTGAACTTGAATTTGCTCTCTCCTTAATTGATTACCTTTTTTATTTCTTTGGAGATAAGAAGTAGTCCCCCTAAGCCATCACTATTGTCCATATGAATTAAACCAAACAAATCATTTGAAATATTCTTTTGTCAGGTTGCGGTGTCACAAGCTCAGGGGAAAATTGCCAAGTGGAAGGAGCAAGCTATATCTCTAACATGTATCATACCTACCCATGATGCTGTGCTGCAGGAGACTTTAGGAATCCTGGAAAGCTTAAGCCATCAGCTTGCAGTCATGGCCAAGCTGCAGAGCCCTACACTCAAACATAAACACTGGAAAGCTATTTTTGAAGGTCAGACACTGTGCCCATATTGTAACACATGCATGCAACCACAGCATATCTAAAATGATCAAAATTCATTCCATTTGACAGGCATGGGCCTACTGTATGTCCCAGAGAAGAAGGTGACTGTTGCTGAACTGATGTCTCAACAATTTGAAGTTGACCAAAAACTTATTACCAAGGTGAGAGCAGGAGCGATGTTACAGATTGGCATCTTATGGTAGTGTTACTAAAATCAGGAAACATCAAACTGTCCGCATATGTCATTAACACATGATACTTGATTACTTTTGTTTATGGTACCTTGTACTCTGTCAGATATGCAGGGATGCACAAGCAGAGTGTAACATGGAGCAGACCTTCCAAAAGCTTCGACAGGGATGGGAAGCTAGACTCTTCCAGCTGGATAAATTCACATGCCCTGTTTGGCAGCATTGTGAAACACAACATGGATTAACAGAGAGAGAGCAGCACAGAGAGGGCACCGTTTCAAATCTCCAAACTGCCAGTCAAGACTCCTCTAATGATGCGAGATTCACCATCATCGGTGAGACTGAATAACAAGCTAGCAAATAAATTTAATACAGCACCACCATACAGTAGTCATTGTTCTAGTCATTGTAAGCATGCTTGTTGAATTACTACTTTGACTCCGTTGCTAGGGGGAATTGTCTAAAAGCAATATTCTGCTAACAAGTGGCTGGGATTTGCCATGTGTTTTCTCACTCAGGTCTGGAAATACATTTTGCTGAGATAGATAATGATTTGATGACTCTTTCCACCATGTTGAAGTCCCCACACAGTGTTGAGTTCAGGCTGCAGATGGAAGATTGGGTGCAGTCATTACAAGATCTTGGTAAGGTGGATATTCAGAAAAAAACAGAGAGGGATTTTGAGAATGTACCACCAAGTGCAGAAACAGTATGAACATTGTATTGTCGTTTGCTTTCCTTTTCAATATTAATAGGGAAGCTGCTTTATTTATTTGAAAGATACCAGCAAATATGGGCCTTCTTGACCAAGATATTCAATGAAACATCCTTTAGTGTTCAGAGAGTGGACCTGGTATGTCCCTGATTCACACATCAAACATATCTCATTTTTTCCATTTTAGAGCTTTGCTTTAAGTTTACATGTCAGATAAGTGTTGATTTTATTCTATTTTTTTGTAGCTGGAGCAATTCCGACCAGTTGATGAGACATTTAAGGAAATTATGCACTCTATATCAAGTGATCCTCATGTGTGGAACTTTGTTCATTCCAAGAAGACAAATGACAGATTCCATGGTAATAGCCTTTCTCGGATTCTCACTGATGATCTGTCTACAATGGAGGCTATTTCTAACCAGATGGTGGATCTCCTGGACACCCTCTGTGAACAATTTCCAAGACTCTGGTTCTTGAGTGACAGGGAAGTGATACAACTACTCTCCTTTCACCCAACGCCTTTCACACTGCAACCCTTTGTACGTAAATGTTTTAAAGAGGTATGTTGGCTCGAAGTGGATTGTGAAATACAATCTAATACAAGATATGCAAAGAGCTGTGGGGCTACATCTGAAAGCCATAGACAGATGAAGGTGCTGGGTTTTTTTGGCAGCCTCCAGGAGCACATTACCTTTCTGTCTCCTTTGGAACCAAATCTCAATGCCTTGGTTTGGCTTTGTGTTTTTGAGAAACAATTAAAGTTGACCATGGTACAGCTCATGAAACAATGTGCTGTTGTGCGAAACCAGCTTGAACCACCTAGTCAAGGTTTGGCATGTGATAAGACATTTGGAGATGTCCTGCTTCACATTGCTGATAAGAGGAAAATTGCACTACCTGTGCTGGATCTGCTGTCTGAATATCCTCTTCAGTGTCTGCTGGTGGCTGAGGAGGCAGTTTGGTGCAGTGTTGTTCTACAAGCTTTCCAAGAATCAAGCCCAGTGAAGTTGAGCAACATAAAGGCATACAACTCTGCAAAACTGAAAAACCTCAGCCGTTCCATAAGAGATGCAGTCACAGGAGCTAAAAGTGAATCTCTGGTTTCTAAGTACACGATGATGTGTCTGCGTGCTTTAGTGCAACTTACAATGAATCATGCACAGCAGCTATCTCAACTCATGGAGGCACATTGTGTACCTCTGGAGTCGTCTTTTGAGTGGCTAAGTTTGATGAAGTATCATATAAACTCAGAAGATTGGAGTCTGAAAGGCAATGATGACTCAACATGTTATGTGGATGTTTTGGGCCATCAACTCCAATATGATTATGAGTATTTTGGTCCAGAAGATTGGGTGATGGTGCATACTCCGTCCACAGATCGGGCGATACTGGGGATTCTCCTTGCTCTTACAGGCTACAGATCTGGATTTGTGAGTGGACCTTGCATGTCTGGAAAGAAAAAGACTGTAGTCCAGTTAGGAAAAGCGCTGGGGCGACAGGTTGTCAATAAACAGTGTTGTCCAAGCATGAGACTTGGTGTTGTTCAGCGGATGCTGTTGGGCGCCCTCCAGACTGGAGCATGGCTTCTGCTGGACTCTGTGGACTTACTAACACAAGGGATCCTGTCATTACTGGGACAGCATCTTGTAGACATTCACCAATCCTTTTCTGAGTTAACAAGAAATAAGAATCAAAGAGTGAATGAGGAGCCAAAGGACAGGACTGCTGATGGGGTCACAGGTTGCAAAAACATTGTTGATTCAAAATGCCATATGGTACTTGCAGGGAAAAGCATTTCTGCCAGCCTAAGCTATGGATGTGTACTCATCTCATCAAAGAGGTACACATCTGAGGTTCCAGAGAGTCTGCGATGTGCAACCAGACCGATTGCGTTAACCCATCCAGATTACAGGATAATTGCAGAAGTAATGCTGACTTCCATTGGTTTCTCAGAGGCCAAGTCTTTAAGTCGACATCTGGTGTGCCTCATCAGCCTGGCCAAGGATTCCCTCTGTCTGCCTGATTTCATCACTGACGACCAGAGCTGCTATCTTGTTGTCTTACAAAAGATCATCTCTGCCTCTGAATTACACTTTCAACAAAGTGTAAGGCAGCGAGAAATTTCAGATGAAGCTAAACAAACTGCAGAACAAACTGATCTTATGTCTTCACAAAATGTGACTGCCAGAGTTGTTGAGATGGATAGAAAAGAAAGTGAAAAGCTTTCCAGGTTGCGCAGTTCTCATTTGTCAATTGTACAGGGATTAATGGAGGAGACAGCCATTGTCAAAGCGATTCTGTCTGTCTTATTACCTGTTCTTTATGAGCACAAGAAAGCCTCACAGTTCTACATCATTTTCAAGGACGCATTTCCTATAGTCTGCCAGTTTCCTCTTTTCCAACAATACATTGAGGAAGAAGAAAATAACCAACTTAAAGATGCAGTTTTAGAAGAATTACAAAGGAAATGGTTTCACTTTGACAGAGAAATTATTTGCACTGCTCTTACACTTTATCAGACCATGAAGTTTTCTCAGGCAGTTATGCTTATAGGCCCCTCAGGTAGTGGAAAGACAACCTGTTACTCTACTCTAGCTGGAGCACTCAATCGTCTGGCTGCCAAGGCATCGGAACATGTTTTTGAAAATGAGGATATGATTGAAGGAGATATCTCAAAGGCAGAGCCACAGATCTCTGCTTCAACCTGGAACTCTGTTGACACTGTGGTCTTATTTCCTAACTCCATGTCCCATGAAGAGGTATTTGGCTGCTTCTGTGAAAAGAGAGGATGGCAAGATGGAGCTGTTGCAAAGGTGCTGAGAGATTCAGGACGACATGAACCAACAAGTTCTACAATCTGCAACAATAAGAAGAAAAGTGATCAGACATCGATAGTGAAATGGCTGGTAATGGATGGGAATCCTGTGGGGCAGCCTGGCTGGTTAGATTACTTAACCACACTGTGCAGTCCTGAGGACCCATTTCTGTGCTTGTCATCAGGTGAAACACTGCCATCCCAATCACACCTTAAGGTACTTATGGAGATCACAGACCTACGTGATGCAAGTCCCTCTGCAGTGACCCGTTGCAGCCTTGTTTATTTCACAGGTACTGATCTGTGGAAGGCTGTGTGGAAGAGTGAAATGGATATTTTCTCTTTTGAACACAAACTGGATCAAGGAACCTTGAAAATGTGGAATCGTCTGGCTGAAGATCTGTTCTCCAGAACTCTTAGTTTGCTTAGGCAAAACGCATTAACTTCTGCAATCCATAATGAAGGAGAATCTTTTAAAAGCCTCATGTATGGACTGCAAGAAATCATGTCATTTGTTCGGATCCTACGTGCCCTCCTACAGCATTTTGGGAAGGAAATGGAAAAAGCTGAGGCAATACCACAAATAGACAAAAGAGGTATAACCATTACTCATAAACATTTAACCTTGTAAACATACAGACTAGTTAGTAGTGATTTTACTTTTATTAATACATCATCACTTTTCTTCCCACCAGATATACCTCTACACAGAACCGGCACAGCAGGCACAGATTCCCACACTAAAGAAGACCTGTTCGGCAGGAACCTTTTTCTGGTGGCTTATATTTGGGGATTTGGTGGACATCTGCATCCTCGGTAAGATACTCTACATGGAAGTTGTTATGTAGTCACATATATTTACGCAAATAATTTAGTATGTATGTTATCGCTATAAATGTAATCAGTATTGTTTTTACAAAAGGCCTACAAAATCAATGTCAATCACTCATTTTCTTCATGTATTTTATGTTTTTACTTCAGCCACTGGCCACAGTTTGACTTACTAGCCCGTCAAGTGCTATTTTCTTGCTGGGACAAAATTGTGGTTCCTGATGAAGAGAGCGTGTTTGAACATTTTTTTAACATCAACAGCAAGATATGCCCGAAGAACACACTGTTGACAAATTCCATCACTCCCAAGGTTTGTCCTGGACATTCTGTCTAGTGTAGTGAAAGTACATAAATGTACTGATCACTGCATTTAAACATTTTAACTGACAAGTGTCTTCAATCTATTTACATAGTATTGGAAATATACCTATCTCCTGAACCTCATGTTGGAGGCAAACCAGCCAGTGTTGCTTGCAGGAGAGCCCGGTGCTGGAAAAACCACTCTGTGCAAAACTTTGCTGAGTTTTGACAAGCCACATATTAGCCTACCAGCCAGTCCACTCCTGAGCTCCAGAGACCTGCGCACTATACTGAAAAAGATCAGCTGCCAGAAGAACTGTAAAAACACTATGGGGTCCATGCCAAAACAGCCGAAACTGCTTCTTTTTGTGGATGATTTGCATGAAGCCCCCTGTGGTGAGTAAGAAAATTTACTTTAGGAGAACTAGTATGATTCAATTTCAATCTGATTTTGCACTGTGTGAAGCTTTATAAGGTTAATTTTTTTTATCGTTCTTGTTGATAGATGTCTTTGGGAAGACGTCAACAGCTCTAGAGACGCTACGAAAGAGTATTTCAAAGGGAGAGGTTCTAATATTTGATACCTACCACTTCAAGTTATTGAGTTCTGGAAGCATCAGCTACATGGCTACCTGTTGTGTCTTTGGAATGGGCAATCACCACAGTAATGTGATATCCTCCAGGCTCTCACGCCTGTTCTCCATCTTTGTGCTACCTAGCCTATCTATGGATGTTATATTGTCCATTCATTCTCCTCGGCTAAAAATCTGGCTCAAAGAAATGCCACTTAAGCAGAGTGGTGAGGATATGGCATATTGTATCATCACTGCAACTAAAAATCTGTATCATGCAGTATGTGACCAATTCCAGCAGACTGTGCAGAGGCCCCATTTCATATTTTCCCATCATGACATTCAGAAGGTGTTTTGGGGGATGTGTCTGTGGCAGTCTAACATGCCAAACACAGGGACAATGCAGAAAAAGGACTATTCACTATCAGGTATCCCTCCAGTCCTGCCAGGACCTGTAGCATCAGTTCTTAACATAGCACATCTCTGGATGCATGAGTGCATGCGCACTTTCGGTGATAGATTATGCTCAGAGGATGAAAGCAAAACTCTTGTGTCACTCATAGCCAAGACAGCAACAACACACTATGGAATTAGATTGGTTGATGATACCCGGCCTGGCAGTTTAGATGACCCACACACTGTCACAAGCCTTGCTATTCACACATTACTCGTGGACACAGCAGGCACCTGTCAGCCAATAGGTCAGAGTGTAGATACACTAAATCTGCCTCAAGAGCCAAAACCAGCTGGCCAGTCAGACCTGAAGAAAAGCCATACATTGAGTGAACCTTCCCTTCTGTCTGAAAACAATCACTCAGAAGAGGCAAGCCTAAAAACTCACCCTCTGCAACCCCAGATTGTTCAGCATATGGAGGGCACAATGGCTAAGCTTGTATATGGTCCTGAGCTCTCTGAGGTCCCAAAGTCAATGAATCAGCAACACAATTTTAAATGTAGCTGTTCTTATCAGGAACAAGACCTTGATGTACTACTGCAGGAGCTGTATGCACTCATCGACAGAAAAGATGAAGACAAAGGACAGAAAGCTGAAAATGACTACAACATTACAACTAGATTCATTGTACACAGACAGAGGGTGAGTCAGCTGTTACATATCCTCAGGGCGTTGCTCATACCTGGAGGTCACGGAGTGCTGATTGGCTCAGACAGAGGCACAGGACGTAAAACCACTGTGCGTTTAGCTGCCTATGTGACGGGCCACCAGTTGATGGAGGTGCATCCTGGTAATGAGAATAAGTTGCATGAAATCCTAAAAGAGGCTGGGAATCAAACTAGAGTGAATGGAGTTAAAGTCATCATACTGGTCCATGAAGGAATTAGCCAGTCTGTCAGAGAAGAACTATTGGTGGCGATGGCCCACAGAACCTACCCAGGGCTCTACACAAATGAGGAGTTGAGAAACCTTGTTTCCAGAGTGACTGCTGTGAAAAACTCAAGAAGATACCTTATGGACAGTTGGATGTTTGACAAGTAAGAAGAAAATACCTAATTAATCTGTTAGTCCTCATGCTAGTTTACCACACTGTTTAGGCCTAACTTACCAGTCATTACCACTTAACTGCATCAAATTGTGTTATTGAAAGTTTAGGCCTAGAAATATATTTAGTGTATTTACTGTCAGCCAAAAGTGTATGTAATGCTAATGTACTTGTGATTCATCACTACATCCATTTGTACTGTAGTAGTACTGATGATGATGGTGATGTAACATAATTTACAAGAATGAGCTTATAGGACAATTGTCTGACTACTTACAGTAAATATTTGAAAAAGAAAATGTGAGTATTGCAAACCATATTCATTCTTTTTCTTTTAACAAAGGTACTTGAGCCAAAGCCACAAAAATGTACATGTGTTCCTGTTGCTTCCCTTCACCATGTCAGACAGCAGTGAGATACCTGCCAACAATAGAACCCATGGATGGAATGTAAATAAGTATTTTCTTTGAATTACTACTCTTCTCATTGAAGCTTTGTACCTGTACTTTTCAGACCAGTAATGTGGAGAAATCAGCCCAGGCACCACCATTTAAACACACCCTTGATTAGGGTGCAGGACCCTTTGTACCCCAACTGTCACATCACAGTTGAGTCACTGAGGTCCACAGTCCAATTGTAGCTCATGTCGTTGAGTACACACAGTCCTAACTTAAATGCTGACTAAGTGGTCTCTACTCTTATGTGATATAAAGTGCAGGTTGTGCCATTAAGTATGTAAAATTTCTAATGTAATTTTTAATACTAGACCTAAATGGAAGACTTTATCCTTTGTGATCTAGGCACAACTGACCAAGGCCCTGAGCTTCAGTTGCTGTGTGGAGGTGTACCAGCCTTGGTCCAACCAGTCTTTAGTGGAAGTTGCTGCTCAATGCCTCAAAACCAGTCCCCACAAAAGTCAGCCACACCACCAAAGTTAGTCTATACTCACTTTATTTTTTACCATTTTTACTGGCAGTGTTATATCCAGGCTGTACTGAGACATATTCTTTTTCCTTTTCTTTTCATTTAGTGGAGAGAGAAGGCTCAGAAGCCAGCCTGTCTGTGGCTATGGCAGGAATCCATCAATCTGCATGTCACTATGCTTCTGTCCTTCTAAGAGCTCAGCCTTTCAGCCCTCAGACTTATATGGAGTTCATTGCCCACTTTGGTTACCTCTGCAACCATCTGCACAAGCAACGACACAGCCAAGCTAACAGGTAGTTCTTAAACCGGTAGTTGGGTAGAATTTTCTCTCCCTGTGTCTCAAGTATTTAATGTGCTGCTGTGCATATACCAATACATTTACATACATTGATTATACTACTATGAGCTAGCTTTATCTGATTAAGTGACCCCGTACTGTACCTACAAGAAACAAAAAAATATTAGGTATACTGAAATTTATCATTCAATCCAACACAGCTGCACCACAAACTACATCCTGAACAATATCTAACATAGTTGTAACAAAAATTAAACACACACAACCTTCACAAAGGTAGCATTTGTTGCAGACCTGTTTAATTGAATTGCAGTAGACTGTACGGGTCTAAATTATATTTTCTTGACACCCTATTATATCTTTTTAACACAAAACAGAAATACACATGCTGGTCTACTGTAACTATTGTATTTTTTTCAGAGTTGCCACTGTTTTGTCTCATTTGGATGTCAACAACAACGCAATTATGCAGTACAAACAGCACTTAATAAGACTGCAAGAAAAGGTTGCTGAGACACAGCAGGTAATGTAGAGCAATTCAGCATGTAGTTTAAGTGGGATCAATATTCTGTGTAAGGTTGCAGCAATATTGGTTGCCACTATTTCTCTAACACAAGAGGTTATTTTTCACCACAGTCAAAAATGATATAAAAGCAGTATATTCAGTGCACTTCAGAGGCTTATGGAGGCTAAAAAACATCCTGAGCACTTATATAGCTTATATAGCACGAATATTGTTTATTAATTTGACACTGAGAAACTCTTAACAGTAATATTTATTTTTTTATCTAATTTTTAAAGAAGATATTATGTTAAAGTAATCCTACATATGTACCTCAGTTAATATTGCAATTTGAATGTTATATTTACCTTATAACACAACATATTTACAAATTTAGATATCTGCATCAATGGTATGTTTCCTTCCTCTCCGTCCTGCAGTGTGAGAAAGAGCTCCTCAGAGCTGTAGATTACCAGAGGAACCTGCTCGAGGAAGCCAAGGAGACATGTGTATTGGAGGAGAACAAGCTGTATCATCTGGAAGAGCAGATAAATCACACTCAGAAACTGGTAAACAGATTTCCTGTTTTATTAATATCTGCATCTAAAATCATATAAATAATATAACATACTTAGATATTTAGATATTGGGTGGTCAAATCTCTATAGGAGAGAATTGAAGTGTCACAGAAAATGATCTTGATATTTTAAATATTTTTTCCAGGAGAGACCTTTGTTCCTGTCAGGCCTTAAGATTCTTAATTGTCTGAATCCAAATGACCTGGAGGAGGTGCGCCACTACAGAGATCCACCTGATGGAGTGGTGAAAATCATGGACGCCATATGTTTGCTGTTTAATCGTCCACAAGGATGGGAGAGTGCTAAACAGCTTCTTGGACAATCCAACTTTTTCCAGGTGTGTGGAAAAAATATTTATATTAGAACATACCTTTTAATAATAAAAAACAGTACAGTGGTGTCATACATACGTTTATAACGTTCAGCAGTGGTTTAGCAGTCCAATTGCTCTGCATACAGTGGCACAAGAGGCTGTTTTGGGATAGCTTTCTTGCTAATATCTCAAATATCTCTCCTAGGAGTTGGAATTTTTTGACCGCTACAGTCTGACAAATGAACAGCTGCAGCAACTCGGCCAGATAGTTCACTGTCCCCAGTTTGTGCCAGAGTCTGTGCGAGAGGTGAGCAAGGCCTGTGAGTCCCTGTGTCGATGGGTCCAGGCTGTGTATGAGTACTGCTGTATGCAACACCAACAGTTGGTCAAGCAGCAATTAGAGGTGCTGGCTGAAGAGGCACGAGGTCAACTGCACCTGGCCAATCAGCACAAGGAGGATGCATACCATTGTCTAGAGGATGTCAAGCTTCAGCTGCAGTTGGTACAAAGAAAACTGGAGGAGCTACTGCTGGAGCTGCACACAGCTGAGAGCTCAGAAAGAGAAGTAATTACAGCTGCAGGACAGTTGGAGATACATATCAGAGACTGGAGGGCTGCTGCTCAGGTAGCACAGAATTTGTAAATATACTGTACATGTCACCTAAACATGCCGCTTAATTTCGTACCACATGTTTTTTAATATTATTTTTTATATGAATGATTATGATTTTCTCTATTTTCCCATCAGGAGGCAGAGATAAATAACCTATCCTTACCAGGAGATTCCCTTATCCTGGCTGCAATCATTTCTTATTTAGGCCCCTTTGGACCTGATCTGCGTGCAGATCTGCTGAGCAAGTGGAGGGAGCTATGTCAGACAGGAAGCATCAACATAAACCCAGAGGACCCCAGAACCTCACTGTTTACCCACTCTGATGCTGCACATTCTTACCCCCTTATCGGTTTTCCCATCCCTCTGTCTGAGAGGCTGCAGCTGCCTCTGGGTCAGGCGTTAGGTATGCTCCAGGATGCTCCATCTGCCAGAATGATTGCAAAGCTGCTGCTGTGGGGCTGCAGGAGTGCCTGGGTTCAGTGCTGGCCTCTACTGGCAGACACCCAGCAACATCTAGATATAAGCTCTCAAAGCTGGCTCATCACAGGTAGGTCCTTAGATTTACAAAACAGCTGTGCTGGGATTTTCCCATTTGTTGCACACTGTCATCTAAACCAGTGATTCCCAACCAGGGGGTACTTGTACCTCAGAGGGTACTTCTGCAGTTGCCAGGGGGTATGTGGAAAGATTGCAAAGTAGCTCAACTAATTTGACAAAATTGAAATTATGACATTGATTAAAAGAAAATATCCACATATTAAGGCAGCTGTAACACCTGAACACTACTGTACCTGTTGCAATTATGGAAGAGTGCGTCAAAACTAGTTAGCAAGCGAGCACAGAAGTCTACAGCAGGCAGCTAAAAGTAATGGATAAATGGTTGAAATAGCTAAAAGTAATGGATAAACGGTTGAAATAGCTAAAAGTAATGGATAAATGGTTGGAACGTCCAGCTTCACTCTATATAGCTAAAAGTAATGACTAAACAGTTCAAATGATTAGCTAAAAGTAATGGATAAACGGTTGAAATAGTTAGCTAAAAGTAATGGATAAATGGTTGGAACGTCCAGCTTCACTCCAAGTGGTGGTAGTTTTGCTGACCAAACCAACATTAACATTGACACTTCAACTGTATGAAAAAATTATTCTAACAATATCCACTTTTATATAATCAATAATGTTATACATTTGGTGCATGATAGGTGGGAATCGATGAAGGGGAATGTGAGTTCAGTTGACAGGGCTGTGGGGCTAACTTAGACCAAAAGGGTTGGGAACCACTGATCTAAACCCCCCTGACATTTTAGGCTTGTTTTGATAATCACGTCATATCCTACAGAATTGGTGATGACAGTCCATTTATTCACATTTAGGCTTCCCACTAATCAGTTAACCTTTTAGTTAGTTAACCTTATAGAAATAATAACTAATGCCTATTGCAACTTCCCAGAAATACAGTCATAAATTTATTTAGTTTTTTGAAAAGTCATAAAAGCCCAAAGTATTTTCTTAACTGTTATTGTATTACCTTCCTGGATAAACAGCATTACAAGCAACAAAACATTGTGCTCAGAAAATACATGTAGCAAATACTGTATATATCACACAGTTTTTACCCCTATTTATTTGTGTAGAACATCACTACAAAGCCTATGTGAATTGTAAATTATATTGAAAAACTTACCAGTACAATAAGTGTCTGCTCTGCAGGAGAGAATGCCAAGCTTGAGAAGGAGGCAGAGTGTGGAATGGTGGTTTGTGCTGATGATCCAGAGCTGCTGGACAAGCTGGACCAGGCTGCAGAGAAAGGTGAATTAGGGGATGTTACACAAATGAAAAATATCATAATACTTGGCTTTACATAATGTTATAGTTAACTTGGTACCCAATTTTGTGCAATTTCTAAGTTACCATGTCCTTTTTCAGCCTTATGTCATTCTAACCTTTGGTTTTGCAGGTTTAAGAGTCCTGGTAACTCACGTGGAACGTGTGATTCCCAGTCCACAGTTTCTGGCCAGATTGGCACGCCCTGCTGGATGTTGCTTTTCAGCGTTAGAACAGCATGTTCAGCCGGCCCACCCTGAATTCTGCCTCTTCCTTAGCACCCATCTGCCTGTCCAGCTGCTTAGCAGTGGTAAGGATTTATAGAGTCAATACAACTGCACAAGGTCTCTGTTAAAGTCACTTACTTGGCATTTTGCTTGTAACAGAAGTGCAGGATTTTCAAATCCATTCATCATCCCTGTGCAATAAGAGTTTGTCTTGGTGATTGGCTAAAGTTGTAACTGATACTTAGATATACTAATAACTTTTCACAGATCATAATTACACTCAGTATTGAGACAGCATACTGCTCTATACTGTTTGTATTATGCTGTGCATAAAGAGTTAGGTCCTAACATGGGCTACCTAAAAACAGAAAGGAATGAAATGGACTCTCTGGACATTTTGGAAATGACTCAACTGAAAGCAGTGGCTCACTAGGTGTTCTTGCTTTTGTTCCTTAGCGATCCATCCGTCCATCTTGGCTCAGGTACGTGTGGTTGACCTCTCTCTGAGCTCAGAAGAGATCCAGGAGCTTATGCTGACACAGCTTCTGCAGTCTGAATGTAAAGAGCTGCTGATTCAACACTTGCAGTTCCAGAATGACAAGCAGTTGCTGCATGAGAAACTGGTCACAGAAGAGGTGAC
The DNA here is from genome assembly GCF_020085105.1 of Siniperca chuatsi. NCBI lineage: Eukaryota > Metazoa > Chordata > Actinopteri > Centrarchiformes > Sinipercidae > Siniperca > Siniperca chuatsi. The sequence goes on along the minus strand of NC_058044.1, from coordinate 6,252,719 downwards.
AAGACCACCATTTACCATCATATCATGCAAATACTGTTTCTCTTGGTTATTTAGTCTCATATGATTCAGTGAAATAGAATGAAATCAATGTGGGACAATGTGAGCTTCTTTTCTCTTGAACAAAACAGTATGATTTGAAAAGTGTTAAAAGGCCAATCTGCAACTGGCACTGATTTCTGCCTGACCGTCAGAGTTTGCTTGTCTCATAATTGTTGCCCAAAATTTTTGCTTTGCTCATTGTTGCATAGCTATGGTCAGTAGGCATTTGTTTGGAATTTACATTCCAAACAATTTCAAGCCTCATTTCAAGTAGGTTGCACAATAGATCACATCAGCATCAACCCTTCTTTCACCTGATTAGATGATAGCACCACTTGCTGTCTTTGTTTCCATGGCATCTGTCATTGTCAGGTTTCTTCTTAATTATGCACCAAAATAAGTTTGTGAATTGGAGCCATGTAGTTGCAGAATCCTACATTTTATATCTAAAAATACCTTGTTAAAATATTTTGCACAGGGTTCTTGAGTTTTGTGAGGTGACAAGTCCTGCCATTATCTAAAAGCTCTGCAGTTTGTCGATTGATCTGGCTGACATCCGTCGGGCTCAAATGATTATTGGCTTTGCATGTTCACATAATCTGCATTAGATTGTGGGCTATGTAAACCTTATTTCCTGGTCTGCAGTTGGAATGAAGACCATGTGGACTCTAACAACACATGGTGGTTGTGGCAAGGATACTGTACACCAATCATGGACTGGGCTTTAGAGAGTGGTTCATGGATTTCTTAATCAAGCTACCACTGTGATTGTGGTCAATGACTGAAAAGGTTATTTTATACCTTTAAGTCAAACTAAAGCTGAGTGCAGTTATTTTATGCTAAATCTGACTTGATAGATGATAATGTAATTATCTGCTGTTGTTTGGAGCTGCACCATCAGTTGACTGTACACAATCTTGTCTTAGGATGCGCTGATGGACTACATCCTGCAGTCTAACACCTCACTTCTGAGGGACTCTGATTTTCTCCTCCACATGGCTGTTTGTCAAGAAGCAATGAAGAAACTGCAGGCTGAGATCCATCAGCTGAGTGAGGAGCTGGAATACCACAAGTCCCTGATGGCTGCGCCCCGACAGTTAATGAGGCTGGCTGTTGCCCTCTACCAGGCTCTGCGGGAGGTGTCCAGTCTTTCCCCTGCCTACTACTTTTCCCTACGTGGCTTCATCACAGTTATGCAAGAGGCCTTCATAGTGAAGGGTAGGCCATTAGTGTCATATATTCGGAAAGTGCCAGGGGACATAATACCAGAGGTCACAAACCGGATGGTATCCCAGCTGCTCGTCCAATACAGGCCTTGTCTCTTCAAGAGTCATGCCGCTGTTCTGAAGCTGCTGGTGTCTGTGGCACTGCTCCAACACAACCAGCTCTGCTCTGAGGCTGAGAGGGTGGCTTTCCTCAGGGGCCTTCAAGACGTAGAACAACCTGTCACTACAGTAAAACGCTGTTCCCCTCCTCCCACTGTCTCACAGCCCACCAGGACTCTGCCCAGCTGGATACCCCCACATATCCACCCAGAGCTCCTCTGCTTGGAGAAGATCCCGGTCTTCAAAGGGTTGATTGCCTCTCTCTCCACTTGCCCCATACAGTGGCAGGAGTACCTGCACTTCCCTTCCCCCACTGTAGCAGGTGCTGTTCCCTGTCGCTCTCACTCCCATCTATCCCTGCTACAGCGTGCTCTCCTCTGGAAGACGATGCTCCCAAACTGCCTGGAGGGATTAGCTGAGGCCATGGCCACCTACCACCTCTGCCTGCCTGGACAAACAGCTGGGACTGAGGCCCCTCACACTGGGAACCCAGAGGCCCTCTCACGATATCTTGTCAAACATGAGGGACCCATCATCCTTACATTGCCCAGTCCAAGAGGAGATAAGTGGACAAGCATTCAGCCTTTTCACTTAATAAACAAATTGGCCCACTGTGTAGCAGAAACAAAGAAGGTAAAAATATACTGCTTAATTTTGTTTCAAGTTAATGGCTGTAACCAATGTACATCAATGAAGTACTTGATGTTTTTCTCAATGAATATGTTTCAGGTTCAGGTGAAAGTAATTTCTTTTGGGGCTCTTTGTGACAGAGAGGTGATTCTCTCAATGCTGGACAAAGCTGTTAATGATGGCCACTGGTTGGTTTTTAACAACTGTCACCTGTTGGAACAATGGGATGATAAAGTAGTGGCTCACCTCAGTCGGTTGATGTCCTCTTTCAGAGGTAGGTGGTCCATTCGTTATCATTAACAAATGCTTACAACCCAAGTTACAACCCAGTCTTTTTATTAATGGATCTACCTATCTGCCTCCTTGCCTACCTACCTGTCGCACAGAGGAGCGATGCCTGATTCACCCGTGCTTCCGATTGTGGTTTATAAGTCAAGAATATGCATCATGCTCCATACCAGGTAGATCTATTATATTGCCATTACTGCTCTATCCAAGTCTTCCTTTCGAGGTCAGTCAGCATAGCCATAGTCAAAGGGATGAACCAGTCTTTGTTTGTACCACCAGTTATAAATATTGTTCAATATACTGTAGAGTGTCAGTCTAATCACGACCTTCCACAAACAGAATACACTCAGTACACTGGTGTGCATTTAGAGCATAACGTACATCCATATTTATTAATTTAAGCAATCTCACAATCTTTAGTTTTCTTTCTTAATAATGGCATTTAGGATTCCTCCTAAGTGATCTAATTTAGAGTAACCTCTGTTTCTCTTGGATTTGCTCAGGTTGTAATCATGATTATGATTTTAAAAATGATTATTATTTTTATTATTACACAGCGGCAGTGCGGATGTGTGCCCTGCCTCTGGTCTGTGACTCTCCCTGGGATCTGAAGGAGGAATTGAGCTGTTCCTTGCGACAGGTGGTGTCCATCATACGGTGTCAATCATTGTCAGGTGTCACAGCAGACAACATGGAGCCCCTCCTCCACTGTGCCATCTTCCACTCTGTGTTACTGCAGAGACAGACCTATAAATACTTAGGCCAAGGGAGAATCTCCAATTGGTGAGGATATGGGCCCACATACTGTATACTATACTTATTATACGGTAGAGGTGTTGTCTCATCGAAAAATATTTGTATATTCTCCTGTCATATCCATTCAGAGTGAAACCAAATATGACCTGAATTTACGTCTCAGTATCTTAAAACCAAGGTAGATTCTTCAAATGGTGCATATGTCATGATGGATTAAGAGTTTATGCCTGTGCATGCGTATTGTTTCTGTTACCTAGGAGTCAGGAAGATCTCTTGGCTTTGATGGATGCACATATTTGCATTGCTAGTCTCTGCCATGACAAGACTAAGGCTTTGCAGTATATAGCAGGTGAGGCAGCATTAACAAATACAACTGTCCCTCTAGTTCAGTTACTGTATGCTTCAACCTTGTTGTACTTTTCATTCATAGTCAATCTAGTCCATGGCGGCCATGTACTCGACTCTGCAGATTTGGAGGTGGTGGAGAGCGTTGCCAAGACCTGCCTCAGCAGAGTGCCGCCTCTCTTGGGCAGTGGACCACACATGCTCTCAAATATTATCAGCAATCCTGGCCACTTTGGTAACCAAACAACGTTAATGTATTTTGCATAGTATACATCTTACAAACTGATTGATGAGCCAGTGAACTGACAGAGGGTTTTAGCAAAGATTTCTTTACTCTTACCTTTTAAACATTTAGCTTAAGCCTTTATGTAGAGCAAACTACATAATTGCAGCATTTAAATGAGGCTACATTCCTAAATCAACATCACAAACAACAAGTAGCAAGGTGTGCAAGCATTAGAGCCACAGTGGGTGTTTCTGTTTGTCAACTATCCTGTGTAAGTACAATGTATTGATTGTGGCTATGTTTCATGTCCCCAGATTTGTCAGGACTACTGCAGATTTTGGAGCAGGGTCTTCAGGATTCAGCAAACATCAATGACCCCCTTGTGCTGGGCTTTAGTGCAGATGTGGCAGATGAGATTATCAAGATCAATAGCCACAATCTGAATATACTACTGCAGGCCTCCCAGACTCCTCAAGGAACAGTGAGGAGTTTCTACACCCAACTAAACCAGCCCACCACACTGCCATCCTACACCCATGCTAGAGACAGACTGCAGGCTCTGAAGAGTTACCTCACACACAAGAATGACAGCATAGCTACAAATGCAGGAGCTGTTTCTCACAGTCCCCTACATGACTTCCTCCAGGCTGAGTGGGATGATCTCATTGATTTGGTGTCCTTGCTCCTCTCGCAGCTCCAACAGCCCGTTCAATACAGCACGCCAACCTTCGCTTCCCTCCTCAAGCTCACTAACTTGTCTCACTTAGAGAGGAGGGCAGAGTTGCTCAGTGCTTATCTCTGGCACCACAACACTTCAGATCCACCTGGTGCCTACCGACTATCTGCTTTCAAAAATGCTAGAGGCTTTCTGGCAGCAGTGATGAGAGAGGCTGCTCAAGTAAATCGCAAATATATCAGTGATATAGCCCTGCATTTTCAGGTAAAGCGTACAAATAATGAAATCGTACTAAAATGGTCTTTTATTTATGGAATCCAGTGGATGAGAACAGTTAATTTCCTACTATTGCTTTAACTATTTGCAGGTGCAGCAGGTTGAGTACTTATATTGTTATCTTCCTTCCAGGTTCTGAGTGATAGTACATACCCAGCCTCACCTCCCCTGGACGCTCTGTACTTGTGTGGCCTGGAGCTGAGAGGGGCATCATGGGATACACAGCTAGGAGCCCTACAGGACACAGTCTCCCTGCAGCCATGCTCACTGCCACTTGTTTGTGTCAGGGCTCAAGTCAGGAGCACAAATACTGCCCGAGATACCTTCCCTTGTAAAAGTTCACATTTAAAGGACACCAGCAATGTCCAAGTCGCACATGCTTTTCCATCGATTGCCTCACAGTTACCACTCTATCACTGCCCGCTCTATCTCGATGAAGAACGGGAGAATGGAAACTGGGGACTGGCAGATGTTAACATTATCACTATGTTTCCCCTTCATGCCAAGCTAAATCCTGTTTTGTGTAGTTTGAGAAGGGTGAGGCTAGTGAGTATGCTCTACTAAACCAACGTGGTTTTACCTGCTGTGATGCACCAGACTGGCACTCAGATGCTTTTACTGAATAAACAACTCTGGATTGATAAGTCCTTACTCATACTACATGAAAAATCTTGTAAATGTATTTGTCATTAGGATTACTATTCACATAAATGTATGTGACTTTCTGTTGCTGTATAATGCCTCTTTTAAAAATTCAAAGCATTACAAAATGTAATGCTTTGAATTTTTGTTTTTCATTAAAAGCTTTACACAATGTCTTAATTGCAATTTATAATTTTTGTGTGATCCACCTGTTAGGTGTGGTCCGAGGTGTGGTCTTATACACCCATAACCACACCGAACAGTGATGTCATGATGTACTGACACCCTGTACTACACTTCTATATAAGCTGGTTTTCAGCTGGTGTTAAGTTGTTTTGAAAGCTGTTAAGATGTTGTATGTATATACACATATATGATTTTGCACCCACACATAGAAACACACATAAAATGCCCTCAAATATATTTGCAGTTATCCTCTGTGTATCAGTATTGGCATATTGTATTATATCATTTTGAATTATTTTTGAAAAATAGCTGTTTGTCCAGATGTATGTAGCAAAAACATAGCAAATATATTTATAATCAATGAACACATACAAATTATGTGTTTGTAAACATTACAAAGCTGTTTATGTCATGACACGTGCTGTATTTAGTTTTAGCACTTGTAAATGTAATTTCATTGTTTAACATGTGCTTGTCATGACAAAACTGTTTTCAACTGAATGTTTGAGAAATACTTAAGTTTTTGATAGACAGTATGCACTCTATCACAGGATACTTACAGCAGAAAGCTCTACAAAGGAGGTGTGAACTTTGTTGACAATAGTAACCAAATTCCTTTTTCCTTTTTTCCTCTAGGTAACATGGACAGGCACCATTATGAAACTTTTGAGAAGTTTGGCAACAATACTTTTCTACTACACCTTGACAACGGGAGGGCGTGAGTATTTCTGGTGTGTTAGTGTGTGTGTCTATGTTAATAAACTTTTTCGTAGTGGTTGCTGGGGTTGTAATTGCGATGTGGCTTGACTGACTCTAGTTCTCATTGCAGATTTGGTCGTCACTCCAAAGATGAGCCTTCTATTCTCACTCCTCTAGAACAGTGTTGCAGGTACAAATGAAAATATGATCACATTTTTAGAATTGTCCTTGTGTCTCAACTATGTTGTCAGAAAAAAATAATCACATACAATATCACTTTAATATCACAAAAAAAAACATGAAACACAGCTGATGTAGCCAAAAAGGGGGTTCCTTGGTTTCAAGAAGTGCACAGAAACATCCATAGTTCCAAAATACAACTCTGCTGTAACCATCAGACGCTGTATCTCACCATTTTCTTCCTATTTTCTTCTCTGTTAATTCTTCCTCCCTAATCACCCCATCCTATCCTCTTTTCTTTCCAACACCATTCCCTTTCATTTTGCTCTTTCTCTAGAATCCGTCGCTCCACCTGGCTACGCCTGCGTCTACTGTCTCTGCCACAGTATCGTCTCAGTGATGTCATGAGGGCCTCGCTCTCCCATGATCCTCTTCACAGTGTGGCTGCACTGCTGTCGGAGCCCCACCTCACTGCTCTCGATCGGCGCTTGAAAACTTTGCTGGAGACTGTAAGTCGTTGCCAAAAGAGACAGAGTGAAGATGGTGGTGATGATGAGGTCATCTATGACGACATTTCCTACTTGAAAGACACGGTCACACCTGCTGGGTAGGGCAGTCTGTACCTGTACCTTATGTTCTATCGATGTATATGATATGATTACATGTCACACTAGGACATACAAAATGGTATCAGCAGTTACATTAATGTCATAGTTAAAGTCACAAGGACTTAATGGTGTCCTAACATTCCCAGTTACAGTAAAACAGGTTGTGTAAACAGGACAAAACATGAAGAGGGACACAAATTAATTCTAGCCACTGCAATGTAACGGTGTCCTACTCAAAGGGAAAATTGTTTTCAGAATGGCAGCATCCAAAAAACTGCACTGCAAATCCATGTTGCCAGCTCACAATGTTTTAAAAGTTATGAAGAGTTTTAGGTTTATGCATATGATGGGAAGCAACAATGGAATGCATTCTTTGTCAGATATTATACAACTGTAAGACTTTTAAGAAGTATTTTAATTATTATCAAGTTTTGTCATTTACTTGAAAAGTTGTTACATTCAAATGTGATGTCGAGAAAATTGGTCTGCTACAGGTTAAAATGTTTGTGTCTGTGTATGTAATAAGGGAGGGGATTTGTGATGACATGTTTGAGATGCAGGTTAGTTTGACCGGTGACAAACAATTAGATTTTAGTTTTGTCTTTTTTTTTGCATTCCTTGACAATAATAATTTTCTTCAATGTTAAAGTATTAATAACTTAGTATTGTCCTTACTTTTTTCCTTGGTGTGTGTTTTTTTCAGTCTATATTTCCCAAATATTTTCTAAATATTTGAAATATGAATATTTCAACAACTTGTTATTGATACTGACCATATGAAGTGTAACATTGTTGTGATTAATTCAACACACTCATAAACACAAACTGACTGATAAAGGCAAATTAAAATATGTTGCTTGTTGACACTAAAAGAAACAATTAAACTTGTTAAGGAATAATAAATATAGAGGCCTCAGATTCTGGCACCATTAGCAAAATTGTTATTATTTCAAATATAATTATCTGTTAGGATTTCTGCTACATTACAAATAATGAAAAGAGCTTCTAGTGGAGTGGACTTCTAGTGTGGTTCAACTACAGTATAAAGTACAAAACATCAGAAGCATCCTCTAAATTTTGAATTGCACCTTCTGCTTCTTTAATGCACCTGTGAATTGTTTCAAGATTTGTCTTCAACGTGCCTCTCCTCTTTTCGACTGACAACTAGAGTCAGAGATCGTAGCTTTCATCTGGATTCAATATGTTGGTCTGTTGATGGACAGAGAAGGTGATCTTTATTCCTTATATTATTTCCATGCACTTGGTGTGGGAAAGGTTTACAGTATATAGCTCATAGATATTATTTCATTTGATATTAGTCTTATGAAGCAAATGTACCTGTATGATTGAGTACTCTTCTCGTAGTATTTGAAGCATTCGAGAGCAAGTGTCCTAATAGTTTGTGGAGTAATGTCTTTGTATCTAACTGTATATGAGTACTTAATATGTACCTTTTTTAAGGCAGTAGTTTATTTCACGTTGAGGTCCTCCCTTAGGTGTGAGTGTACGTCACAGCTAGTTGGGCAGCTGGCTGTCCTCCTCCTTTCCTTTCAGGGCTTCAATCAATAATTTACCTGGCTCGGTCATATCGATGGCACCTACTCCCTTTTCTCTTCCCCTCGCTCGCTTGCTCGTTCTTTCCATGAAAACTGTTGATGACAAGGGGGTAAAAGAGCTCATTAGCAAATGACAGAAAAAGGGAGAGAGGGAGGAAAGCACTATCATTCTATCAGACAGGTGTTTTCGGTCTTTGGAACAACAGCAGGAACAGTGGGAGGTGACTTTCACTGCCCTAAGACGCTGATACACAAAGGACAAGAAACGCCTGAGGAAACTTCTTCAGAAGTTTGAATGGGAATACAGACTGTTTACAGAAGTTTGTTCTGTCTCTGACGTAAATTTGTTTTAGGCTTTTTCTTTGTTTGAGGTTCTTATTGTCTTTGAAATTCGTCACTATGTCGGGAGCCACCAGTGACCAGCTGCACAGGTCAACTTTAACTGTCTATTTGGTAAGTTTATGTTGTCTCCTTGTTCTCTACTTTTGGTTTCTGTTCATGGTGTGGACACATGAGCTGTAATGTAGTGTTTCAAATGGGAGGAAGAATTACGATGTATATTTAAACATGGCCTAGCTGGAGTGACTTGGGTGAGTATCGATCAGATTTAAAATTCCAGTGTGTTTAGTGATAGCTGAAGTAACAATTGTTTCTTTTGGTGTGTTTTATTTCTCTTTGTGCATGTGTGTTACTGTAGAACCTGATGGAGCACTTCAATCCTGGCCTCCAGAAGCTTGTTTCTCTAGGAAACAGCTATGTCAAAGCTTTCCAAGGTGAGTGAGTTTGAGTGACTGGTGGGTAGATGTGTGGGTGATTAAGTGTGTGTGTGTGTGCATGCACATGTGTTTATGAGACAGACATTTTCTAATAGTTATTTTGATCATTTAAATGTACACTTTTCATTTTTAATTGTCAATTTACACATATAAATATGTTATTTAAAAGTATATAGAAGTACATATAATGATGTAACCAACATCTTTTTTTCTTTTGGTTTTGTGTTACAAGAAGATTTTGATGTTTGACAATTAACGGTAATCCCATGTAGGATGAGCCAGATGTTTGGCATGACAGAAATAGAAACTAACTATACTTAATGTGTAAAATACATAATACACAATCAAATGTTAATCAGAGGACATAATACTGTTGATTCTGTAGCTGGATTTTGTCTTAGTTGATGTTAGTACTAACAAAGATAATTTGTAGCACTGAAAGTTTTACCTAGGTTGTTTTTAATGCACTAGCAAAGTTTATTTAGCGTTTGTGAACAAACACAACTTTTTCTGGAAGCTAGAAGTCACTGGGTTTGTATAGGGAGTTGGCTTCATACAGTTATACAGTTGAGTAGTGAGCCAAAATTAAGTTTATACTTCAAATAAAACATGTAATATGAAGTTTATATTTCAGTACTGATAGCAATATGGAGCAGAATTTAAACCTGTTTTCATCAAAGCCTGAGGTACCCCTGTCTACATATCTCCAATCTTTATCCTGTGTTATGTTAGTAACTGGGTGAGCAGCATGTATCATTAATGCACCTCTCTGCCTGATAAAACAAGAACAGGCCATCAGTCACAGGGCAACAAGGCAGCGTGGTAAAACTATACCCACTGACATGGGGCTATTTCTAGACCAAAAGCACACATCACATGTCAGCAGTGCGAGGCTTGTGTTTTTTAATGAATAAAGGCAGAATTGTTTGACCCATTTAGGAGTAGTTTAACAGGCTGTGATTTGACTCCAAAGCCTATACGTTTATAATGTTAAGTATTTGAAAAGTTTTTAGTTTGTTGTGCATTTTTGTGTGTGTGCCCCACAGCCTTAGCTGTTTGCAGTGAGGCCTACTTCAGCGCTGTGGCTAAGATGGGTGACCAGGCCCTTCACACGCTTTCATCTCGCTCTCTTGGTAAGTGTGTGTGTATGTGTGATTGATTACTCAGTCTTTCCATTACAGGTTTCACCCTTAATTTATTGCATTCATTACAGAAACAGAACTGCCCTCTAGAGATGTCCAAGTGCTCTATCAAGTTAATGTCGAGCCCAATCATACTGACACATCCCAGATTATAAAATACAACATATACTCATCACAAGAGTTTCCCCTCGGGGGTTTAAATAAAGTATTTCTGATTCTGATTAACCTTAAAATTTTCACTGCTTTCCACTGCTCTTTCTCATCCTCTTCTGTGTGTGTCTCTGTGTGTGCGCTCATGTATGTGTATTTGAATGTGTATGTGCGCAGTTCTGAGTGCATGCATGACTGGATATTTTCCACAAGCTTTACTTTCACTCTGACCCTGGGTATGTGTGATTGTTAGCTGTAATTAGCATTATGCTAACGTATCACCATTGAGATTGTGTGGGCTCATACACCAGTGCTAGCACCACATGACACTTGAAGTTCTGCTAGGTTGGCTCACTGAGAAGGTCAGGGAGCCACAGCGTGACCAGGGGCCCTATTGAGTGACGGCCTCTAAATTATAGATGGGGACAGTCTTTCAGCTGCACTCAATTCATTAGTGCAACCACAATCCATGACAATAGACAAGACCAGAGGCACCCATAATATAAAGGGTTTAGCTAACTTTCCACCATCTTAGCAGTCCAGCTGGTTAGATCAAAGGAATCTCTAGATGACTTGAGTGGTCTTGAATTGTGTTAAAGTCATATATCAAATTACTGACATCCCCGCTAAAATATTGTGCCTTTCTTTTGTAATGGACATAAATTCATAGAAAATGACATCACTGGTAAGTCAAAATGTAACTGGATCTTTTGTATTCTAGATATAACAATATAATATGTAACATTTAGAAATAGTTCAGACCACCTAAAGCTTTTTTGATATTTTAAATTATGTGTGTGGGTTGATCTCGTCCCTTTTTGGTCAGTCAAGTTTCTGATTTACCCATCTTTTTGTTTTAAACAGGGGATGTCCTGATCCAGATATCAGAAACACAGAGGAGACTCACCGCGGAGATGGAGGGAGTGGTCAGTATATATCTTCAGTCAATACTCATGTTATTCAAACCAAAACACAGGATCCCAGCAGTCTTGGAAATGCAGGATAAACCTTAGAATTGAAGTGTCTTGAAAAGTTTAACAAAAAGTGTACATGTTTTTATTGGTTTGTAATTATGCTTGGTGGTGATCAGGTCATATTTATAAATAATAACCACAATAAATTATTTCCCAAGTGACAGGTTCATCTTGCTAAAACAAGCTGTGGTTTTATTAAATCCAATTGACTTTTAACATAAATGAGTAGCAATGACATATAGCATAAAAGAATACATACAAGAAATACACTTGTTTGGATTTTACCCAGATATTGTTTAATATGAATTAACCTTTGTTAATTAAGAAATTTGTGTAGGATGCTGATAAAATCACTTTTGACTCATTCCAAACTGGTGCACCAAAGCTGAGCTTTACAGAAAGCTTTTGGGAGACGAGTTCCTGCTTGCATTTCACTGCTTGTTTAAAATTCATAGTGCCACTCGAACCCTTGTGCTTGATTGCAGTGGTTTTCAGTGATGTGAATAAGCAAAACGTGGCCTCTGATTAAAAAGTTGGCCGTAGCACATTTGCATATAGATGTAGTCAAACAAAACCATCAACCTGGTATTGACAACTACAGTTTTAACAAGGGGACAGTTTCCTTAATGACTTGGCTACATCACAGGGACATTGTTTTTCTTCCTGCTACAGTTTCGATGGTTCCAGATAGAGGTGTTGCAAGCCATGGAGAAGAATGTCAAGTTGGATGAAGAGTACATTGATGTGAGTTTACAGAGGGGAAAAGCATATGTTTTTATAGCTACCAGCTACCAAGCATATGTTTTTATAGCTACCATTAAAGCGTTTCCCTACGGGGATCAATAATAAAGTATTTCTGATTCTGATTCTGATGACTGGGTTTTTAATGGGCTATTTAGGTTAGGAGTATGGTTTATGATAACAATTAAGCAGCTATTCTATATGTTCTCAGTGGAAGGTCTGCATAAACATAGTATTATTATAGTATTATATTATAAATATTTTTCAAGTTATTGGCTGAATAGAAATAAAATTCTGAGAGAGTCAGTAAGATATTCCTCAGTATAATTTTGCAAATAAATGTTTAGTGAAGTTGCTTAAATAAATTTAAGGATTGTTGCTAATTCCTACTTTGTGGATCAACATATGGAAGCTACTGATGTGTACAGTATATTGTGGAGTTTGCGTTTGTTGCAATTTTCCTAATGATGTCTCCTGAAGCGTACCTACATTAATGGTAGTACAACAAAATTTATCTTCACACATCCTCCAATAAGACAAGAGAACGCCACTGCAATTGACCAGTAACTTTTTCTTTTTGGTTGGCCATTCGCAGACAATCTTGTTGCTGTAGACAACTTTGAAAGAATACCTCCCATGTATCTGGTCATTTTTATCCACATTTATTGCATTTTCACCTATATGAACCTCAAATCCGCTTTAAGTCCTCATCTGCGGAACAATCACAATACAAGACACTGATTTAGATACAGCACCGCCTATAATCCAAATGAAGCAAATCTGCAGGTCAAATACCCATCTGAGTCTGAATTATTCAGTGAGGTTAAGTCAGTCAAGAACAGATTCAGTTGAGAGGTAGTTAGTCCAAAACTGTCCGTAAAGTGAGATGTTTGTAGAAAATGTCTAATTTAGGAAAACTTTTCATTATCACATCAGAGCTTCTTAAAGGCACGGTTCACCCCAAAATCAAAAATATGTATTATTACCTGTTGTGAGTTGCAGAGTTTTGGAGATATCGACCGTAGCGATGTCTGCCGTTTTTGAATATAATAGAATTAGATGGCACTCGGTTTGTGGTGCTCAAAGCGCCAAGAAATACATTTGAAAAACTCAAACAGCAATGTCTCTTTCCAGAAATCATGACCCGGTTACTCAAGATAATCCACAGATTTGTTGTGAGCAGTTTTATGTAGGAACTATTTTCTTTCTACCGATACCTACATGAGTGCCACATAGTCCCGACATTTCTATGGCCGATAACTCTAAAACTCGGCAACTCACACCAAAACAATCTAGAAGGATAAATAGCACTACAGGTAAGAAGAAAAATATGTATTTTTTTATTTTGGGGTGAACTGTCCCTCAAAATCCAACTGTTTCCTGTGCTGCAGGGTAGTCGCCGAGTGTATGAGCTGGAGGTGAGGAACCAGGCAGAGGCTTTGGAGAAACAGCTCAGACGAGGAGCTTACAGAGACTCTCTGGTAGTTACACAAACATAAACACTACACAGGTTCACATACTCACTTAAATATAGTGCACACATACACATATAAGAAATGACATGTATACAATGGTACAGAAGGATTGCTACTGGACTGTGTGTGTGTGGATGTACATTGTGTGCATGCTTCCCTGTGTGTGTGTTTTAGGAGAACAGTGAGTACATGCTGTACCTGAGGCAGAGCCAGCAGGAGATCCTGAAGGAGGAGGAGAGGAGGTATCGCTTTTTGGCAGAGAAACACTGTGGCCTCACTCAGTCACTGCTCTTCCTTATAAACAAGGTGTACACACACACACACACACACACACACACACACACACTCACCAGCACCACACAACAACTGGGCAAGCCAGAGCAACCTGCCTCCTCCTGTGGCATGTTTTAAAAAGTAAAATTAGCAATTTATTGAGCTAACTTTGGGTCTAACCCCTTTGACTGGCTCAATTTAAAATGGTTACCTGTGTTGCAAGGCTAACATGCAGAGCAGGCTAAGTCTAGGCTACTTAATCAAAAAGCAAGCAAACGATTACTTAAAATTGCAAACCAATGAGCAAAGTATACATGAAAAATGCACTACAAAGCTTCTACCTTTTGGTTAATGTGCATTCCCTGTAGTATACATCAAACATAAGGAGACTTTACTTTAGATACAGGCGTTGCAAGGTATTATTCAGTCGATTAGTGCTGATGGAATAGTACACCTTGAATAATTAAGGGAATTGTAGAAGTTTTGTAATGAAAATAAGATTTGAATATTTATAGTTACCTTTTGCAATAATACAAATTTTACTTCCTTTTACAGGTATGTAGTGGATACTGTAAATATACACATTTTCATTTTCAAACATTATGATTATGAAATGACTTTTGGATGTGGTTTAGCTGACACCGTATTTACCCACGTCAGCATCATTGTCTTTGCAACAGTTATGTTTTCTTTCAGCCACCGTGGCCGAGACATTGGGCTGCACTGCATTTTTATTCCATGTCAATTGCTTGATTATCTGATGGAATTCACGTCTCAGTGTCTGTTGTCTCATTTACTGAAGTGTTTCTGTTCATTTTGTTTCTGTCTGATCAGACTGAGATTTAATGAAGTGCTCACCTCCCATCTTTTTTCAGACTGGTACATCTCTCCAGCAAAAGGCAGATGGATGGAAGGAGAAAGTGACTGACACCAGAGGGTCCAGACCGCGAACTCCCACCCATTTGGACCAAGAGGCCCAGGTACCAATGCGTTACATGGTTTAGTCAATTATTTTGAGCCAATGTGAACATTATACTCAGTTAATTAGTATTCTAAGCACCAGGCAGCCTGAAAAGAAGCTGTGCTGACTTGGGATGCTGCATCAGTGTCTGTATATAGCCCCAGTGACATGATTTATGGAGAACCGCACACCCTGTGCTGCGTTAAAAATACCATAAATTATCAAATAGGGGCCAGGGCCTTTGTTATTATCAACTAGAGAGAACAGGCCTTTATTAGAGACAAGATATCATTAGGCACAGTCTTTTACACCCAATTCCCTTGTTTTATCAGTATACTACTGTATTATGTTTTAGTAAGAAGCATTCCCTGGTTTTTAATATGCTCTGGCACTTCCGTCCAGTGGTTCAGGGGTCGTTATTTGTTCACTGCATTGAAAGGTTTTTACTGTACACTCATGGATATTTGATGCGATCCAGTACAACAGCTCAGCCATAAATGTTATCTTTACAAGATAATAATGTTCAGCTTTGATTGACACTGTTAGAGAGGTATTAATTTAACTAAGTGTTTATTATTGAGGTTGTGGTTTGCAGTGGTGTTTAACTGCACTGCATTATATTGAGAGATGTTTGTAATATTCTTCTCCCTTCATGTTTGTAAATGTTGTGGGCAAAACAATCTCTCAATATGATGCAGTCAATTTGAACCCCACTGCAAACGACAACCTCAATAATAAAAATAATGGTAAAATTAATACCTCTCTGACAGAGGTCAAAACTGAACATTATTATCGTTGTAAAGGTATAATTTATGGCTGACCTGGCTTAGATTTTACAGGTGTAGCTAATAAAGTGGCTTCTGAGTGTAAATCACCTGCAGGAAGTGTTGAATTTCTTAGAATGGATCACAATTATTTACGTAATGACTGAAATATTTCAGTTAAAAATGTTTTGTATACATTTAGACAGCAAGTCATTGTGGCTCTGCACAGATGCTACAAATAAATCCAGCACCAACGCAGCTTCTTCATGGTCTATCAGCTGCAGTAAATTTAAGCTTCCCGCTGAAAGCAAAAAACCTAATTGTGGTAGGTTTCAATTAATAATTTTAATTGTGTGGACACAGCAGTTAATTTATGTTGTTTCTGACCAGCTGCGAGGTTCAGTGAGCTCCCTGTTGCAGACAGTAGCCAGAGATGAAGATATGTCCTGGGCAAGGAGGGAGCAGCAGGCACTGGGCAGAGTGCCCTCTAGAGGTGGGAGGAAGACTGTACTTTGTGAAAGATTTGATTGTTGTAAATTAATGTGATTACATTCTGACAACTTTTGAAGCCAAACAAGATCAGCAGTATTTGCCTCTGCAGCATTAGACTTACACAACCAATAAACACTGTTATGTACATTGGTATTGTGTAAATTAACATAATAGAGTTCTTTCATTCATGTCTTATAATGATAATAATAAATATTATAATAATAAAAATGAATAAATTAGTTATTTTATTTTTGCCTGTGAATTCTCATTCATTTATGAATACCCAGAATGGTCCCACACCTGTCTTTGAATTTGCTTTTTCAATGTCGTGTTAAGCATGAGGCAGAAAAGTTTTTCCATGACTATTTTATGTCCAACTCTCTCTCTCTCTCTCTCTTTCCATCCTATTCCTCTTTTACGCTCTGTTCCTCCTCCACTTGTTCTCCCCCCTCCAGCGCCGTCTCCCCTCCCCAGCCGCTCTCGCTCCAGCTCAGTGGGGGAATCTCTGGGTCTGGGTGGAGGGAGAGCCATGAGAGCCCTGGTGTCTCATCCCTCCTCATCCAACCCAAAGCTTCTACCTTTCAACAGGGGAGAGACTGTCACTGTACTGGTCCAGGAGCCACGCAACGGCTGGCTGTATGGACGCACTGACAGCAGCCTGCGGTGGGTAGCTGAGATAGAAGACTGTATGCATGCAGGTGCAGGAAGGAATTGCAACTGATAAATCTCTGGCACAACCATTGCTTCTTAGCCTTCTCCCTCCTCTTTGTACAATTGGCAGTGAATCACATTGTCACAACAGGTCTGAGAAAGCTAAATTATTAGAGAAACTAATTATTAGAGATACAAAAGAAAATGTAATCAACATTGTAACAATACTGTCATTTGTTCATTTATCATGAGAACAAAATGTCTGGCAATGCTGATTACTCATTTGTATAGGCAGTAGGTTGATGGCCTTGGAAGTAGAGAATAGGCTGAGTGTTTTGAAAAGAGAAATCTCAGCACCTTTCAATGTAATTTTTGAGTCATGGGTATTGATCAGCAACTCAGCAAAGCAGCACAGATGTACAAGTGTCCTTTTGTGCAATAAGGCAGTAAAGCTTTTTCATTCTGGCAAGAGCACAAAAGATTACTGTGAAACAAAATACTTGTTTGATAATCAAGAGCAGTTCACATAGAAGTTCATAGACACTGTCTGAAAAATACAGTGTGTTTTGTCTGATAGAATGTTTTACAATATATAATCCTAGTACAATGACAAGAGGATTAATAGAGATTGAGTTTTGTGTGTTGTTTCCTCATCTGTATCTGCCTTATCTCCTCCAGTCAGGGCTGGTTCCCTGCAGCTTATGTGGCCCCTATCGAGGACTTCTCCAACACTTTAGCAACAAGGTAGGAATTACTAACTATCACTCTGCACAGCAAATTTCTGCAGAGAAGTTTAGATGTCGGAAACAATCCACCTCCATAATATAGTGGCCAACATTTCTGCCTGTTACAAGGTACAGGGTGACAGGGTGACAAATTTCAGTGTGACAGGTTGACCTTGGATTTAGAGAGACCCTCACCTGGAAAAATGGATCTACTCCGAGATGTTGGCCAGCGTAAGACCTGCTAAAGTGTCCTCCTGCACGAGACCAAATGCCTAACACTTTTAGGAGCACTGTTTTTTTGCAGATCCTAAACTTTGGCCTGACGCTGAACACCAAGAGAAAAGATTGTTGTCTTACAGGAATCACACCACATAATGACTGTACTAATGCTGTACTTGTACCTAAAATGTATATTTAGATTGCTGCTCTGTAAGAAAAAATATATAGGCTTGTGGAACATACCCAGTCCAGAAGTAAGTCACCAAAATATTCCAGGTCACTGTCCTATTATGAATCACTAAAAGCTCCTATATGTGCGCCTTTGACCCCTCAGTGGTGGTTCTCTAAGAAGCCACAGTATGAACAATCTGCGGGACCCCACTGACACCTATACTGACCAATCAGAGAGCAAAAGCTATGGAGATGTCCCACCACCAGCCACACCCAACCGCAGAGCCTCTGTAGACTTCCGG
Source organism: Siniperca chuatsi (assembly GCF_020085105.1). NCBI lineage: Eukaryota > Metazoa > Chordata > Actinopteri > Centrarchiformes > Sinipercidae > Siniperca > Siniperca chuatsi. The sequence goes on along the minus strand of NC_058044.1, from coordinate 6,234,471 downwards.
CCGAACTCTCCTCTCCCTGAGAAGAAGCTGGAGCCCAGTCAGACGAAGAGCTTCAATGAACACCCACCTCCACCTCCTCCTCCACCGCCTCCTCTTCCCCCGAGTCAGAATCTTAGAAGGGGCTCTGCAGATTTTCGACCAATCTCTCCCCTCCCTGACAGGAAGGGTGAATCAGCATCTGATGTCCAGGTACCAGAGGTTTGATTCTGAAAAGAATTTACTCTCAAAGGATGGCAAAACACTTTTTTCTTCTGTTCCATATAAAGTAACCCTGGTACGCTAATCCTACTTTACTTGTTTTGGTTGTTCACATTGGCAATCCTCTCTTTTCTTAGGCATTATCACCCCATGGGCCACCTGAAAACCCACTGTTTCCCAGGTAATATTCAGTGTGTATGGGTTGACAGAAAAAAAGTATTCCCTGGATTCAGTGCTTAATGAATTCCAGTACCTGTTTGACCATTTATTAGGGATTATCTATTGGCTGTTTGGTGTTGTATCTGGGAATCATTTGTCTGAAATTATCCTAATTCAACACAGTGGCTGCCTCATGCATACTGCTTACTGCTTGCTAAATGAACAATTAAGTATGCCATTACCAGCAGACTGTTCACACTGAAGTATACTCGTATCACATAACTGACGGCCGATCTCACCCAGCCAGCTGCTCCCTCACATCTCCGAAAACGTCTCAGCAAATTTCCAAACAGACGTTATTTGGATAAACTGACCACTTATTGGGAATCTAAATGGTTACTTTCTCGCCTGAAAAAATATTAAAACCTAATAAAATTACATATTATCAGCTTTTAGCCTGGCTCAAAATCTCTGAAATTGCGCACTCTGAAGATACACAAAGCATTGTGGGGTACATACAGTTGAGTATATCCCGTAAGCTCACGCTGTATACTCAAAAATTCTTGCTAATCTAGTATACATCCAGGCATTTCTCACATACACAAAATCTAAATACTATGTCGTTGGAGCGCACTACATACTCAATTTGACGTCATACTTAGAATAAATAGTACGTTAGTATGCGATTCCAAACACAGCCGGTGTGTTGATTCCGTACAAGTATGCATGATCATGTATCAGGAATATGAAGAGTAGTGGCTTTGTGCTCATAGCAGTTGTCTGGGTTTCAATGGACACTTTAAGTATCCATTTATGTGCACCTCAACAAGAATGCAGTTGTAAAGGAAATAACTGAATACATTTTGCGGAAGTTTTTTTGGAATCAAAGGATAGATCCTAGATATTGTATAATTAACACAAATGTAAAGTGATCATGTTTAAACTTTAAAATGATCATCATTATCAGCCTCAAAAAATGGGTTACACCCTAATTCCAACCACAGATGTTTAAACCAATAAGCCGTAGTCAAATTTGAGTTTTAGAAAAAAGGAGACCCTATTAAGCATGCTCCCTAGCCACAGTCAAAATTGACCATCCTCTGGCTAGGGTCTGGTGTTAGTTTCCCAACCTGGAGTGTGTGCATGTGTGTATATGTGGTTTATTTGTGTTGGCAGAAAGCATTTGAGCCCGTGAGGTATTGTGTTACATTTTTTGTCATCCTCTTGTTTCAGAGGCACAAACCCATTCGCCACTGTAAAGCTTCGCCCCACGACGACCAATGACAGATCTGCTCCTCGTATCCCCTGATCCGTCATTGCTCATGCAGGCAGGGTTTGTAACCGAGGCTGCCAGATCAGGTTGTGCAGGCAGGATATGCAGTTTTGTTTCAGGAGAATGTAATGACATCTCTGAAATGTGAAGGCTTTGAGCCAGAGGGGCAGAGGAAAGTTTGGTGAGTTTTTTGTACAGTGTTAAGATGAGGTATTTCTTATACGAAAAGCAAAAGTGATACTGTAGTACATCTAAGTAATTTAATATCAAAACCATAAACTTTTAAAATAGTTGTTTTATCAACTCTTTGTACAGTATTTAAGTTTTTATATAGATAAGGAATAGTTAGACATTTTGGGAAATATGCTCGCTCGAAGGTTAGATGAGAGGATCGATACCACTCTCATATCTGTCTGCAGCTGGTTAGCTTAGCAAAAATACTTGAAACAAGGGTACACTGCTAGCCAGGGTCTGCCCAAAGGTAACAAAATCCACCTACCAGCACCTTTTTTGTTTTTGTTACATCTGAACAGAGCCATTCTAGCTGTTGTCCCGTTTCCAGTCTTTATGCTAAGCTAAGTTACCTGGCTGCAACATATTTAGTGTACAGACATGCGAGTGGTATTGATCTTCTCATCTAAATCTAGGCAAGAAAAGTGAATAACGGTATTTCCCAAAATGTCAAACTATTCCTTTAAGCTGATAATAGCACATGTTTATTTTATTTGCTTAAGCTGTCATGTGTCTTGCTCTCATGCTATGCTCATTTTATAAGCAAATGTGTCCCAAATCAGAATTTTTTATTCATGTGACACAGATCTGATTTGATAGATCTGAACATAAAAATATTATCCTTTCAACTCTGACTTGGGCCACTTTTGTATTTGATCCTAAATACACTATGATACACATCGGATCTAATAGTTTTCCTTCAGGCCACAGCTTCTCACCTACTGATTGTAAATTTGTAATCCTCTTCACTGTCCTGTGATTGACATGTTTTGCAATGT